>NW_028270161.1:55296954-55608829 GCF_037043375.1 Chiloscyllium plagiosum
TCCATTATAAAGCAAGAAATTGAATTTCTATAGCTGCTTTCAAGAGTTCAGGTCAGTCCCTAGCTGTTTACATTCAATTAATCTTTGGAAGCAGCATGGTGGCTCAGTGGTTAGCACTGCTGCCTCACAGCACCAGAGACCCAAGTTCGATTCCAGCCTCAGGTGACTATCTGTGTGGATTTTCTCTGGATGCTCTGGTTTCCTCCCACAATGTGTATACCAGGTGAATTGGCTGTGCTAAATTGCCAGTAGTGTTAGGTGCATTAGTCAGGTACAAATATAGCGTAGGGGGAATGGGTCTGGGTGGATTACTCTTCACAGAGTCGGTGTGGACTTGTTGGGCTGAAGGGCCTGTTTCCACACTGTAGGGATTCTATGATATAACACTTATCACAGCTTTTTCATCTGTTCAAGATTATAAACAGAGCTGGCTACACCAACATTAATTGCCGATTCCTAACAGTTAAGAATCAATCATGTGGAGTCACACGTAGGCCAGACCAGACAAGGATGGCAGATTCCTTCCCTAAAGGATATACGTGAGCTCAACTTCTTTTTATAACAATCAACAGTGGTTACATGGCCACCATTAGGGCATGGCTATCTTTTATTCCAGATTTGTATTCAATTAAAATATCACTGTCTGCTCTGGTGAAATTCAAACCCATCTCCCCAGAACAATAGCCACTGCTTTCCCTCTTAAAGTGGATTTATTAAGTATTTCCAATAAACTATCTACAATATTAACATTACATGAGATTCTTCATTTAAGAATCAGTCTTTTTCTTCTGTACCTGCCCCTCACTGGGTTTCTTGATGGCGGTTTGCACTAGTGCCCTAAGGTGGAGAGTCAGAATGGGCTTTGTCATGTCTGAGGCCTCTAGCCAAGCCAGGCTGGTTGGAAATGACAATCACAGCTTCTGGTGTTGTTGGCACTGAGTCATGTTGGAGCTCAGGCTTGGGGTCCGGTTTCTCACTAGTCTGGCTGTCAGTGACATCTGGATTGTCATATACTTTGCTGACAACATGAGAAAACTCTGAAGGCTAGTGATCGATTTACTGGGGGGAGCACTTTGCTGGTGAACCTGTCTTTTGTAACACCTCTTCAGAATCACACTGATGTCTTGGTCCAGAGACCAGACTTTACTAGTGCTATTCCTCAGTTGGTAGTGGACATTGATATTTCAATCACTAATCCTCAGGATCTCAGCAGCAGGGGCAAGTAGGTTGGACAGTTTTCTCCTGCATATTTTTTAACCTCAAGTGTCTCCTAACACCCAGTATATAACACTCGATACAACAGTTCTTGCATATCTTCCATGCCACCCACTCCTTGCTAATGGTTGCATTCAAGCATTGAATGGAAATCCATATTCACACAGTGACATCATTCTGGTTTCCTGGACTTTCCACCTATCAGGAGTGTTAGCTTTCTGTTTCCTGCCTTGTTCTTGGCCAATAAGATTATCACTCGGTTCTTGCATTGAGTCTTAGTGGTGTCAGCTTTTGCTGCTCAGCTGGTTTCTGGCAACATGTTACAGACTATCCTGGATGATTTGCCAGAAGCACTTACTCTTCAATGAAATCCTCTTCCTTGGATTTTCAGTTCCAGTGGGAGGGTGTCAGCTACAGCATTATCTAATGACCTCATCCCCTCCAACGATCTTGGACTATTGGATCCCATATCACCTCTTAAACATCTTGAGCCAGTCAGGAACACTGTTCATTCAGTTTATTGCTGTACATCTCCACATGCGCCTTGACAATGGGCTCTGAGATGAGAGTTCTTTCTGACTGCCCTTGTACAAACCAGGTGGACACTACTGAATTTGAGTTGGGGGTCATTGGTTGTATAAGCTGTCTCCCTGTCTGGTCTTTCAATGTCACTGAGAGGGTGCACAAAATGACCTCAGTTTATCCTCCTGCTCGAGTCATTCTCATTGTGAGTACTTTGGCAGGCCAGTGTCACAGCTGACCTTAAATCTATGATAGTCCAGATCATATGCTGCCTATCAATCCAAATTTTACATGGGTCTTGTAACCCTTATTCTGTAAAATCATATCCCTAATTCAGGGCAGTTTATACAAATATCTGAGGCCCTTTGTCATTAATATAAGTGATAATCACCATAATCACGGTTGAGATGAGGTGATAAAGTGCTGACACATTTAGCTTCTTTGGTTGAGCTGTAGTGACCCTGTCTCTGAGCCAGGAGGTCTGATTATCTCTGAACACATTGATTGGAAAACATCTATTTATGTGATTGACATGTGGGTTGTGCAGCAAGCTATGCGTTCAAATTAACTGTTTTTTCTCTATTTTCTGAAACATTTGGGACCCCTGCGCTATAACCAAATTTGCAGTCATCGTTACAACAAATGTTTAATTCAAGTTCCAAACCAAGACAGCATGCGCCTTAGGGAGGGAATGTGAAGCTGGTAGAAGCTGGAGTAGAATGTGGGAAAAAATGGGGCTTATTAATCGCAGAGGGTTAGTACGCAGGCACCGCACATGATTGGAAAGGGGAGGTAATAGCCTAGTGGCATTACCCCTAGTCTGTTAAT
This sequence comes from Chiloscyllium plagiosum, assembly GCF_037043375.1. Taxonomy (NCBI): domain Eukaryota; kingdom Metazoa; phylum Chordata; class Chondrichthyes; order Orectolobiformes; family Hemiscylliidae; genus Chiloscyllium; species Chiloscyllium plagiosum. Next base: position 55,299,520 of record NW_028270161.1, read on the forward strand.
CCAGAAAAACAGGTAATGTTCTGGGGATCTTCAGGTTCAAAACCTGCCACATCAGATGGTGGAATTTGAATTTTAAAAAAGTCTAATGATCACAGTGAACCAGTTGATGGGTGAAAAACCCATCTGGTTCACTAAAGCCATATAAGGAAGGAAACTGCCATCTTTACCTGGTCTGGCCTACATGTGACTCAAGACTTACGGCAATGTGGTTACCTCTCAAATGCCTCCTGGGCAATTAGGGATGAGTAATCAACGCTGGCCCAGCCAGTGATACCCTCATCCTGTGAATGAATAAAAAAAGAAAGGTTGTCGTTTATTACAAAGCCAACAGAATTGTAATAGTCTGGATACTTTGCTACAGTCATAAATAATTGTGGTAATGTCACATCTGGAGTGCACAGTTCTTGGCCTCCTTATTTAAGATTAAACTTCATCCAAGGCGACTAAGAGAAAATTCACTGGACAATTATCTGCGTTAAGGGCTTACCCTCTCAGGAATCATTGGACATATAGCCATCGGAATTTAGAAGAATAAAAACTTTTTTTCCATGGGCTGTGGGTGTCACTGTCTCACTTAATTGCCCCAGAGGGCAGTTAATAGTAAACCACATTGCTGTGGGTCTGGAGTCACATGTAGACTAGACCAGGTAAAAATGGCAGATGCCTTTCTCTAAAGGACGTGAGTGAACTGGATGGATTTTTAACGACAATCATACTGGTTAGTTATGTGCAATTGGGCGAGCTTTTTACTGGATTTAAATTTCACCGTCTGCTCAGTGGTTAGCATTGCTGCCTCACAGCACCAGGGACCTGAGTTTGATTCCAGCCTCAGGCGATTGTGTGCAGTTTGCATGCTCTTTCTGTGTCTGTATGGGTTTCCTCTGTGTGCTCTGATTTTCTCCCACAGTCCATAGGTGTGCAGATTAGGTGGGTTTGGTAAATGTGGGGTATGGGGGTGGGGTTGCTCGTTGGAGGGTTGGTGTAGACTTGATGGGCCGAATGGCCCCTATCTGCACTGTAGGCATTCTGTGGTCAAATGTGAACCCATGTCATCTGGATGGAGCTGTATTACACAGGAATGGAACATTATCACAGATGAACTCTGAACATTAACTTGGGAATCTGGATTACTAGTCCAGTCACATTAATCTATGCCATCACCTTCCTTTATTGAAACACTAAACTCCTGAAGGGGTATTTACTGAAAAGATGTAAGAGAGATTGGAAACAGGAAATAAGGCCTCTTGCATCTAAGACGGAGATTAGGAGGAACTGTTTTCTCCTGGAGGGTCCCGAGGTCATCGGGCGGTGTGATGGCTCAGTGGTTAGCACTGCTACCTCACAGCACCAGGAACCCAGGAATGATTCCAGCCTCAAGCGACTGCCTGTGTGGAGTTTGCACATTCTCCCTGTGTCTGTGTGGGTTTCCTCCGGGTGCTCCAGTTTTCTCCCACAATCCAAAGATGTGCAGGTTGGGTGGATTGGCCATACTAAATTGCCCATAGTGTTCAGGGATATGTAGGCTAGGTGCATTAGTCAGGGGTAAATGTAGAATAATAGGATAGGGGAATGGGTTTGGGTGGATTATTCTTTGGAGGGTTGGTGTGGACTTATTGGGCCAAAGGGCCTGTTTCCACACTGTAGAGATTCTATGAACCAAGGAGGCAGTGCTGTAGTGGCAATGTCACATTATTGCCCGACACTGGTATGGCACAGGCTCCCTAACCCTGGCCTCCTTGGGTTACCTGAGTCCATAGAAGGCTGACATAGTAAGATGCTCAACAAAATCATCTTGATATTTGTCCTTGTGGGCAAAACAGTATTTTTAACCCATGCTTTTAGATTGGGACTGGGCTCATATCAGCTAGAGAAGAAAGTTGTCTTTCAACAACAGCAGTTGTATGAACCATTTGTATTTGTACAATTATCTTGCAGCTTTCAAGGCCAATGTTTCCCAAGGTGAGCCAACGCATTACTCAGTTTACCGAATTGATCTTGATTTTGTATCCGGTCACATCAGAATCACAGAGGGAGAAAGAGGCAAGGGGAAAGAAGGGAATAGGATCAGAGGGAAGGTGGGAAATGTGGGAGGGTTGAACAGAAAGGTGTGAGAGTATGAAGGAGAATCAAAGGGAGAGGAGTGAATGGAGAGGGATGGGGTAATGGATGCTAAGGGGGAATGGGACAGGAAAATGGGGGAGGGGTAAGGGAAAAGTGGATTGAAAGGAGGGAAAGGTAAGAGGAAATGGAAGAAGGAGGGAAAATAGAAAAGGGAGGAGTGAAGGGGAAGTCAGAACGGTGGGGGAGGTGGATTGGAAGGGAGAGGGAGTAAGCAAGGCAGGGGATGAAAAGGAAGGGGTGAAAGGGATAGGTGGAAGGAGGGATAATGAACAGGAGGCAGGAAATACAGGAAAGGCTAGGAAGGTGGGGATGTTAAAAGAGGAAAAGGGTGGGAATAAAGACACCGCTGAGGGATTGGAGGGCAGGGGTAAGAAAGAGAGAATGTGAAGATATGTGCAAAAGAAAGAGATGAGGGGGAAGTGGCAGGAGGGAAGAAGGATAAAGGAAGGGGCACTTGGGAAGGGAGAGAGAAAAGGGATTTGTGTGGAGAATTAAGAGGATTTTGGAGTTCACTGGTTAGGGAGAGAGGTTGGAAAGCAAAGAGTATTTAAGCATGGGGAAGTTGAAAGAAAGGGGCTTCGGAGTGAGGACGTGGGAAAGGAAAGGGCATTAGTTAAATGGGATTTGGGTAAGGGGAATATGAGGATTGAAGGGGGAGATTTCTTTCATTTTCTTGTAACTTAAAATCAGATTTGAGATTTCTTTGATATTTATTCATGCACATGCAAGGGTGACTTATTCTTCCCATAGAAAAAGTCGAAGCTGAGCTTTACAAACATTAATTTTTACACGACCTATTTATTTGTATGGACCAATCACTGGTAACACATGTGATTCCATTGGCTGAGGAATGGAAGATAGAGTTTAATTTAGATAAATGTGAAGTATTGCGTTTTGGTAAGACAAATCGGGGCAGGATGCTTACACTTAATGGTAGGCTCCTGGGGAGAGTTGCTGAACAAAAAGACCTTGGGGTGAAAGTTCATAGTTCCTTGAAGGTGGAGTCACAGGTAGACAGGGTAGTGAAGAAGGTGTTTGGTACACTTGCCTTCATTGGTCAATGCACTGAGTATCCAAGTTGGGATGTCATGTTGCTTTGTACAGGACATTGATTAGGCCACTTTTGGAATATTGCATTCAATTCTTGTCTGTCTGCTACAGTTGTTAAACTTAAAAGGGTGTAGAAAAGATTTACAAGGGTGTTGCTGTAGTTGAAGGGCTTGCACTAAAGGGAGAGGCTGAGTAGGCTGGGGCTATTTTCGCTGAAGGCTTATAAAATCGTGAGCTGAATGGATAGAGTGAATAGCCAAGGTCTTTTTTTTCCCAGGGTAGAGGAGTCCTAAACTAGAGTGCATAGGTTTAAGGTGAGAGGAGAAAGATATAAAAGGGACCCAAGGGGCAGCCTTTCCATGCTGAGGGTAGTGCATGTATGGAATGAGATGCCAAAAGAAGTGGTGGAGGCTGGTACAATTACAACTTTTGAAAGTCATCTGGCTGGGTACATGAATAGGAAGGGTTTAGAGGAATATGGGCTTAATGCTGACCAAAGGGACTAGGTTAATTTAGGATATGCGGTCGGCATGGACGAGCAGGACTGAAGGGTCAGTTTCCGTGCTGTACATCTCTGACTCTCTGACTGTATTTATATGAAGTGCTTTCGGAATCCCGTTAGCTATATTAACTGGAACATCATGCTTCATTCCACCTCAATATCATTCCAGTCTCCAACTCTAAACAGTTTCTGAAAACCCAATCTCTCTATTCATGTTTCACCCAACTCCCTAAATCTCACACCATGGTTCAATGCCCATTCTTATTATCTTTTATCTGTCCCCCTATATAGGAACTTGAGCTATTTGCTAGTTTAAAGAACTTATGCAAATGCAGGTTACTGTGGTTGGAGCAATAAACTCAATGTTTCTCCATCAGGTTTTACAATGCATTTGAAACATGCAAAACAATAATTGGAACACTTGTGTCTGCACATCATCCCATTAAGCAAATATGCTGCACAAGTAATCCTACTTTAATAGATGTAACAGAATTTCTTCTTCAGGAAATCACACAAGTGATTGTGATAAAATCGTCAGAAAAGAATGCTCAGACAGTTCTAATAAATTCTCATCAACAGGTCAAACAGATTTTAATTTGGCAAAAATAGTCTTTTGTTCTTATTGCTTTTTAGCATGCAGCTAACCACATCAGTTAGAAATGGAATTGATTAGGACAAAATGATGGGGCTGGTCATAAGGTGAGTGAAAGAAAAATGAATTTTATTACCTGTTAGGCGTTACCTTTCTCCTGAGAGAATCACAGAATCCCTACAGTGTGGAAACAGGCCATTTCAGCCCATCAAGTACACACCACCCCTCTGAAGGGCGTCCAACCCAGACCCAGTCCCCCTACTCTAATCCCTGTAATCCCTGCATTTCCCATGCTTAACCCACCAAGCCTGCACATCTCTGGACACCATGGGGTAATTTAGCATGGACAACCCACCTAACCTGCATATCTTTGGATTGTGGGAGGAAACCAGAGCACCTGGAGGAAACCCATGCAGAGACAGAGAGAATGTGCAAACTCCACACAGACAGTCATAGAGTTACAGAGCACAGAAACAGACCCTTCAGTCCAACTCGTCCATGCTGACCAGATAACCTAACCAAATCTACACCCATTTGCCAGCACTTGGCTCACATCCCTCTAAATCCTTCCTATTCATATACCCATCCAAATGCCTTTCAATGCTGTAATTGTACCAGCCTCCAATACTTCCTCTGGCAGCTCATTTCATACATGCACCACCTTCTGCATGAAAAAGTTGCCCCTTAGGTCCCTTTTAAATTTTTCCTCTCTCACCCTAACCTTATGCCCTCTAGTTCTGGACTCCCCCACCCCAGGGAAAAGACGTTGTCTATTTATCCTATCCATGCCCCTCATGATTTTATAAACCTCTATAAAGTTTATAAAACCTCTATAAACCTCAGCCTCTGACGCTCCAGGGAAAACAGCCCCAGCCTGCTCAGCCTCTCCCTATAGCTCAAATCCTCCAACCCTGGTAACATGCTTGTAAATCTTTTGTGAACCCTTTCAAGTTTCACAACATCTTTCCAGTAGGAAGGAGACCAGAATTGCATGCAATATTCCAACAGTGGCCCGACCAATGTCCTGTACAGCCGCAACGTGACGTCCCAACTCGTATACTCAATGCTCTGTTCAATAAAGGAAAGCATACCAAATGTCTTCTTCACTATCCTACCTACCTGCGACTCTACTTTCAAGGAACTATGATCCTGCACTTCAAATTCTCTTTGTTCAGCAACACTCCCTAGGACCTTACCAGTAAGTGTATAGTTCTGCTCTGATTCGTCTTTCCAAAATGCAGCACCTCGCATTTATCTGAATTAAACTCCATCTGCCACTCCTCGGCCCATTGGCCCATCTGGTCCAGATCCTGTTGTACTCTAAGGTAACCTCCTTCGCTGTCCACTACACCTCCAATTTTGGTATCATCTGCAAACTTACTAACTATACCTCTTATGTTCACATCCAAATACTTTATATAAATAATGAAAAGCAGTGGACCCAGCACCGATCCTTGTGGAACACCACTGGTCACAGGCCTCCAGTCTGAAAGGCAACCCTCCACCACCACCCTCTTTCTTCCACCTTTGAGATAGTTCTGTATCTTATTGGCTAGTTCTCCCTGTATTCCATGAGATCTAACCTTGCTAACCAATCTCCCATGGGGAAACTTGTCAAATGCTTTAGTAAATTCCATATAGATCACGTCCACCACTCTTCCTTCATCAATCCTCTTTGTACCTTCTTCAAAAGACGCAATCAAGTTCGTGAGACATTATTTCTCAAGCACAAAGCTATGTTGACCATCCTTAATCAGTCCTTGCCTTTCCAAATACATGTAAATCCTGTCCCTCAGGATTCCCGCCAACAACTTGCCCACCACTGATGTCAGGCTTACCGGTCTATAGTTCCCTGGATTTTCCTTTCATAAATAGTGGCACCACCTTAGCCAACCTTCAGTCTTCCGCACCTCACCTGTGACTATCGATGATACAAATATCTCAGCAAGAGGCCCTGCACTCACTCCCTAGCTTCCCACAGAGTTCTAGACAGAAGGCATACAAAGTGACCAAGATCAGCCAGAAACTAGAACATTGGGAAAGATTTAAAGGTCAACAGACAGCCACAAAAAGAGGTATAAAGAAAAGTAAGAGAGAACATGAGAAAAAACTAGCTCAGAATATAAAGACAGATAGCAAAAGTTTTTATAAATATATCAAACATAAACAAGTGGCTAAAGTAAACATTGATCCTTTAGAGGATGAGAAGGAGCATTTAGTTATGGGATATGAGGAAATGGCCGAGGTATTAATAGGTATTTTGTATTAATCTTCACACTGGAGGATACGAACAACATGCCAGTAACTGACAAAGAGACGAAGGGAGGTGAGGACCTGGAAACAATCATTATCACAAAAGAGCTACTGTTTGGCAAGCTAATGAGGCTAAGGATAGACAAATCTCCTGGCCCCGATGGAATGCACTCCAAGGGACTAACAAGATGGCGAGAGAAATTGCAAGTGCACTTGTGGTAATTTTCCAAAATTCATTGGATTCTGAGGCAGTTCCAGCAGATTGGAAAACAGCAAATGTGACGCCACTGCTTCAAAAAAGGAGGTAAACAAAAGATGGGGAATTATAGATCAATTAGCTTAACTTCTGTAGTGGGGGAGATGCTTGAGTCTTTAACAAGACAGAGACAGCAAGACATCTAGATAGGCAGATGTTGGGCAATGCAGCATGGGGTCATGAGGGGCAGGTCACGCTTAACTAAACTTTCGGAATTCTATGAAGACATTATGAACATGTTGGACAATGGGGACCCAGTAGATGTGGTGTACCTAAATTTCCAAAAGGCATTTGACAAGGTGCCACACAAGAGGCTGATGCATAAGATAAAGATGCATGGCATGACGGATAAGGTATTAGCACGGATAGAGGATTGGTTGACTAACAGAAAACAAAGAATAGGGATCAATGAGTACTATTCTGGTTGGCAATCAGTAACTGGCGGTGTGCCTTATTGGTCAGTGTTGGAATTGCATTTATTCACAATTTATGTAGATGATTTGGAGTTCGGGACCAGGTATAGTGTGTCAAAGTTTGCAGATGACATTAAGATGAGTGGCTGAACAAAGTGTGCAGAGTACGTGAAACTTTGCAGAAGAACATAGATAGTTTAAGTGAGTGGGCAAAGATCTGGCAGACGGAATACAATGTTAATAAAGGTGAAGTCACCCATTTCAGTAGAAATAACAATAAAAAGGATTATTACTTGAATGGTAAAAAGTTGCAGCATGCTGCTGTGCAGAGGGACCTGGGTGTCCTTGTGCATGAATCAGAGGGTTGGTCTGCAGGTACAATTAGGAAGGCAAATAGAATTGTGACCTTCATTGCTAAAGGAATTGAGTTTAAAAGCAGGGAGGTTATATTGCAGCTGTATAAGGTGCTGGTGAGGCTACATCTGGAGTACTGCGTGCAGTTTTGCTCTCCTTACTTGAGAAAGGATGTATTGGCACTAAAGGGGGTGCAGAGGAGGTTCACGAGGTTGATTCCAGAGTTGAGAGGGTTGACTTATGAGGAGAGACTGAGTGGGCTGGGATTATATTCACTGGAATTTAGAAGAGGGACTCCTATGGAAACATATAAAATTATGAAGGGAGTAGATAAGATTGAAGTAGGAAGGATGTTTCCACTGGTAGGTGAGACTAGGACTAAAGGGCATAGCCTCAAAATTAAGGGGAGCAGATTTAGGACTGAATTGAGAAGGAACTTCTTCACCCAGAGGGTTGTGAATCTATGGAATTCCCTGCCCAGTGAAGTGGTTGAGGCTTCCTCAATAAATGTTGTTAAAGCTAAGATAGATCATTTGTTTGAATAGTAATGGAATTAAGGGTTATGGTGAGAGGGCGGGTAAATGGAGCTGAGGCCACAAAAAGATCAGCCATGATTTTATTGAATGGCAGAGGGGGCTCAACAGGCCAGATGGCCTACTCATGCTCCTAGTTCATATATAAATCAGGTCCTGGGGAATTTATACACCTTTATGTGTTTTAAGACACCCAGTACCTTCTCCTCTGTAAGACAGACATTTTTCAGGATGTCACTATCTATTTCTCCACATTCTATATCTTCCATGTCCTTCTCCACAGTAAATACTGATGCAAAATACTCATTTAGTATCTCCCCCCATTCATGTGGTTACACACGTAGGCTGTCTTGCTGATCTTTGAGGTACACTTTTCTCTCCCCAGTTATCCTTTTGTCCTTACTGTATTTATAGAATCGCTTTGGATTCTCTTTAACCCTATTTTCCAAAGCTATCTCCTGTCCCCTTTTTGCCCTTCTGATTTTCCTCTTAAGTATACTTCTCCTGACTTTATACTCTTCTAAGGATTCACTCGATCTCTGCTATCTATACCTGACATATACTTCCTTCTTTTTCTTAACCCTAACCTCAATTTCTCTCATCATCCAGCATTCTCTACACCTACCAGCCTTGCTTTTCACCCTAACAAGAATACACTGTCTCTGGACTCTCATTATCCCATTTCTGAAGGCTTCCCATTTTCCAGTCGTCACTTTACCTGCAAACATCTGCCCCCAATCAACTTTTGAAAGTTCTTGCCTAATACCATCAAAATGAGCTTTTCTCCAATTTAGAACTTCAACTTTTAGATCTGGTCTATCCTTTTCCATCACTATTTTAAAACTAATAGAATTATGTTGCCGGCCCCAAAGTGCTCCCCCACTGACACCTCAGTCACCTGCCCTGCCTTATTTCTTGTACACACTTAAAAAATTCCTCTCCATCTAAACACTATGGCAGTCCCAGTCTATGTTTGGAAAGTTAAAATCCCCTACCGTAACCACCCAATTATTCTTACAGATAACTGAGATCTCCTTACAAATTTGTTTCTCAATTTCCCGCTGACTATTATGGGGGGGCGCATGGTGGGGGTGGGGGGTCTCTAGTTCAAACCTTATAAGGTGCTTATCCATTTCTTATTTCTCAGTTCCACCCCAATAACCTCCCTGGATATATTCCCAGGAATATCCTCCCTCAGTACAGCTGTAATGCTATCCCTTTATCAAAAATGCCACTCCCCCTTCTCTCATGCCCCTCTTTCTATCCTTCCTGTAGCATTTGTATCCCGGAACATTAAGTTGCCAGTCCTGTCCATCCCTGAGCCATGTTTCTGTCATTGCTATGATATCCCAGTCCCATGTTCCTAACCATGCCCTAAGTTCTTCTGCCTTCCATGTTAAGCCTGTTGCATTGAAATAAATGTAGTTTAATTTATAAGTCCTACATTGTTCTCTGCTTTGTCCCTGTCTGTCCTGACTGTTTGACTTGTTCCTTTTCCCAACTGTACCAGTTTCAGATTGATCTCTTTCCTCACTATTTCCCAAGGACCACCCCCAACCTTACCAGTTTAATTTCTCCCGAGCGGCTCTAGTAAATCTCCCTGCCAGTATATTAGTCCCCTTCCAATTCAGGTATAATCCATCCTTCTTGTACTTCTGCCCCGGAAGAGATCCCAATGATCCAAAACTGTGAATCCTTCACCCATACACCAGCTCCTCAGCCATGTATCCATCTGCTCTATCCTCCTAGTCCTACTCTTACTAGCTCATAGCACCAAGAGTATTCCAAATACTACTACTCTCAAGAAGCCCCTTTTTAAATTCCTGCCTAACTTTCTATATTCTGAATCTCATCCTTTCCTTTCCTATGTCATTGGTTCCAATGTGTACAGCAATCTCCTTCTGGTCCCTCTCCCCCTTTGAGAATATTCCGCACACTCTCTGAGACATCCTTGATTCTGGCACCAGGGAGGCAACACACCATTCTGATTTCTCACTGCTAACCACAGAAACGTCTGTCTGTGCCTCTGACTAGAGAGTCCCCTAACACAATCGATCACTTGGAACCCGATGTACCCCTCATTACATCAGAGCCATTTTCAGTATCAGAAACTTGGCTGTTCGTGCTACATTCCCCTGAGACTCCAACACCCTCTACATTATCCAAAACAGCATACTTGTTTGATATGGGGATAGCCACAGGAGAATCCTTCGCTACCTGCCGACCTCTCCTTTCTTTCCTGGAGTTAATACATCTTCCTGACTATATCTGCAGCTTTTCTCCCTTCCGATAACTGCCATCCGTCACACCCCCAGCTCCTGTAATTCCTTATTGCCGCTCCCTTCTGATAACTGCTGCTCCAAACAATCCATGTGATCTGATACACACTATCTGATACACATGTAACCAAACACACTTCCTGCAGACGTAATCATAGGTAACATGGAAACTCTCCCTAAACTCCTACATCTGACAGGGAGAGCATGTTACTCTACTAAAGTCCATTTTCACAATCTACACACCCGGAAAATAGCACAGTCTTACTGCTCTAAAAAACACCACTCCAGGCTAACTTAGTATTATGGTTTATATTTTTAAATTTAATCAAGAGACAGATTTCAAAAGAACCCACTTTACTCACAATTGTAGATTTATAGCAAGGTTAACTTTAAAAACTATGCTCTTATCTGCCATCATGCTGTGAGCTATCCCACATAGTTTCTTCCAAGGTCTGCTGTGAATTTCGCTGTTTGTTAATTTTTCATAGATGCACTCTGATGTCCAGAGATACTTGAACTCAAACAGCAAAGGCAGAAACTGTGCAGATTCACTGCTGTGCAGTGTAGCTTTCTTTCTCTGACCATGTGATTGCTGCCTTTGTCTGTCTTCCTCCTTTTTAAAGTGCCATTGTTTTGATCTCTTTTCCCCCAAAGTTCCAAAACAATGCAACAGCTTACAAAACAGTAATCGCTGCTCCTGGAATTTGAGAAAATTGCCTCCAACACTTAAAATACCTCAAAAAATGGAGCAACGCTTACAGCCACAAATTGTTCCCATCCTCCATCTTGGATTACCCAGAATCCTTTTTTTTTTGAAAGCTGGAGGGGCCTGCAAAATGAAGAGCTAGCAATCAGTGAAGGATTTGGAAAAATTGTGTCAGCACGCCATGTGGAAAATTGAAAAAAAGCAGAAAGTGGTCGAAATGCTTGGTGTTCTCCCAACAGTAATTGCCCAGAAACGATGACAGAAACTTCTGGGCCAGTCGTCTAAGGGTGGAATCAAACCCAGGTCCCTGACACTGTGAGGCATCTGTGAAGATGTCATTAAGATGCAACATCAAAATACACACAATCAGAATTTCAAGTAATACGTTTAATACAGATAGAATGCCTTTTACAAATAGGGATAATAAAAGCTATTTAGTTTAAAAATATTTGAGGTATTAACGTTTTAAACAGAGACCTCAGTAGTGGTGAGTGTTTTGTTGAGATATAGAGTCATAGAGATGTATAGCATGGAAACAGACCCTTTGGTCCAACTCATTCATGCCAACCAGATATTCTAAATTATTCTAGCCCCATTTGCCCCATATCCCTCTGAACCCTTCCCATCCAGATGCCTTTTAAATATTGTAATTGTACCAGCCTCCACCATCTCCTCTGGAAGCTCATTCCATACATGCATTACCCCCATGTGAAAATGATGTCCATCAGGTCCCTTTTAAATCTTTGCCCTCTCACCTTAAACCTATGCCCTCTACAGTTGGGACTTCCTGACCCTCAGGAAAAGACCTTGACCATTCACCCTACCCATGTCTCCCATGATTTTATAAATTCTATAAGGTCACCACTCTAGGGAAAATAACCCCAACTTATTCAGTCTCTCCCTATTGCTCAAACCCTCCAACTGGAGTTCTCAGTGACTGGTGTTTTCCCAATTTGCTTTTTCACCAGGTGCTGTTGGTCAAGATGATATGGAGGAACCAATGAGAAAGACAGAGTCTTCCAGGTTCCACTCTTTTGTGTCTATCCTTCCTCTTCTCTGCTCTGCTGCTTAAATGCAGCTTCTGAAATATTGTTCATTTGTATAGTCCCAAGCCTAGCTTCAGTGCACTTCCCAATCTGGTTAACTGACAGGCAAGCTGTTCAATTTCCAAAAAGTTTAATTACCGCTGATGAATTAAAACAAGAGATGCAAATTTCTTGGGGCTCACTTAATTGTCTAGCTTTGATGTTTTTGGATAAAATGTTAATTTTAATGCAGATCATATTCCCGCTGGGTCTCCTTAAATTGCCTAATCTGTGTTCAAGTGATCACTGTAGCCATTTTAGGTCAGTATGTGGCCCTTTCTGAAAACAATTTTAGCCTATGAATGGCCTCAGTCAAATGATGAAAATTAAAAGTTGATCAGCCTTATAGCAACTAGGAGAAAGTGAAGACTGCAGATGCTGGGAGTCAAATTCAAAAAGTGTGGTGCTGGAAAAGCACAGCGGGTCAGGCAGCATCTGAGAGCAGGGGAGTCGATGTTTTGGATACAAGCATTCCCGACAAAGGGATAATGCCTCACAGCGCCAGAGACCCGGGTTCAATTCCCACCTCAGGCAACTGTCTGTGTGGAGTTCGCACATTCTCCCAGTGTCTGTGGGGGCTTCCTCCGGGTGCTCTGGTTTCCTTCCACAGTCCAAAGATGTCAAGGTTAGGTGAATTGGCTATACTAAATTGCCCTTAGTGTTAGGTGAAGGGGTCAATGTAGGGGAATGGGTCTGGGTGGGTTGCTCTTCGGAGCGTCAGTGTGGACTTGTTGGGCCGAAGGGCCTGTTTCCACACTGTAGGGAATCTAATCTAATCTAATCTAATCCTGCTCCTTCGATGCTGCCTGACCTACTGTGCTTTTCCAGCACCACACTTTTTGACTCTACACCACTTTACAGTGTGGCAGTGGGTTGTCCATAACAATTCAAAACATGCGCTAGATTCATTATCATGACTTCTATTGTACATTAACATGTATATACAGCTGGATAACTATACTTAAAAGGTATCCGAGTTACTGGTTAGAAAATAAATGCTTCACAGAATTCAAGAGCTAAGAGTTAAATTTCCACACTAGGGGTGGCTGCTTATAGGTGCACTTAAATGTCTGAAATTCCACAGCAAAAAATAAATGAATAAAATGATTCATTTAGACACCTTACCTACATTTGCTACACACAAAGTCATTCACAAAGAATGGTTAGTCAGTCATCTTGTTCATGATTACATGAACAATAACTTGCATTTCTATATTGCCTTTGACATTGCAAAATGTCCCCAAGGTGCTTCATGAAACACTATGGGCAAGATTTGACACCAAGCCATATCTAGACTTTTTAGGAGAGATAATCAAAAACTTGGTCAAAGTGATGGCTTTTAAAGAGCACATTAAAGGAGAAAGGAAAGAAAGAAAAGTTCTGGAAAGGAAATCCATAACTCAGGGTTTATGCAAGAAAAGACATAACCATCAGTGCTGGAGTGATTAACATTGCGCAGGAGGCTAGAGCTGGTGGATGGCAAAGTTCACAGATGCTTGTAGTACTGGAAGATGTTGAAAAGTTGTTACTGTTTGAAAACCTTTATTGAAGGCTACTTGTATGGCCTTTTAATCCCAGAATCACAAAAATATAGATAGTTTCCTGCTTATTCGAAAAGCTGCTGCTGAATGCTATTAATCACGAAACATTTGAACACTCCCAAGATACTGGGCACCTTCCAAGTGCATGATCACATTTCTATTCAGAGCCTTTTGATGGATTTGTGACAGGAGCTGTGTAGCTTGTGCGTATCTAATTTCATATCATGGGCTCACGGGAAATATCAATCCACGCTGGAGCTATGGAGAGACTGTTAGGTAAGCTGTGTCTCTGCAGGTAACACTTGGTGTCCGAAGATGATTGCTGAAAAAGACACGTCTTATCAAAGCTTTTTGTTTTTTTACCCATCACGACAACTTACAAGAATGTCAAGGTAAAGGGAAAACAACATACTACTGTATGGAAGGAGAGTGCTGATTGGTTGGCAGGACGATTCTAATTTGTAGAGGTGTTGCCATAGAGAATGCATCAGTTGGATGATGAAAAGCCCTCAGGATGGGTACATAAATAGGAAGGGTTTAGAGGGAAGTGGGCCAAATGCTGGCAAATGGGACTGGATTAACTTAGGTTACCTGGTCAGCATGGACAAGATAGATATGCTGTATATCTGTATGACTCAATGACAATTGCTGAACTCTGTTTAAGTTTTTAAACCAGGCAGGTTGGTTCTGATTGTTCAAGGCATTGCCCTGAGAAATGAACCAGAGAATAGCTGATACCTTGTTCTGTTGAAATGATATGGGCACAGTGTGCATACAGATCCTTTCTGTCTACAAAGACCAGGACACTGTGCATTAACATAAGTAGCTTCTAGTACACTCAAATGCACAAGCCCAACTAACAAGTCTAAATTGGCTACATTTTGTTGCAAACAGGATTACTTAGCAAGTGCTGTCCAGCTATGGAATCACACTTCATATTGGACATTATGTTTAATGTTTTGTAAGCCTGGGCAGATTGGGACGTGCTATTGGAAGACTGCATGTATATGGTTGTAGAGTAATAGAATCAGTTCCACCAGGACAAGGTACCAACAAAGCAAAGAATTCAAGAATTATGGAAGGCAGACAGGAAAGTTAAAGATTGACATCACAACAAGATCAGCTATGATCTTACTGTACAGGCTCGAAGGGCCAAATAGCCTAATCCGACTCCTATATCCGAAGTTCCTACTTTTGATGTTGCTGGCACAGTGATTTCAGAATCACGTGATTAAGTAAAGGCAGCTGAAAGGGAGCAGAAACTCTAACCTCATGTGAAGACAATGTGTGTACAGATCAAAGTGCAAACTCAGAGTTTTAGCAGAAGGTGGCATGGTCTTACGCAGCAATACTCATGGAGATGAAACAGTGATGGACACACACATCAAAATAATAGTCTCACTGCAGAGGTTTAAGAATGTAATTCAGGCAGACACTCAGTACTGAGAAACAACAGCATTGTTAAAGATGCCACAATTCTGATTAGAACCTAATCCCAGTCCAGTTCACGTGGACATATAATATCTCACAACAATTCAAATAAGACCAGCAGAGCTAACCCAGAGTTCTGGAGGACATTTATCCCTTAAAACATTTTGCCAACATTGACAAGGCATGTTGTTTTTTCATTCATTTACACAGTGTGGGCTTCACTAGCTGGACTAGGATTTGTTACCTAACCCTAGTTGTCCTTGAGAAGGTGGTGGATATCTCCTTCTGGAATCACTGCAGTCCATGTGGAGTAGGGATACCCACAACATCATTAGGGAAGGAGTTTCAAGATTTTGACCAAGTGTCTCTAAAAGAATGGTGCTATATTGCCAAGTCGGGATAGCGAGTGGTTTGGAGGGGAAGTACTCCATGTATCTTCTAGATTGTGGTGGTTATGGATTTGTAAAGTGCTGTGTCAGGATCTTTGGTGAATTTCTGCAGCACATCTTATTGTTGGGTCACACTACTGCCACTGAATGTCAATGGCAGAGGGAGTGAATGTTGGTGGATGTGGTGCCAATCAAATGGGCTACTTTGTTCAACAGATGTTCGCTGTCCATTATCAAATGCACCAATAAGGTCTTGCAATCAACTTTTCAATCCCAATTTAAATCTGATGCCAATCAAAAAGAATGTCTTGACACTGAACAATATTACATCTGCAACAAGAGAGACGGTTATCGAATCAAATTAAATATTAACACTGGGTAAACCTAGAAGTATAAAGCCCCTACAATCCTTTACAGAACAACCTCGGTTATCTGAACATCAATTATTCAAATTTCGGATTATCCAAATAAGATCTCAAGGTCCTGTAATAACGCTATCCGAACAATCAGATATCCGAACAAAATACTCTCAGCCCCATCTCGTTCAAATAATCAAGGTTGTTTTGTGCATGTAATGTGAATTTTCCAAGGATGATATAAATACTTGACTTCATTAAGGTAGAAACTAAAACAGAGATCACCAGACTTCCAACAAATTAGGAAAATAACATAGTTTTTAAAATGTATGACATGTTTAATTATTTGTGGAGAAATTTGACATGTACAAATATAAAATTAACATTGCAGAAGAAGAAAGGGTGCTTCATGGTAATTTATGAAGTTAAGACATTATTAATATGCTGCTTACACCTTGTTCAACGTGTTGAGACTTTTTCCAAGGTTTCTACAGAGAGTGTTAGATTTGAATTTCTTGTCAGTTTGTGATTGTAAGCAAGATGACAATCCGTGGGAACCTCAACAGTGCATCTTCTGGAGGAGTGGAGAACCTTTGATGACAGCTTCTGGATTTTCACCACGTTGTGTGCATGCCCCAAACCCCAAAACTACTGCGACTTTCACTGGAATCACAGCAGAAAATGTTTACACCTTCACTATCAATGCAAAATGCCGGACATCGCCAGTTGTTTATTTTTCTTGCCTCAGGTTTGTCCTTCATAGGTTGACTGCTACATTTCCTGCCTTAAAAATGGACATAGGAAGAGGAGTCAACCTTTGTCATGTTCTACCATTATACAAATCCTTTCAATTCTCTTTACTCAATATACCTCAATACTTTGGTTAATGAGACTCTTTATGAGAATCTAGGTTACTGCCACTGAAACAGAAGTTGCCACTCTTCGAGGCCATCTCACCTCCACCGATTACTGGGTGGTGTTCCAGAAATTTGGTTCATGTTCTGGGGACCCTGGTTCAAATCCCACCACAGCCAATGGTGGAATTTGGATTCGATAAAAAATGTCTGGAATTAAAAAATCTACTGATGACCAGAAAACTATTGTTGATTGTCTGAAAAACCCATCTGGTTCATTAATGTCTCTCAGGGAAGGAAATCTGCCATCTTCACCTGGTCTGGCCCACCTGTGAATCCAGACCCACAGTAATATGGTGGATTCTCGACAGCTCTCTGGAATGGCTGAGCAGGCCACTGCGTTGCACCAATCGCAACAAAGTCTCTTCAAGGGCAACTAGGGACGGGCAAAGTGGTCAGTGCAAGATATCAGCCTCGGGGTTTGGTTTATGTCCAGCGTGCTTCAGACAATGGCATCAAGATTCAGGAAATGCAGCACTGGCTCGTCACAGCGCAAAAAGACTGGGCCAAGACCCGATCTAACAGAGGAACAAAAGCAAGTAAACCATGAGGCTTTTGATTTGTTTGATACTGATGTTTGATACTGAACTATTGATGTAAAGCAAGTCAAGGTTGCCATGCCTGCCTTGGGATTTGAACCTAAAAGAAAAAGTAATAAGAAAGATGATTTCAGACAGTGACAAAGAAGGGTCCAGTAGCATCAATTTCAATGGCTTCTTAGCTACGATGACTCAGAAAATGACTGAGAAAGATTCCAAAGAAGAGATTTTGAAAACTTTTCGGTTGCTTAACGATGGCGGCACTGGCAAAATATCATTCAAGAACCTTAAAGAAAGTTGTGAAAGAATTGGGTGAAAACCTAACTGATTAGGAATTGCAGGAAATGATTGATTAAGCTGACCATGATAGTGATGGTGAGATGAATGAACAAACAGTTTTGAAGACCATGAAAAGAAAACAAGCCTCTCTTAACTTTATATTTTTCTACAGTCCTAGATAAGCACTGCTTTTACTTAAGTAATAAAGAATGAAGAAAAGCAAATCTAGGGATGAGAAAAAAATGCTGACCAGCCAGCAAACGCCCACATCCACAAATGGGTAAAAACAAATCTATTTTTCCCAGTATTAAACTAATAACCAATCTACAATCAAATTACAATGGCAGAAGAGAGTTACAAACCCATACCATCTTTAGCATGTAGAAATCATTTTTAAAAATGTAAATCTGATTTTATTCATTTATTGCCATGAGTATTTTGGTACAAATATTGCATAGTGTCGCCACTCTCCAGTGCCATGTTCAAACGCAGAAACATAAACCAAAATATAGACCAGAAGGAAAAGGCACTAAAATAAAGGAAGCGTCCAACTTTACAGTCCTTCTTGTTAAGTGCTCCATCATGTGTGAGAGGCCTGGTGACCAGGCACAAGTCCCCTTCCCCACAGCACTGCTGCTGGAATGAAAGTCACCATTCTTCAGCACTATCTCAACGCCATCGATGCTGCCGGGTCCACTCGAGACTGCGCTGCCAGGGCCCACTCGAGTCCCGGCTGCCAGGGCCCACTCGAGCCCCAGCTGCCAGGGCCCACTCAAGACCACACTGCCAAGGCCCACTGAGTCCAGGCTGCTGGGCCCACTCAAGACTACGCTGCCAGACCCACTCGAGTCCAGGCTGCTGGGCCCATTCGAGTCCCCACTGCTGGGCCCAATCGGGATCCTGCTGCTGGGCCCACTTGAGTCCCCGCTGCTGGCCCACTCGAGTTCCCACTGCTGGGCCCACTCGAGTCCCCGTTGCTAGGCCCACTCGAGTCCCCGCTGCTGGGCCCACTCGAGTCCCCGCTGCTGGGCCCACTCGGGATCCCACTGCTGGGCCCACTCCAGACCGTGCTGCTGGGCCCACATGAGACCGCACTGTTGGGCCTACTCAAGTCCAGGCTGATGGGCCCACTCGAGACTGCACTGCTGGGCCCACTCGAGACCACGCTGCCAGGGCCACTCAAGTCCCGGCTGCCGGGCCCACTCAAGATCGTGTTGCCAGGGCCCACTCGAGTCCAGGCTGCTGGACCCACTTGAGTCCCTACTGCTGGTCCAATCGGGTTCCCTCTGCTAGGCCCACTCGGGATCTCGCTGCTGGACCCACTCAAGACCACGCTGCCGGGCCCACTTGAGATTATGTAGCCAGGGCCCACTCGAGTCCCTGCTGCTGGGCCCACTCAGGATCCCACTGCTGGGCCCACTCCAGACCGCGCTGCTGGGCCCACTCGAGACCGCACTGCTGGGCCCATTTGTGTCCAGGCTGATGGGCCCACTTGAGACCGCACTGCTGGGCCCATTCGAGACCGCACTGCTGGGCCCACTCGAGACCACACTGCCAAGGCCCACTCAAGTCTCGACTGCCGGGCCCACTCGAGATCATGTTGCCAGGGCCCACTCGAGTCCAGGCTGCTGGACCCACTCGAGTCCCTACTGCTGGGTCCAATCGGGTTCCCTCTGCTGGGCTCACTCAGGATCCCGCTGCTGGGCACACTCGAGACCGTGCTGCTGGGCCTACTCGGGACCATGCTGCCGGGCCCACTTGAGATCGTGTTGCCAGGGCCCACTCGAGTCCCCACTGCCAGGCCCACTCAGGATCCCACTGCTGGGTCCACTCGAGACCGTGCTGCTGGGCCTACTTGGGACCATGCTGCTGGGCCCACTCGAGACCGTGCTGCTGGGCCCACTCAAGTCCCTGCTGCTGGGCCCACTCAAGTCCCCGCTGCCAGGCCCACTCGAGTCCCTGCTGCTGGGCACACTTGGGAACCTGCTGCTGGGCCTATCCGCCATCTCCATAACCAAGCTCTTCACCAAGAGATAAATAAATAGAATAGGACAGAAATTCTAAAAAATGAGTAAAGAGAGGGGAAAATATAAGAAAATAAATGAAAAGAAAAATAGACAGAGCAGATCCACCCAGGCTCAGCAGCCCTACTCCATCAGCATGTTGAACCAGGGAAACCTGTCTTTTGCATTAGCATTGAGCAATTTTGGGATTTCCAGAGATTGAGAAAGACATTAGATAAATGTAAGCCTTTCATTTTTTGTATGAGATGGCTTTGTTATGATCGCATGACGTCAAGTCAATTTTAACAAAACTGACACATGCAAATACTAAGTGACAGCTATTGTGACCGTATGTCTCCTGATGTCTGAATCAAGGTCAGCTTTAATGCTGATACTTTCCACACTCACTAATGAATATGTACAAGGAAGGAGAAATTAAATATGGCCTTTTTGTGCCCCAATGTCATCCTGGAGTCAGTGGAGCTCCTGAGTCAACAGGTGGCAGGTACAGTCTCCACACCTGGAACCTAACCACTTCACGTCAGATGATAGCCAGTGCAGTGTTGTCGTACTGTCTTTCAGATGAGCTGTTACATGTTTGTCCTTTTAATTGGATGTAATAGATCCCACAACACAGGATAGAGAAGAGCAGAAAGATTCCTCTTGCCTGATAGCTATCCCTCAAGCATAATCTGATTAGGTTGAGTTATCTGTTTATTGGACTTTCCTGAGTAGCTGTGCTTTCTCTCTGCAGTACAATTGTAATGTACTGAATGAAGGGTATCATCTAAATGCAAGTTCTTTCACAGGAATTAACCTATCACTAATAAGAGAATCCCACAATACAGAAAGATGCCACTTAATACAGTCCATGCGTTGGCAAGGACAAACAGAATTTTTCATGTTCTTAATGGGAATACAAATTAGGTATTCAGGCATACATTCCATAATTTTCCTTGGGAATCTTGAAAAGACTGCCTCTGTGCATACGATAAAGTTAATTGACTTGCAGCTCCATGTCTCAGTAGCACTACTGCCTCACAGCGCCGAGGACCCACATTCGATTCCACCTTCGGGCGACTGTCTGTGTGGAGTTTGCACTTTCTCCCCGTGTCTGCGTAGGTTACCTCCGGGTGCTCCGGTCTCCGCCCACAATCCAAAGATGTGTAGGTTAGGTGTATTGGCCGTGGGAAATGCAGGGTTATAGGGGCAGGGTGGGTGGGTCTGATGGGATGCTCTTCGGAGGGTCAGAGTGGATTCGATGGGCTGAATGGCCAGCTTCCACACTGTAGGGAATCTATGATTTCTGAAGTTCGACTAAACCAAAGCTATTACAGCTGCTTTAACAAGTTAACAAATGTCTCATGAGTACCAATCCTTTGAATTTCACGAAATGTCAAAGAGAATGTGCAAAATGTGCAAGCAGCTGCCAGGAAATAAAATGGGATCGAAATAGTGTACAAAAATGTCATTGTTTAGATGAGGGAAACAGTGAGGAACAATATAGAGTTTGTTGTTCATAAAGGAATACCAGTCGCTTCAGGTCAATGTTTAGACAACTAGAAGGAAGAAGGAAAATTGTTGGGCAACATATAAATATTTGTAGTTTTCTTTACATGAACATAGATAAGAACTGAGTGAAGTGAAGGGAACTCACTTGTGGGAATGCTAGAGGTGTTTCACTAGTATTTTAGCATCAATGGGAGAAACATAGCAATAGGCTACTTGGCCTTTTGAACTCGCTCTACTATTCAATATTAATATTGCTGTTCCTCTATCTTAATGCAATATTCCTACTTTATCCCTTTAATGCCTTTAATATCTAAAAAAAATCTTTCCTGGATATATTAAGGGCCTTGACCCCCACAAACTTCTGATGGTAGATAATTCCATAGATTCACTGCCCTTTGATTAAGGACATTTCTCCTGAACTCAGTCCTAAATGGTATCCTGAGGCCATATCCCCTCATTCTAGACTTCCCATCATGTCAGTCCTTTTAGAATTTTATATATTCATAGAATCTCTACAGTGTGAAAGCAGGTCACTTATATATTCTAAACAGTGTGGAAGCAGGTCATTCGGCCCATACCAACCCTTTAAAGAGCATACCACCCAGATCTACCTCCTTAACTCTTTCCCTCTAATCCTTCATTTCCCATGGCTAATTCACTTAGCCTGCACGTTTTTCTCAATATGAGGTGCAGCATTTGGAAAGGCACACCTTAGCAGGACTTATACACTTAATGGTAAGGTCCTAGGGAGTGTTGCTGAACCAAGAGACCTTGGAGTGCAGGTTCATAGCTCCTTGAAAGTGGAGTTGCAGGTAGACAGGATAGTGAAGAAGGCGTTTGGTATGCGTTCTTTTATTGGTCAGAGCATTGAGTACAGGAGTTGGGCGGTCATGTTGCAGCTGTACGGGACATTGGTTCGGCTACTTTTGGGATATTGTGCACAATTCAGGTCTCTTTCCTATCAGAAGGATGTTGTGAAACGTGAAAGGGTTCAGAAAAGATTTACAATGATGTTGCCAGTGTTGGAGGATTTGAGCTTTAGGGAGAGGTTGAATAGGTTGGAGCTGTTTTCCTTGGACCGTTGGAAGCTGAGGGGTGACCTTATAGAGGTTTATAAAATCATGAGGGGCATGGATAGGGTAAATAGGCAAGGTCTTTTCCCTGGGGTAGGGAGAGTCCAGAACTAGAGAGCATAGGTTTAGGGTGAGAGGGGAAAGTTTTAAAAGGAAATAAAGGGGCAGTTTTTCATGCAGAGGGTGGTGCGTGGATGGAATGAGCTGCCAGAGGAAGTGGTGGAGGCTGGTACAATTACAACATTAAAAAGGCATTTGGATGGGTATACAAATAGGAAGGGTCTAGAGGGATATGGGCCAGGTGCTGGCAAATGGCACTAGATTAGGTTGGGATATCTGGTCGGCATAGATGAGGTGGACCGAAGGGTCATAAAAATGAACAGCATGGAAACAGACCCTATCTCTGGACGCTATGGGCAACGTAGCATGGCCCATCCACCTGATCTGCACATCTTTAAAGTGCGGGAGGAAAACCAGAGCATCCAGAGGAAACCCACACATATGCAGGGAGAATGTGCAAACTCCACACAGGCAGTCGCCGGAAGGTGGAATCGAACCTGGGTCCCTGGCACTGTGTGGCAGCAGTGCTAACCACTAAGCCACCGTGCCACCCACAATCAGATCCCATCTCATACTTCCAAAACTCTAGTCAATACAGGTCCAGTCTCTTCTCATTTGGTAGTCCTGTCTCCCAATTATCAGCCAAGTAAAACTTTGCCATACTCCCTCGATGTCAGATACTCTGGGAGACCAAATGTGTTACCCCAGATATAGTTTCACCAAGGCCCTGTATAACAATAGTAAAGAAGATAACATTTTGGTTAAATTAGATTCCCTACAGTGCGGAAACAGGCCCTTCGGCCCAACCAGTCCACACCGACCCTTCGAAGAGCAACCCACCCAGACCCATTTCCCTCTGATTAATGCACCTAACACTATGGGCAATTTAGCATGGCCAATTCACCTAACCTATACACTTTTTGGATGGTGGGAGGAAACCGGAGCGCCCAGAGGAAACCCACGCAGACACGGGGAGAACGTGCAAACTCCACACACTCAGTCGCCCAAGGCTGGAATCGAACCCGGGTCCCTAGTGCTGTAAGGCAGCAGTGCTAACCACTGAGCCACAGTGCCGCCCTTGGGACTATATGCATCCATGACTAAATACCGAAAGCTATTTCCAGAGGGTAGGTATTTAAAAAGTGAAGTAGTATTGAAAAAAGACATTGCTACTTTATCAAAATTACTAAAGCCATTAAAAGCCGGGATGGTATGTCTGATTCCACCAGGTTCTCAGGCTGGATTCCGCAATTCCACACCCGAGATTCGAATGCATCCACAACCATGAACCAAACATAATCATTATGTTATGCAACAGGCACTATCTTGTCAGGCAGGAGACTTAACTGGTCACATAAGCTGGTGCCCTGATCTTAGATTAGACTAGACTAGATTAGATTAGATTAGATTACTTACAGTGAGGAAACAATCTAATCTAATCTAATCTAATCTAATCTAATCTAATCTTAACTGGTCACATAAGCTGGTGCCCTGATCTTCTGCACCAAATTGGGACTGTTGGAGAAGGGGTCTCATGAAGTCCAAATCTCATTTTATTGCACTAAAGATACCACATGAATATAAGTAGTGCAACTTGCACAGACATGAAAAAGCGTGTGAGAGAGTGAGTGAGATCTGTTCTGCGATTCGGCCTTGTAAGAAGGGTCCAGTGTGCAGGATGAGAGATTGAAATACTTTCTTCTGTCTCTCAAAGCTTTGCGGCCAAATTAATACACATTGGAGGCTTGACAATTAAATATCTGGATCTCTCAACACATTTAGGAATGTTGGACCTACATCTGTGTATACTACAGCACTGCTGCCTCACAGCACCAGGGACCTGGGTTCGATTCTGGCCTTGGGTGACTGTCTGTGTGGAGTTTGCACCTTCTCCAGTGTCTGTGTGTGTTGCCTCCCCGTGCTCTGGTTTCCTCCCACAATCCAAAGATACGCAGGTTAGATGGATTGACCGTGTTAAATTGCTCATAGTGTCCAGGGATATGCAGGCTAGATGGGTTAGCCATGGGAAATGTGGGGTTACAGGGATAGGGTAGCAGGTGGTGGGTCTGAGTGTGATGCTTTTCGGAGGGCCTGAATCCCTCCATATTGTAGGGATTCTATGTTGCTTTAAAGATGCATATGTAATCTTTGTTCAGGGGTGGATTGTGATTCACAAGTTGTGTGGTCGATTGCATTAAAAAAAAGGCAATATTCTGCAAACCCTTGCCTGACCAGAACAACAATATTCATGCTGGGGTGCAATTATCTGAAGCTGCTGTTCAGACGTAAAGTTTGATCCCAGCACAAATATTACTTCTCTGTTCTCTTCACTGTATCCCTGGGTGTGTTAAAGGATGTGGAAACATAACCTTGGGCCTTCAGAAACTACGTGCAGACAAAGCTTTGGGCTCCATGAACAATGTGTGCGTTTGTCACCAGCCTGAGGAAAGATTGGTCGACTGCTGTTACCTTGATTGAGCTAGAGCTGTAATCCATGAGGGTCTTTGACAATCATTGGCAGAAGTCATCGTATCCTCAACATGGTTTCTCGTTTTGGCAAAAGTGCAGATCAGTCACATTCTGTCTTCGCAAATCATTACCAAGTCAGGAACCTCTCATGGAGCATGCACAAATATCAACACTATTACCAGTAGGGGAAGCGATGCCTAATGATATTGTAGCTATTCTAGTAAAGCCAAAGACCCAGAAAACAGTCTGAGAACTTTGGCTTAACCCTGCCATGATAAATGGTCAACCTTGAATTCAATTGAAAAATAAAATCTGGAATTAAAAGTCTAATGATGACTGTGAAGTCATTATTGAGTGTGAGAAAATCCATCTGGTACACTAATATTCTTTCGGGAAGTAAATGCTGTCCTTATCTGGTCTGACTTACACATAACTTCAGACCCACAGCGATGCAGTTAACTCTTAACTGGCGATCAGGGACAGACAATAAATATTGGCACAGCCAAACACCCATAACACATGAATAAATTTTGCAAAAAACTAAGGGGAGTGTTCAGTGTAAGAGCAATTCAAGTCAGGAGGGGTCAGGTTGCGAGTTCAAACTTTGTGGCCCATGACCAGCTCAGATACCCCACCCCAACCACTCTCATAGGTTTTCAATCCCCTGCCCCACTTTCAAAATGGGGTCACCACAATTGCCAAGCCTTGAAATTGGGGTCACAGTGGAAAAACGTTGGGGAAACCCTTATCTCCAGTCAAACTGCACGAACCTCACAAGCATACTCTGAACCTTTCACCTTGTCATTACAGTTAGAGCATTTTTCAGCACAATACTCAAAGATTAATTTGGGTTCGATTTCTTGGTGAACATCCAGAGATATAGAATAGGGGTATTCAGCTTTAACAAGCTATGAATGACAGAAATCAACGAGAATGCAGCCACATTGAAAGCTTCAACAAACAGCTACTAGACACAGACATCCAGCTGACTCCTAATTGGAGAAAAAAAGCCAATAGCAGCACAGCGGCGTGCAATTCATTTACAAATGAAAGTAAGTGCAATGCCAATCTGTCACACACCATTGTCACCACAAGTTGCTAAATGAATTTATGACATTGCAAGTCAGTTATTAATGTTATACTCCAGAAAGTCTATTGTTGAAGTAAAGAACTGGAACCAATCTCAACACATTTTTAGAAGTTTGGATATTGTTGAAAAGAGCAATAGAGTTTTTTGTTTGTCTTGCTTGTCATCAGGACAAACACAAGAATGCCAAATTTCAATCACAACAATTTAACTGTGGGAGGAAACTGGTAAGTTGACACTGCTTGCTGTGGAGAAAATAAAACAGAACTATCGCTCCCTGAGCTCCAAGGTAATTTTATAAGCTGTCATTTACAGAGTTACACATGACAATCATCATCTCCTAACTTAAGAACCACAGACCCAGTCTCTGTCTAGATAGAGTCATAGACTCATACAGGTGTAGACCACAGAAACAGACCCTTCGGTCCAACTGACCCATGCCGACCCGATAGTCTAAATCTAGTAAAATGGCACCCGCAGCAGGATGCTCCAGCGGAGCAGCTCTGAAATTCTCATTCACATTTTTCCTTATTTTCCCCCCTCTCTCTCATCCCTTCTCTTGGACTTGGACATCTGGTCTCAGTCTCTGAAATGGGAGCAGTTGACGGCAGCAATGCCAGCAGCCGGATTGTGGATGCCATCAACCAGTGGCTGGAGCAGAGAAACCGGGCCACGGAGACCGGAGCGGGGAAACCGGGAGCGGAGACTGGAGCGGGGAAACCGGGGAGCGGAGACCGGAACGGGGAAACCGGGGCACAGAGACCGGAGTGGGGAAACTGGGGAGCGGAGACTGGAGCGGGGAAACCGGGGAGCGGAGACCGGAACGGGGAAACCGGGGCACAGAGACCGGAGTGGGGAAACTGGGGAGCGGAGACCGGAGCGGGGAAACCGGGGAGCGGAGACCGGAGTGGGGAAACCGGGGAGCGCAGACCATAGCGGGGAAACCGGGGACCGGAGACCGGAGCGGGGACAGCGGGGCACAGAGACTGGAGCGGGGAAACCGGGGAGCGGAGACCGGAGCGGGGAAACCTGGGCACAGAGACCGGAGCAGGGAAACCGGGGAGCGGAGACTGGAGCAGGGAAACCGGGGAGCGGAGACCGGAGCGCGAAACCGGGGGGTGGAGACTGGAGCGCGAAACCGGGGAGCGGAGACCGGAGCGGGGAAACTGGGGAGTGGAGACCGGAGCGGGGAAACCGGGGTACAGAGACCGGAGCAGGGAAACTGGGGAGCGGAGACCAAAGCGGGGAGACCGGCGAGCGGAGACCGGAGCGGGGAAACCGGGGAGCGGACACCGGAGCAGGAAAACCGGGGACCGGAGACTGGAGCGAGGAAACCGGGGAGCGGATACCGGAGCGGGGAAACCGGGGAGCGGAGACCGGAGCGAGGAAACCGGGGAGCGGAGACCGGAGTGGCAAAACCAGGGAGCGGAGACTGGAGCGCGAAACCGGGGAACGGAGACCGGAGCGGGGAAACCGGGGACCGGAGACCGGAGCAGGAAAACCGGGGACCGGAGACTGGAGCGGGGAAACCGGGGACCGGAGACCAGAGCGGGGACACCGGTGCACAGAGACCGGAGCGGGGAAACCGGGGAGCGGAGACCGGAGCGGGGAAACCGGGGAGCGGAGACCGGAGCAGGAAAACCGGGGCACAGAGACCGGAGCGGGGAAACCGGGGAGCGGAGACCGGAGCGGGGAAACCGGGGAGCGGAGACTGGAGCGGGGAAACCGGGGCACAGAGACCGGAGCAGGGAAACCGGGGAGCGGAGACCGGAGCGGGGAAACCGGGGAGCGGAGACCGGAGCGGGGACACCGGGGCACAGAGACCGGAGCGGGGAAACCGGGGAGCGGAGACCGGAGCGGGGAAACCGGGGACCGGAGACCGGAGCAGGAAAACCGGGGCACAGAGACCGGAGCGGGGAAACCGGGGAGCGGAGACCGGAGCGGGGACACCGGGGCACAGAGACCGGAGCGGGGAAACCGGGGAGTGGAGACCGGAGCGGGGGAAACCGGGGCACAGAGACCGGAGCGGGGAAACCGGGGAGCGGAGACCGGAGCGGGGAAACCGGGGAGCGGAGACTGGAGCGGGGAAACCGGGGAGCGGAGACCAGAGTGGGGAAACCGGGGAGCGGAGACCGGAGCGGGGAAACCGGGGCACAGAGACCGGAGCGGGGAAACCGGGGAGCGGAGACCGGAGCGGGGAAACCGGGGAGCGGAGACCGGAGCGGGGAAACCGGGGAGCGGAGACCGGAGCGGGGAAACCGGGGCACAGAGACCGGAGCGGGGAAACCGGGGAGCGGAGACCGGAGTGGGGAAACTGGGGAGTGGAGACCGGAGCAGGGAAACCGGGGAGCGGAGACCGGAGCGGGGAAACCGGGGAGCGGACACCGGAGCGGGGACACCGGGGTACAGAGACCGGAGCAGGGAAACTGGGGAGCGGAGACCAAAGCGGGGAAACCGGCGAGCGGAGACCGGAGCGGGGAAACCGGGGACCAGACACTGGAGCGAGGAAACCGGGGAGCGGAGACCGGAGCGGGGAAACCGGGGAGCGGAGACCGGAGCGAGGAAACCGGGGAGCGGAGACCGGAGCGGGAAAACCAGGGAGTGGAGACTGGAGCGCGAAACCGGGGAACGGAGACCGGAGCGGGGAAACCGGGGACCGGAGACCGGAGCAGGAAAACCGGGGACCGGAGACTGGAGCGGGGAAACCGGGGACAAGAGACCGGAGCGGGGACACCGGTGCACAGAGACCGGAGCGGGGAAACCGGGGAGCGGAGATTGGAGCGCGAAACCGGGGAGCGGAGACCGGAGCGGGGACACCGGTGCAAAGAGACCGGAGCGGGGAAACCGGGGAGCGGAGACCGGAGCGGGGAAACCGGGGCACAGAGACCGGAGCGGGGAAACCGGGGAGCGGAGACCGGAGCGGGGAAACCGGGGAGCGGAGACTGGAGCGGGGAAACCGGGGAGCGGAGACTGGAGCGGGGAAACCGGGGACCGGAGACCGGAGCAGGAAAACCGGGGCACAGAGACCGGAGCGGGGAAAACGGGGAGCGGAGACTGGAGCGGGGAAACCGGGGAGCGGAGACCGGAGCGGGGACACTGGGGCACAGAGACCGGAGTGGGGAAACCGGGGAGCGGAGACCGGAGCGGGGGAAACCGGGGCACAGAGACCGGAGCGGGGAAACCGGGGAGCGGAGACCGGAGCGGGGAAACCGGGGAGCGGAGACTGGAGCGGGGAAACCGGGGAGCGGAGACCAGAGTGGGGAAACCGGGGAGCGGAGACCGGAGCGGGGAAACCGGGGA
Source organism: Chiloscyllium plagiosum (assembly GCF_037043375.1). Classification (NCBI taxonomy): domain Eukaryota; kingdom Metazoa; phylum Chordata; class Chondrichthyes; order Orectolobiformes; family Hemiscylliidae; genus Chiloscyllium; species Chiloscyllium plagiosum. The sequence goes on from NW_028270161.1 coordinate 55,328,617, forward strand.
GCGGAGACCAGAGCGGGGAAACCGGGGCACAGAGACCGGAGCGGGGAAACCGGGGCACAGAGACCGGAGCGGGGAAACCGGGGAGCGGAGACCGGAGCGGGGAAACCGGGGCACAGAGACCGGAGCGGGGAAACCGGGGAGCGGAGACCGGAGCGGGGAAACCGGGGAGCGGAGACCGGAGCGGGGAAACCGGGGAGCGGAGACCGGAGCGGGGAAACCGGGGCACAGAGACCGGAGCGGGGAAACCGGGGAGCGGAGACCGGAGCGGGGAAACCGGGGCACAGAGACCGGAGCGGGGAAACCGGGGAGTGGAGACCGGAGCGGGGAAACCGGGGAGCGGAGACCGGAGCGGGGAAACCGGGGCACAGAGACCGGAGCGGGGAAACCGGGGAGCGGAGACCGGAGCGGGGAAACCGGGGAGCGGAGACCGGAGCGGGGAAACCGGGGCACAGAGACCGGAGCGGGGAAACCGGGGAGCGGAGACCGGAGCGGGGAAACCGGGGAGTGGAGACCGGAGCGGGGAAACCGGGGAGCGGACACCGGAGCGGGGAAACCGGGGAGCGGACACCGGAGCGGGGATACTGGGGCACAGAGACCGGAGCGGGGAAACCGGGGCACAGAGACAGGAGCGGGGAAACCGGGGAGTGGAGACCGGAGCGGGGAAACCGGGGAGCGGACACTGGAGCGGGGAAACCGGGGAGCAGAGACTGGATCGGGGAAACCGGGGAGCGGAGACCGGAGCGGGGAAACCGGGGAACAGAGACTGGATCGGGGACACCGGGGAGCGGAGACCGGAGCGGGGAAACCGGGGAGCAGAGACTGGAGCGGGGATACCGGGGAGCAGAGACCGGAGCGGGGAAACCGGGGCACAGAGACCGGAGCGGGGAAACCGGGGAGCGGAGACCGGAGCGGGGAAACCGGGGCACAGAGACCGGAGCGGGGACACCGGGGCACAGAGACCGGAGCGGGGAAACCGGGGAGCGGAGACCGGAGCGGGGAAACCGGGGCACAGAGACCGGAGCGGGGAAACCGGGGAGCGGAGACTGGAGCAGGGAAACCGGGGAGCGGAGACCGGAGCGGGGAAACCGGGGAGCGGAGACCGGAGCGGGGAAACCGGGGAGCGGAGACCGGAGCGGGGAAACCGGGGAGCAGAGACCGGAGGGGGGAAACCGGGGAGCGAAGACCGGAGCGGGGAAACCGGGGCACAGAGACCGGAGCGGGGAAACCGGCGCACAGAGACCGGAGCGGGGAAACCGGGGAGCGGAGACCGGAGCGGGGAAACCGGGGAGCGGAGACCGGAGCGGGGAAACCGGGGTACAGAGACCGGAGGGGGGAAACCGGGGAGCGGAGACCGGAGCGGGGAAACCGGGGAGCGAAGACCGGAGCGGGGAAACCGGGGCACAGAGACAGGAGCGGGGAGGGGATGTCAGGAATGCCAATGCCCAGCGGCTGACATCAGAGAGCTCCAGACGCTGTCAACAGCAGGATTCCTGTCCAGGTGACAGGGCATGTCTCACCCAGAGAATTACACTCTGCCCAAACATAACGCAACTGGAGGGAGAGCTACAGAGCAGGCTCAGCCTCACCCCTGACATTTCTGCTGTGAATTTGGGCTGTAGGGCGAACAGGTGCCAGGTTAAACAATACATTTACGCTACATTCCCACGCCCCTTGCCTTTTTAAATCTTTGAATGAGTCATTAAACCTCGGGTTACCATTGACCCGAAACTGAACTGGCTGCAACCGCGGGTCAGAGGCTAGGAATACCACGGTGGGCAACTGACCTCCTGACTCCCCAAAGCCTGTCCACCATCTACAAGGCACAAGTCAGGAGTGTGAGGGAATACACCCACCTACCTGGATGAGTGCAACTCCAACAACACTCAAACAGTTTGATATAAACCTGGACAATGCAGCCCACTAGATTGGCCCCACATCCACAAGCAACACTCAGTTGCAGCTGTTTCTAATACACGACATTACTGTGCCAGTGGCTGGCAGCCAAGGCTAATATTCACATTGGCTGTGCATGTGATGACTTGCTTTGAGTCATAATATGCATTGTGTTTCTTAAAACTTTAACTTATCTAAAAACGGCTTACTTACCCCTGATGGGGTTGAATTATTGCGTGTATTAAGAGATTAGTAAAAACCTGACAACTACTTACTTGATGAAGGAGCAGCGCTCTGAAAACTAGGACTTCCAAACAAACCTGTTGGACTGTAACATGGTGTTGCAAGATTTGTAACTAGACTATTTACAACTTTGGCCTCACACTTGACCAAGCTGAAAATCTGAGCGCCATTGCTAAAGCCTCCAATTTCTCTCGCTGCAACTTCACCTGATTCTGTCTGTCCTTACTATTATTAACAATTCCGCTGTCAAAATCTTGATCCATACTTTTGTTACCCTTGGATGTGAGCATTTCAATGCTATTCAGATTAACCTCCTTATTCCACCAGACATAAGCTGGTGAATTACTCCACACTGGATGACAGGGCCCCTAACCATGACTGATCCATTGGGCACAGCTCTGCTCTCACCCATTTCCTTTCCTCCTGCAGCCACAACTGGATTCTCCTTGTCCTCCTGTACCACACTGCTAGCCTCCTGCCCATCCAAAGAAACAGCCTCCAGCATTTCTGTCACTTCCTGTTCGATGCCACGAGCGAGCAGATCTTCTGTCAGCATTCCATGCAGACCGATTCCCTCCCTGACTGGTGGTCCATTCCTCAATCACCCCCAACACCCACTCACCTTACCAAGGCACTTTCCTATTCAATCACAAGAGACGTAATAGCTACCATCTTACTTCCCCTCCCCACACTGTCCAAGGTCCCTAACTCTCTTTCCAAGTCATAGAGATGTACAGCACGGAAACACACCCTTCGGTCCAACCCGTCCATGCCAACCAGATATCCCAACCTAACCTAGTCCCATTTGCCAGCACCCGGCCCATATCCCTCCAAACTCTTCTTATTCATATACCCGTCCAGATGCCTTTTAAAGTTGCAATTGTACCAGCCTCCACCACTCCCTCTGAAGCAATGATTTACATGTACTTCTTTCAATCTAGTCCATTGTATTTACAGCTTCCAAAGTGGTGACCTTTATAGTGGAGACACCAAACACAGACTGGGAGGTTGCTTCCTGGATCAAGCATGACCTGAGCTGTGAGGTGATTGTCCTTTTAATTCAGCACCTTGCTCCCATGCTAACATTCACTTCTCAGCCTGCTACATTGTTCCAGTAAAGCCCAAGATGAAATTGTGGAACAACATAGCAGCTGGTACCACTGCCTCACAGCGCCAGGGACCTGGGTTCGATTCCAGCCTCGGGTGACTGTCTGTGTGGAGTTTGCACATTCCCCCTATGTCTGTGTGGGTTTCCTCCAGGTGCTCCGGTTTCCTCCCACAATCCAAAGATGTGCAGGTCAGGTGGATTGGCCATGCTAATTTGCCCCGTAGTGTCCAGGGAAGTGTGGGTTAGGTAAATTAGCCATGGGAAGTGGAGAATTACAAGGATGATGTGGGTGTGGGTGGGATATTCTTTGGAGGGTCAGTGTGGATTTGATGGGCTAAATGGCCTGCTTCCACACCGTAGGGATTCTAATACCTCATCTTCCTATTAGGTACGTTACTGCCTTAAGGACACACAACCAGAAATGGCTGCTGCTTCTACTTGCTTGCGTATTACCTCTTCTAATTCAAATTTGAAGTGCATAGGAGACATGTAATCACATGACACCTGAGAGTCTTCCACAAACAATCGCAATTGAGGAGCCATTCCCAATAGCCCCGTCCAGCAGAGGATTTTTGGAAGATCAGTGAACAGGGAGGTTTCCTGTGTTAAGCCAACAGCTCCAATGAATGAGATAATTGTTCCTGAGAAACGCAGGAGATGGCAAGGGTACCTCAAAATGGAGGCATGCTGTGTGACATTGTAAAATGTTAAGAATGCCTCATGGTGTTAGCTGTCAAGGCTGTAAACAGGAAGCCCCCGCACAGGTTGCCTTCTGCCTGCAGCTATGTCTCTCAAGTCCCAGGCAGCTTGCGTTGGGAAGAAAAACTGATGGTCTTCAGGCCTCCTGAGTCCATTCTGGGCCCTCAGCAGGCTGACATCGCCCATATTTGGGAAAATCCTGGTGGCTGCACGAAATCCGCCCCAAAAAAATGATCGAGCCCAAGACGTGGGACTAGTGGATGGAGATTGTACAGCTCCTTTCTCATCATCGCCTTCGACAATGAAACAGCTTTGGAGCCACGTAACATTGGGTTGTCAAGTGATACAAAATATTCATCGTCACGTGAGTAATAGGCAATGACCGATTCCAATTAAACAAAAGGTCAGCAACTCTCCCACTATCACAGAGCTTCCTCATGATCAGAATTCTGCAGGTAGAGGGGAAGGGCGGGGCGTCTCTGCAATGCTCACACCAACGAGGTTGCTCTGAGCTAAGAAAATGTCCGGTAGACTATCCAATGCACCATTTTCCAACTTTGGCCCTGGTCCCACCTTCTACCCTGCCTCCACAGGACAGAGTAAATTCAGTCACTCACCTGAACATTGAGGATCATTGCTGGTACAATTCAAGTTGATGATATGTCTGTGGATGTTACTCTGAGTAACTCCAATATCAATACTGTCAAACGACTGCAAACAGGAGAGGGGAAGGAGTGTTGTGCTGATTGTTTGGAGTGGAATTTCTCTCTATAATTCTCCCCAGGTTCCTGAGCCCCTGAGACCTGCCTTGCTTCATCAATCCTTGCTTCCTGTTTCCCTGCCTCAAGAATCCCTGTATGTTATCTTGGTCTTTCATTCCTGATTAGGTCTCTTGCACTAAGATTCAATGAGGCTCAGTCATTAAGTCCGTTCAGGATAGAGATTGATAGATTCATAGATACGAAGCTCAGCAAGGGATATGTGGATATTACAGAAAGATATTAAACTAGATTATCAGATACAATCCATTGAATGGGGATGCAGGCCCAAGGAGTCAAAAGACGTACTCCTGCTCCTATTTGATTTGATTTATAATTGTCACATCCATTCCTGAAGAAGGGCTTATGCCCGAAACGTCGATTCTCCTGCTCCTTGGATGCTGCCTGACCTGCTGCGCTTTTCCAGCAACACATCTTTCAGCTCTGATCTCCAGCATCTGCAGTCCTCACTTTCACCACATATACCTAGTGAAAAGTTTTGTTTTGCGCGCAGTACAGATGGATCATAACATACAAAGATCATAGGGTGATTGAACAGAGTGAGGAATACTAAAGTTCCGGCTACAAAGACCGTGCACAAAAGGCAAGATCAACATTAGATTTGCAATTTGAGATGTCCATTTATCAGTCTAATAACAGCGGAGAAGGAGCTATTCTTTACCCTGTTGGTGTGTGTGTTTGAGCCTTTGTATCTCTTGCCCAATGCAAGAGGATGAAAGGGATTATAACCGGCATGGGAAGGGTCTTTGAGGACGTTGGCTTCATTTGCAAGGATCCAGAAGGGTAGGTGGAGTCAATGGATGGAAGGTTGGTTTGCGTGATGGACTGAGCGGTGTTCACAACTTTCATATGGTCCTGGGCAGAGCAGTTACTGTGATGTATCCAGATAGAATGCTTTCCACAGTGTATTTGTAAATGTTGGTGAGAGTCCTTATGAACATGCCGAATTTTCTTAGCCTCGCAGGGAAGAAGAGGCGCTGTTGTGCTTTCTTCACCGTCACATCTACGTGGGTGGTCCAGGGTAGATTGATGCTGATTGTAGCTTCTAGGAACTTGAAATTTTTCCAATATTTCTATCATGCTACCCTTTGCCCTTCCCTCAGCTCTGCTCAGTTGTAATGTCTTCCATTACAACAGAGGGTCTATGCTTGAACCACTAACCCCTGAATTTCACTAAAGACTGGCTTACTGAGTATTTTCATGTTTATTTCTTGTCAACATATGACAAGTTCCTTCTCAAAAACACCCAAGGCTAGATTTAGTAAGTCTCCCCAATCCTGGAACTAACGACACATCATTGTGCAATGAATAGTTGGCAATACTTGAGTCATATCACATATTAAACTTAATTGCTGTGTCATTGTGATGTAGTCAATTCAATGCTGCCAAAAATAGAATGAACAGAATCCCAAAGCTGGGGAATCAGGCCATTCGGCCCATCAAGTCCACACTGACCCTCCGAAGAGCAACCCCCCGACCTACTCCATCCCCATAACCCTAGATTTATCAAGGCTAATCCATCAAGCCCCCACATCCCTGGATACTACGGGCAATTTCCCATGACCAATCCATCTAACCTGCACATCCTTGGACTGTGGGAGGAAACTTGAGCATCTGGAGGAAACCCACACAGACACAACCACCAACCTTACCACCTTGTAGTTGAGTACTTCACCCCCTCTCCCAAGGTCATGCAAGTCCTGGGCCTCCTGCACTGCCAAATCCAAGCCACCCAACTCCTGGAGGAAGAATGCCTCACCTTCCCCCTTGGGACCCTCCAACCACACGGCATCAACGTCGACTTCACTGGTTTCCAAATCTCCCCTTCCTCCACCTCATACCAGATCCAACCTTCCAAAATGGCACCACCCTCTTGAACTGTCCTACCTGTCCATCTTCCTTCCCACCTATCTGCTCCACCCTTCCCACCAACCTATTATCACGACCCCCACCTGCATCCGCCTGTTGCCTTCCCAGCTACAATCCCCCATCCCCACCCTCCTATTTATCTCAGCCCCATTCCCAACCCCCACATTCCTGATGAAGGGTTTATGCCCGAGACGCCGACTCTCCTGCTCTTCGGATGCTGCCTGACTTGCTGGTGCTTTTCCAGCGCCACTCCTTTCGACTCTGACTCACCAGCATCTGCAGTCCTCACGTTCCCTCACCCTCGATACCCTGGCCATTATATATCTCTCAATCAACCTGAAAGAGAAATAACAGATCCGATTTAGACTGGAAACGATGAGCAATTGCGGAACGGAAACACAGTGCTGCATTTTCACGTTTCTACAGTCACCATGACTCAGAAGTATTTCATCAACTGTAAAGTACTTCAGGCTATTCTATCATTATGAATGGGGCAAGAGAACATTCCGATCTTTCTGTCACAAGTAAAGATGATGGATGAAATGTAAGAGGATTACTCAAAGCACAACATTAATTTCACAACGACTTCAGATAGTTAGAGAAGCTGAAAATAAAAAGAACAAAGCCCAACATCATGAACTGAAAATGTTTTGTAAGGCTATGACCAAAATTTATATGAATGTCAGATGACTTTGTGAGGTATGCAGATGATTTTCAAAATTGAAGACAATTTAAAAGTGTTCCTTTCAAATATGGCTCTCTCCACCTTTGCTGTGCTCTCTTTACGAACATTTTTTGTCATTACTTCCTTATTTCTTTCATTCCTTTTTTTTGTCATTACTTCCTTATTTCTTTCATTCGTTTTTTTTGTCATTACTTCCTTATTTCTTTCATTCCTTCCTTAGGGTTCCCACAGCAGTGGGAATTTCCGGTCTTATGTTATGATTCCAGCTGAAGGTAAAACCCATTGTTTGGCAAGTGGACTCTGCTTGGTCCAGGCGTTGCCATGAAGAAGGCACCAATTAGAAACTTCTGATAGTTAATTTCCAATCTTTCTTTAAATTTTGAACCTGGGTAGGTTGCCTTTGATCAGTTGTGGCTTTACCCTGAGAAATTCCTGTTATCAAATTTTCAATTTATCTCAAACTCACCTCATTACCTCTGTATCACACACCTATGGAGCTCTTGCTCTCCCCCTCTTGCCAGAGGCAGATGTTCTCCTCACTGAGATTCCTAGGGATCTCTACTTTCAGCGCCATCCCGTGAACCCTGCCCTACCATGTGTTGTCAATCTGGAATTGTCCTTCAACGTGTACCTGCACAGTGGGAAGCAACCACAAACCTCTTGGAGGCACATAGATAGAATCATAGAATCCCTACAGTGTGGAAGCAGGCCATTCAGCCCATCAAGTCCACACTATCATTTTCAAACAGTACCCACCCCACTACTCTATCTCTCTAACCCTGCACTTCCCATAGCCAATCTACCTAGTGTGCACATTCCTGGACACAACGGGTAATTTCCCATGGCCAATCCACCTAACCTGCACCTAACAAGAGCACCCGGAGGAAGGGACCAGGAGAATATGAGTGGAACGATGGCTCAGTGGTTAGCACTGCTGCCTTACAGCTCCACGGACCCAGGTTCGATTCCAGCCTCAGGCAGTGTGGAGTTTGAACATTCTCCCTGTATCTGCGTGGGTTTCCTCCAGATGCTCTGGTTTACTCCTACAATCCAAAGTTGTGCAGGTCAGGTTAATTGGCCATGCTAAATTGTCCAGGAAGTATGTGGGTTAGGTGCATTAGTTAGGGGCAAATATCGGATAGGGGAATGGGTCTGGGTGGGTTATTCTTCGGAGGGTCGGTGTGGATTTGCTGGGCCGAAGGTCCTGTTACTGTCGGGATTCTAATTCTACTCCATTATGCAAACTCCACACAGACAGTCACCAAGGGTGAAGTTGAACCCAGGTCCCTGGTACTGCGAGGCAGCAGGGCTAACCATGGAGCCATTAAGCTGCCACTTAGCGAGGATGACATTTGATGACCTACTTGTGGGAATAGTTACATGTGTAAAAAATGGTAAAGTCACCACAGTCACAAAAGGCTGCTCTCCCAGTAGAGGAAGGGAAATAACTGTGTGTGTGTGTGTGTGTGTGGGGGGGGGGGTTAGCTGTGTGTCATCATGCCTCAGGCAAGGGGTAAGATGGGACTTTCGTGATAACCTGAGGCACTACAGGAATTGAATTTGCACTATTGGTTGCACTCTGCATAACAAACCAGCTATCTGACCCCCCTATTCTGATACAGTAGCTATCTCTGTATCTATTTCTGTTTTAGTACTAAGGCACACAGCCAATGAATCCAAGGTCACATCCCACCCTACTACCCAGTCTAAGTCAGTGTGTCCCTGTGTAGTCCAGAAGCTTCTCTTTGTTCACTGTGGGACCATATTCCCAGAAAAGCCTTCAAATTGTTCAAAACATTCACAGTAAAAGTGAACCAAAGACAAACAGAAGCTGCATTTTGTTCTTAGAATGGACAGAATCCAATCTCCAGCACGGAGTATCCAATTTCCCTAATATAGTAGTGTTCCCTGATAATCCTCTTTGACATCCTCCCCCCTCATGCCCCCACAACCTCAGGACTGACCTTGGCACACCCTACCTCAGCTGGCTTGGGTGGACATCCCTGAATAGTCACTGACCAGACTCTGTGAAACTCCCCAGTTGATATCACGCAACTCTCCTTTCTGTTTGCACTAGAGCTCCAGGACTGACTGTGGCCAATCTCCCAGCAAGTAGTCAAAAGGACACCCTGGCAGTGTCCACCTCAATAATATTCAGGCCAAAGGAATCTCACACCAACAGATCATATTTAGGCTCTGCAGACCTATGGGCCAAATGCAGACAAATGGGATTCATTCAGTTTCAGAAACCTGGTCAGCATGAGCGTATTGGGTGGAAGAGTCGACTTCCATGCTGTATGACTCTACAATAGTGCTTCCCGCTGACTGAGGCTTTGTTTTGATTCCACCAGGAACAGTCAGCTCTTGGCCTCATTACAGCCTTGGTTCAAACAAAATGGCTGAACTCCAGAGGTGAGATGACACTGACTGCCTTTGACATCAAGGCTGCACATCCCTGTTTGGTGGGGCACTCTAACAAAACTGAAGTCAATGGGAATCATGAGGAAACTCTCTGCTCATTGGAGTCAGACATAATGCAAAGGAAGATGGTTGCGTTGGTTTAAAGTAAGTCATTTCAGCTCCAAAACAGCATTGAAGGAGTCCGCTCGGTTAGTGTCCATCTTGAGGTGCTTTGGCATTGACCTTACCTCCAGGTCAGAAGTAGGGATGATTGCCCAATCTTCAGCACCATTCACAACTCCTCAGATACTGAAACAGTCTATGCCTAAATACTGCAAGATCTGGGCAATATGCAGCTCACTACCACCTTCACCAGGACATTAGATAAGGGCAATGAAAGCTGGACCTCAGTGATGCCCTTATCGCACAAACAATTTTTATAAAAAATTGAGATAGATATTCTAACAACAACACTTCCCACAGGGCAAATTGACATCACAGGTTGGAATTTGATTCCAGAATAACAGGTTGACTACGAACACTACAAATCTTCATCTTCCAAAACAGAACGATCAGAACGAGTGAGGACCAAATGCTAAGGAAACAGCAATGTTCCAGAATGTGATGGAGGATGGGGAATATCTGGTGCATCAGGACAAAGAACACTGAGGGGGAATGAATTCATTCAATCTACTAAAGATCCTGGACAAGGAAAATCCAGGAGCAGCAAGTGCTACTCTCTCGGTTTTCTCTCTGCCGCTAACACCTATTTCATTTTGTGTTTGCCTGTACCTCTCTGTATGTGGAGGCATTAGAATTCTGAGTTCTTTGTCCACAATCATAATTTTTTTTTTACCTATGTCACAAACCTACTCACTTGTAAGAAATAGTAATTTTTGTGAAGTATCGAAGCCTCATTCATGCTTTCGGTCATAGATATTAATGAATCAGATTGATTTTTCCAACAATCAGCGATGGTTTCACGGTCATCATGCTGCAATAAATGTTGATCGAGCCAGCATCCATCCCATCCCATGAATGAATTAAAAAAAAAACGTAATTGTCCACAATAAACAGCAGCATTCTATTAGCTCTTCAAATTACTTGTTGCGTCTGCAGACTTAACTTCTGTAATTTTGGACAAAGACAGGGAGACTAATACCTCACAGTAGAGAACACAGAAGTAAACTGAGATTTCAGTTCAGAACTTATTTTTTATTTCAAAGATATACTTTATTCATAAAATACTTTGATGATCTGTACAACTGGACATGCCATACATATGTAAACATTCCATTTGTTTGCATACCGAAAGCAGAGTAATCATTCCTATTTACAGGTCTGTACGATTACATTCTCAGCTGAGGCGTCAGCAGGGCCCAAATGACTGCGTGGGCCCCCTGTTCTTCATTAGGCAGGCAGACTTTACACAGTAGTCTTTCCCCACCGCGCCTTGGCAGCAGCTGCCCCAAACTTCAGCACGTCCCTCAACACGTAGTCCTGGACCTTGGAATGTGCCAGTCTGCAACACTCAGTCGGGGTCAACTCCCTCAGCTGGAAGATCAACAGGTTTCGGACCACCCAGAGAGCGTCTTTCCCCGATTTGATGATCCTCCAGGCACAGTTGATGTTCGTCTCGGTGTGCATCCCGGGGAACAGGCCGTAGAGCACGGAGTCCCGCATCATGGCGCTGCTCGGGACGAACCTCGACAGACACCACTGCATTCCTCTCCAGACTTCTTCTGCGTAGGCACATTCCAGAAGGAGGTGTGTGACAGTATCGTCCCCCCCGCAGCCGCTTCGAGGGCAGCGTGCGGTGCGGCTGAGAGTCCGGGCGTGCATAAAGGATCTCACAGGCAGAGCCCTTCTCACCACCAGCCAAGCCATGTCTTGGTGCTTGTTGGAAAGTTCTGGCGATGAGGCATTCTGCCAAATGGCTTTGACAGTCTGCTCAGGGAACCGCTCGATAGGATCCACCCTCTCCTTTTCCCGAAGGGTCTCAAGGACACTGCGTGCTGACCACTTCCTGATGGACTTGTGGTCAAAGGTGTTTTTCTTCATAAACTTCTCCACGAAGGACAGGTGATACGGAATGGTCCAACTACTCGGAGCGTTCCGCGGCAGCGAGGCCAGGCCCATCCTTCGCAACACCAGGGACAGGTAGAACCTCAGTACGTAGTGACACTTGGTGTTTGCGTACCGTGGATCCACGCACAGCTTGATGCAGCCACACACAAAGGTGGTCATCAGGGTGAGGGTGGCATTGGGTGTATTATTTCCCCCGCTGCCCAGATCTTTGTACAGCGAGTCCCTTCGGACCCGGTCCATCTTTGACCTCCATATGAACTGGAAGATCGCCCAGGTGACTGCAGCGGCACAGGTTCTGGGAATAGGCCAGATCTGTGTCATGTATAACAGCAATGACAGTGCCTCACACCTGATGACCAGGTTTTTTCCCCGCGATGGAGAGCGACCGTAGCTTCCATCTGCCCAGTTTCTGCCTCACTTTGCTGTTACGCTCCTCCCAAGACCTGGCGCATGCCCCAGCTCCCCCGAACCAAATACCCAGCACCTTCAGGTGGTCGGTCCTGACGGTGAAGGGGATCGAGGATTGGTCGGCCCAGTTCCCGAAGAGCATGGCCTCGCTCTTGCCTCGGTTTACCTTGGCCCTTGAGGCTCGTTCAAACTGGTCACATATGCACATGAGTCTGCGCGTGGACAGCGGATCCGAGCAGAAAACGGCGACGTCATCCATGTACAGGGAGGCCTTAACCTGCAGGCCCCTGCTGCCAGGAATAGTCACCCCTCTCAGGCTCGCATCCTTCCTGATGGACTCGGCAAATGGCTCTATGCAGCACACAAACAAGTCAGGACAGAGAGGGCGGCCCTGCCTGAGTCCAGATCTGACTGGGAAGCTATCTGATTCCCACCCATTGATTGAGACTGCACTGACAATGTTGGTGTAGAGCGGTCTGATGCAATTGCAGATTCCCTCCCCAAAGCCCAATTTGGAGAGAACATCTCTCATATACCTGTGTGATATCCTGTCAAAGGCTTTCTCCTGGTCCAGGCTGATCAGGCAGGTGTCCAACCCTCTGTCCTGCACGTAGGCGATCGTATCCCTGAGGAGTGCGAGACTCTCAGGTTTCAGTTCAGAACATTTTGGATTTGACCTACAGTGAATCTAGCATTGGCAGTAAACAGAAGCCAGAGCTGAAATGATATTTGTTAGAAGAATGACATTCGGGTAATCATTGCAAAAACAGGAAATCATATTGAGTCAAATTTGTGTTGAAAATATATTTGTGTTGAAGCTGGTAGCTATTTCCAACAGCAAATAAGCAAATGCAGTCAAATGAGGCTTTTCATACGCTAAAGTTCTGGACTGCTAACTCTGGGTTGGCTGAACATATGCAAAGTTGCCAATTGGCTGCACTAATAATCAGAATAGAGATAAGCCAGCCTAGAGCACAAACTCACTGAACTCTGCTCATGTCATCATTTGGCATCAAGATCCAGGTCGATGTCCAGGGAATTCCTAGAGGCATGGCACTCACCCACAGATTCAATCAATAAGCACATCGATCTGGACCCAATATACCGGCCACTGCAGGGGACAGCTGGAACTGACAACCAGAAGCGACAGATTCAAACCACTACAAATGCCGGAGGAAAGATCACAGAAGCACTTCACAGGAGGCTCCCAAGCACTGAGGATGTCACCTAGACAGGGGACGAGATGTCTGCAACACAAATTCCCAGCTCGGCGAACAGAACCACAACAATAAGCACCCGAGCTACAAATCTTCTCCCAAACTTTGAACTCCAAATAAACCTGTTGGACTATAACCTGGTGTCGCGTGATTCTTTTTTAAACTTTGTCCACGCCAGTAGAACATATCATGTGGAGAGAGAAACAGAGTTAAAGCTTTGAGTCCAATAAGACAGTTTTTTGGAATGCCTTGTTTTCTTCTTCCTTCTTTACTTAAATAGAGAAGGTACATTTGTTCATTTCTAACCTGTTGGAGCTAGTCCGGAATGTAGAAAAGTTATGTGCAACTATTCTAGAACCCTAAGCTGTGGGCCATCAGGTCCTGGGGATTTGTAGGATTATAGTCTCTTAAACTTCTCCAAGCTATTCTGCTGATTTTAATTACTTTAATTTCCTCATTTATTTTAATACTTAGATTACTACAATTTACATCCTCCACTGTGAAGCCAAGCACAAAATACTTGTTCAATGACTCTTGCAATTGCTCATGACCTATAATAACATAATACACTTATCCTCTATAATATTGATTACAATTACTCTCCTTTTATATATAACTCTTACAACATCATCCCCACAGTCACCATGTCAAGACCATTCAGGACCTTATATACTTCAGTCATATCATTTTGACTCTCTTAAATTCCAGTCCCAACCTTTCCCCATTAGACACTCCATGCATTAGTTACCAGCCCAATGCTCTGAATTACCCTAACCCATTTACATCCTGTAGACGCCCATAGAACTAATGTTTAGCAGCTCTATTTTTAGCTTTCTAAATGACTTGCTCTGTTTATGTACCAACCTTTTATGGTTCAAACCAGTACATCAAGTTCTCTCTGTACCTCAGAATTGTGCAGTAATTCTCTTTTAAGAAATACTCAGATTTGTTTCTTCCTGCCAAAGTGAATAACATCACATTTCCCCACATCCACCCAACAGACTTTTGCCCTCCTCATTCAACCATGATGGCACCACAGTGACCATTGCTGCCTCACAGCTCATCACCCCAAGGGCTCTTGGGCCCAACTTCAGGAGGAAATCCCCACCCAACAAAATGCATTGTGAACCTGACAGGACTGTCCTGCACAGGTCTGCAAAATAGTCGATAAAGACACTGCGACCAATTTATTACACATAAAGCACACTTCCTCAGCTGCTCTTCCTATATGAGATAAAAGACTGTAATTTTATTAAAACACAAGTGAAAAAGAAAAAAAACTCCTACACAAATTAAGTTAACTTATCCCAGACTGCCTGAAAAACACATATATAACCCACTCTGGTGAACTTAAAGCAGCTGTTGAATCCAACTCAATGAGCTCAGTCAACAGGGGACTCTGGTCTTCTTAGTACAAACGGGGGTCTCATTCAGAGTCTTCACTTCTGGAATGTTCTTTGACATCAGCCAATAGACATCAGCTCAGGGCAACGTCACAGCGCGCAATGAAGTTAGGCCAGGTCATCCTAGGTTTACCCATCCCTTTTTCATGATGCGATTATTCTGCAGTTTTGAAAGTGAAAAATACAGTAATGCAATTGTCTTTCAGATGAATTATTAAAGAAGACCAGGGAGTTTGCTCAATTGCTCTGGCTAATATTTATCCTCCAACTGACTCCATAGAAAAAACAATTTATCTGGTTACTTTTTCGTTGTTATTGGGGATCTGGCTGAAACTGGGGAATATACAAACATAAATGTCTCTCTATTGTTAGGGTTCTGTTCAAATGCAAGATAGGCCTGGGCTGGTCTTTATTTGCTTTTGACCTGCAGTAACCTTAGCCTCTTTGCATTCCATCACACCTTCCTTGCTTGCTTGCGGAGACTGTTTAAGCCAATTTTACGTTGGGCTCAGCTGCTCAGGCCGTTGGCCGTAACTGTTCCATAGATACATGGCCCCAGTCCGGTGTAAAACGACAATCAGTAACGTGGAATAGGCTCAGGATTTCCATCTGGAGGTTCTGCACTGCTCTTGCATGCTCAGGACACCTGCAACGCTCACATTCTCCTCTAGAGGGGAGGGGGGAGCAGGAGGCAGTCGATCTTCCGTAATTACACCGGCACCACTCCCCACCTCTTCCTCCACTACATTGATGACTGCATTGGCGCCACCTTGTGCTCCCGCGAGGAGGTTGAGCAATTCATCAACTTCACCAACACATTCCACACTGACCTTAAATTCACCTGGACCATCTCTGACACCTCCCTCCCCTTCCTGGACCTCTCCATCTCCATTAATGACGACCGACTTGACACTGACATTTTTTACAAACCCACCGACTCCCACAGCTGCCTGGATTACACCTCTTCCCACCCTACCTTTTGCTAAAACGCCATCCTGTATTCCCAATTCCTCCGCCTCCGCCGTATCTGCTCCCAGGAGGACCAGTTCCACAACAGAATACACCAGATGGCCTCCTTCTTTAGAGACCGCAATTTCCCTTCCCACATGGTTAAAGATGCCCTCCAATGTATCTCGTCCACATCCCACACCTCCGCCCTCAGACCCCACCCCTCCAACCATAACAAGGACAGAACACCCCTGGTGCTCACCTTCCACCTTACCAACCTTCGCATAAACTAAATCATCCGCCGACATTTACGCCACCTCCAAAAAGACCCCACCACCAGGATATATTTCCCTCCCCACCCCTCTCCGCCTTCCGCAAAGACCGTTCCCTCCGTGACTACCTGGTCAGGTCCACGCCCCCCTACAACCCACCCTCCCATCCTGGCACTTTCCCCTGCCACCGCAGGAACTGTAAAACCTGTGCCCACACCTCCTCCCTCACCTCCATCCAAGGCCTTAAAGGAGCCTTCCACATCCACCAAAGTTTTACCTGCACATCCACTAATATCATTTATTGTATCCGTTGCTCCCGATGCGGTCTCCTCTACATCGGGGAGACTGGGCGCCTCCTAGCAGAGCACTTTAGGGAACATCTCCGGGACACCCGCACCAATCAACCACACCGCCCTGTGGCCCAACATTTCAACTCCCCCTCCCAGTCTGCTGAGGATATGGAGGTCCTGGGCCTCCTTCACCGCTGCTCCCTCACCACCAGACGCCTGGAGGAAGAACACCTCATCTTTTGCCTTGGAACACTTCAACCCCAGGGCATCAATGTGGACTTCAACAGTTTCCTCATTTCCCCTTCCCCCACCTCACTCTAGTTCCAAACTTCCAGCTCAGCACTGTCCCCATGACTTGTCCTACCTGCCTATCTTCTATTCCACCTATCCATTCCACTGTTGTGGTTCTGTTCGCCGAGCTAGGAATTTGTGTTGCAGACGTTTCGTCCCCTGTCTAGGTGACATCTTCAGTGCTTGGGAGCCTCCTGTGAAGCGCTTCTGTGATGTTTCCTCTGGCATTTATAGTGATTTGTATCTGCCGCTTCCGGTTGTCAGTTCCAGCTGTCCGCTGCAGTGGCCGGTGTATTGGGTCCAGGTCGATGTGCTTATTGACTGAATCTGTGGATGAGTGCCGTGCCTCTAGGAATTTCCTGGCTGTTCTCTGTTTGGCTTGTCCTATAATAGTAGTGCTGTCCCAGTCGAATTCATGTTGCAGAAGCACTTCACAGGAGGCTCCCAAGCACTGAGGATGTCACCTAGACAGGGGACGAAACATCTGCAACACAAATTCCCAGCTCGGCGAACAGAACCACAACAACGAGCCCCCGACTACAAATCTTCTCACAAACTTTATCCACTCCACCCTGACCTATCACCTTCATCCCCTTGCCCACTCACCTATTGTACTCTATGCTACTTTCTCCCCACCCCCACCCTCCTCTAGCTTATCTCTCCACACTTCAGGCTCTCTGCCTTTATTCCTGCTGAAGGTCTTTTGCCCAAAACGTCAATTTCGCTGCTCCTTGGATGCTGCCTGAACTGCTGTGCTCTTCCAGCACCACTAATCCAGAATCTGGTTTCCAGCATCTGCAGTCACTGTTTTTACCTGGCTCATGTGGTAAGGTTACATTTCCCGTCCAATCAGAGAGCAGGGGCGGGACCACCGCAAAACGGCGCGCTATTCAAACTGGAGTAAGGTCCCTTTAAATCTTGGGCTGGGTGACGGGTGTCTCCTAAATCAGAGTAATACAGATTCGGTAACGATAAATCTCCTGAGTCAGAAGGTAATGTTTGCAGAGAATGATAGGAAGTTAGAGAACGTTGTTATTTTAATATTGACGCATTAAAAAGTGGGAGTCCCGAAATTACGGGAAAAACTTATCACGTCTGTCCCGTTAAACTGTGTTCTAAAAACCTGTTAGTGGCATTACGGAAGCTGCTGTGTTAGTTGAATTAGGCTCTTTTGATATATAGAAGTTCCGTATCTCTTAAATTCATTCCAATTTACAGTCCTGCACTTGAACAAACGTTACCAACAGCGATTAGGATTTGTGTGTACTTGTCAGGAAATGAGCCACACCCTATCTAGTCGAGTGAAGTATGTTTATTTTCACTATCTAATTTTACAAGTTATCTGAGCATTATTGTGTAGTTAAACAGCTAAATTCTGCTGAGCCAGGGTTAAATCTTGGGCTGCCTCAGCATATCTAAAAGTCTAAATTCTCCGCCCTATTAACTTCGCATCTGAGTAGTCGATTATCCGACGGATTTGGCTATATTTGAGTTTTATTTATCAATTAAATAGCAGCCCTTCCAAAATGCCCAAAATCGCAACAGCTAATCAGAGGAAACCAGCAACTGGTGATTGGCTTGATGTTTGAGGGATTTAATTGGGAGCTGCATACACTGGACTGGAGTTTATCTGGATAGCAACTTGTATTTTAAAATATAATGCTATATCAATTAGAAGATGGAATCAAAATGAAATGCTGAAACTACTTGAAGGTTAGATAGAAGCTTATGGATAGAGTTTAATAGTCTGTGAAGGCTATTGCTGGAGGCAGTCTTGAGAATGTTGGCCTGGATGTGGAGGGATCCTCTTATGAGCAATTGAGTAGGTTGAGTCCATGCTCATTGCAGTGTTAAAACAAAAACCTGAAATGACCTTATTAAAACCCTTAGAGAGCCTGGTAAATGTGAAGCCGTTCTGGGAGAGCTCAGAGATTGGATTTGTGTAGTTAGATGTGTGAATAGGTTTATCAGAAATATAGGTTAATTGATAAAATGGTTTCCTGGTAGTGGTGGAAATAAATAATTTGAATCAGCTACAAAGCCAGAGGTAAAAGAGTGATGTTATTAAGGTGGGGGTAGGAATGCTTTGCATAATAAAAAAAGTTGCAAAGTGATCTAAGACCAATAAGGTTGGATTCCGGGAGTTGAAAGTAGGAAATATTGCAACTGTGTTGTCTTTCTGATGAATTATTAAATCCAAGGGTAAAAAAGAGCAGTGAGTTTGCCCAACTGCACTCGCTAATATTTGTCCCTCAATTGACTCCACACAAAAAAGCAGCTTAGGTTGAGGACCTTCGGTGCTGCGTTCCTAACAATGTAACTTTAAAAGTGTCTCACTAGCCATAACAACATCTTGAGAAATCTAAAGCTCTATTTAAATGCAGATGTATTCACTTCCTTTGTTTTTAATCTGATTTTTAAATCTGCACTGCAACACTTAAAAACAGTGATTACACTTAAAAGGCTTTCCTGGTTTTGATGTGTTTCAATACCCAGTGGTTGTGAAGTTTGTCACATGAATACAGGCCTGTCTTTTGTTGTCACTGTGTGCTTGTTGACATTTGGTGGTGTTTGCCATATGTCAGTTCAGTCCCCTCATCTTTTTGTTGATTATTTGTGGATCTGTTTGTTTGAGATGCTGCCCCTAGCTCCAATTGCTCTGCGCTATGCTCTGTAGACTGTCAGCTTTGCTATTCAACACACAAAATGCATCTGGAAAGTTTCAAACTGGAGTTGTAAAGAATTTGCTGTGTTCTCCTTTCACTTTTTCCCCCACTTTTCAGGAGAGGCTTGTATTTATATAGTACCTTGTTGTGGTTCTGTTCGCCGAGCTGGGAATTTGTGTTGCAGACGTTTCGTCCCCTGTCTAGGTGACATCCTCAGTGCTTGGGAGCCTCCTGTGAAGCGCTTCTTGATGTTTCCTCCGGCATTTGTAGTGGTTTGAATCTGCCGCTTCCAGTTGTCAGTTCCAGCTGTCCGTTGGAAAGCCACACACACAGACCAAGTCCCGAACTACGAAAGCAACCACCCCAACACACACAAAAGAAGTTGCATCAAGACACTATTCAAAAGGGCCACAACACACTGCAGTACACCAGAACTGCAAAAAGAGGAAGAAGAACACCTATACAATGTATTCACCAAAAACAGATACCCCCGCAATTTCATCAACAGATGCCTAAGGGAAAGACAACGGAACGAGGACATGCCACAACCCAAAGGACTAGCCACACTACCATACATCAAAAACATTTCCGAACTGACAGCCAGATTACTGTGACCACTAGGACTCATAACAGCACACAAACCAACAGCCACTCTCAGACAACAACTCACCAGAATGAAGGACCCGATACCCAGTATGAGCAAAACCAACGTAGTGTACAAAATCCCATGCAAAGACTGCACAAAACACTACATAGGACAAATAGGAAGACAGCTAATGATCCGCATCCATGAACACCAACTAGCCACGAAACAACATGACCAGCTATCCTTAGTAGCCACACATGCAGATGACAAGCAACATGAATTCGACTGGGACAACACTACTATTATAGGACAAGCCAAACAGAGAACAGCCAGGGAATTCCTAGAGGCATGGCATTCATCCACGGATTCAATCAACAAACACATCGACCTGGACCCAATATACCGACCACTGCAACGGACAGCTGGAACTGACAACCGGAAGCGGCAGGGACAGGCCACTATAAATGCCGGAGGAAACATCACAGAAGCGCTTCACAGGAGGCTCCCAAGCACTGAGGATGTCACCTAGACAGGGGACGAAACGTCTGCAACACAAATTCCCAGCTCGGCGAACAGAACCACAACAACTAGCCCCTAAGCTACAAATCTTCTCTCAAATTTTGAATATAGTACCTTTTTTGACAATCTCTGAACCCTCCGAAGCATTTTACAGCTCAATCAGTCCGTTGTAGGACAGTGACCATAGTTTTTAAAAAAAAACTCAGCAGCTTGCTGGCACACAACAAGCTCCCATACAGACAGCAATGTGATCAGGATCAGATCATCTATTCTTGATAGTTGATAAATATTGACCAGAAAATGAGAGGAGCGAGCTCCTCTGGTTTTCAATAATAGTGCAGTGGGATCATTTGCATTTATCTCTGCAGACTTTGCTTTAACATTTGTGCAGTACGGTCTGTATTTGAAGCATCAGCCTACATTTTGTAGCCTATTCTCTGGAATGGGTGTTAAATCCACCACTTTCTGATTGAGAGTTACCATTGAGTCACAGCTGACATTTGTACCCATGAGCACCCAGATTCAAATGTGCAACTATTTTGTTGAGTAAGCATTGATGTGTGTGTGTGTGTGTGTGTGTGTGTGACCAAGGTTAGACATAGGCTTGTATTTTGATTTTTGTTGCAGATATTTCAGTGAGGTATTTTCATTTGTCTTCAAACAGGACCATGTGTAGTAAACGCCATAATCCAGTAGAGAGCATTTGCAAAAAACTTCAGACCATTCAGAAGAGGGATCAGATGTCCAACCCTGTGCTGCAAATTCCTAAATTTCGCTCCCGAAACTTTGAGAGCCCTCAGGTCAGCCTCAAGAAGAACATGGAGGTGATTCTGAGGAACAGAACAGCAGAGCATCACACAGTGGAGCAGGAAGTGAACATCGCTGTTGCAAATTGTACGCCGTCACCCAAAATCTCTACAGGTCAACCAGGAAAGCCTCCCACGGTTAGTTCTACTTACACAGTGGTCAGCTCCATTGGAGGGATGTTGTCCAAGCCACTGCATCGCTGTGGAGCTCAGAGCTGCTCCACTCCAGTTAGTGGGTGTGTGAGGAACATTACCAGTTTGAGTCAACCCTATTCGGCCATTGTTAACATTGAGCACCGTATAGTGACCAGTGATGATGGGAGTGCCACGTGCAGCCCAGTGAACTCCTCCAACTTTAATTTCTACACCCGCTTGCATAGAACACAGTCACCTGTAGCGAAGAAGTTATCCTTAGATGAGACAAGTGGTGAGTTGGGAAAGTTATCACATTTTTATTTTAAGTAAATGTGTTCACCTGAGTTGGATTTATCTCCAATCTGATTTAGACTGGAGTCCAGAGTTTTGAAATGCTAATTTTTATTGCAGAACCTAGCTTACACTGAAGGGGGCACTTGCATATAAATAAGTACCTTTTCACAGTCTCAATATGCCCTTGTTCAGAATTCAGTTTAACAACTTGACATGGTTGGACTTGGACACTCAACTAATTGTGGGCAGCACGGTGGCACAGTGGTTAGCACTGCTGCCTCGCAGCGCCAGAGATCCGGGTTCAATTCCCGCCTCAGGCGACTGAATGTGTGGAGTTTGCACATTCTCCCCGTGTCTGCGTGGGTTTCCTCCGGGTGCTCCGGTTTCCTCCCACACTCCAAAGATGTGCAAGTCAGGTGAATTGGCCATGCTAAATTGCCCGTAGTGTTAGGTAAGGGGCAAATGTAGGGGTATGGGTGGGTTGCGCTTCGGCGGGTCGGTGTGGACTTGTTGGGCCGAAGGGCCTGTTTCCACACTGTAAGTAATCTAATCTAATCTAATTATCCAGTATCATAACTGTGACTCACTAAATATGTTGGAATGTTTTATTTTGTTGCCTTAATTTTTTTTGTGGCTAAATAGAGCCATAGGTTTAATTTTGCTCAAATTGTGAGATGTATTTAACCATTACTGCATGATTTATATTATGAGATTCGGGTATATTTATGGTAACGATATTTATTAATTTGAATATTTTTAGTAAAGAGCTGACCTACTCAGTGTAACTGAAGCTGTTATTCTATTGGATGAGTAGTTACACTGAATTAATCACACTCTTTTAACGTTTCCAAATCAACCAACTGAAAATGTTGCCATTTAGCAAAATATATGTACAAGAATGCTCGCGAACAGGATGTGGTAAACTATAAAGTTTAAACGAGCTTCACATGTGAAGGTGACATTGTGCGTTTTGTTCAATCTTTCACTGTTTTTCTCAAGTAAATGAGCCTGCCTTGGTAAACAGAATGGAAAATGCGGAAGAAATGAGTCTGATCTGTGAGGAAGATTTGCTGGACACCATTTTTTATGCCTGTGACACAAAGCACAGAGGTAACACATTTCTGTTCTGTAACATGCACTGTTCCCATTTATTCCTTAAAATTGGAGTCATGTAATAACATAGCTTAAGGATTGATGAACAGGCAAGACATGGAACATTTTTGATTTCCTATCCAATAACTAGGGAGTTCTGCAAGATTTGGGACCTTGGCCTCAACTGCTTTTAATTTAAATTATACTTTGTACCTTCATCCAAGTGATTAATGTATCAAACTTTGCTGCTGATCAAGTTGGGTGAAATAAAACTAGACTGCAGAAGGATATGGATGGCTTGGGTGAGTGGACAAGAACTTTACAAGTGGAATACAAAGTGACGAATTGTGAAATTGCCCACTTTTGGCAAATACAATTTTGTTTTTAAATGGTGAGAGATGGGGAAGTGTTTGCTTTCAGAGGGATCTGGGTGTCTTGCTTAACAATCGGAGAAAATTACCATTCCGGTACATCAAACAGGAAGTCAAATGGTGTGCTAGCTCTCATTACAAAGGGGTTAGAGTGTAAAACAGAAGACATTTTACTACAATTATGTTGCTAGGCACATCTGAAGCAGGGTATGTATTTTTTGGTTCCTTTTAAGTAAAGTTCTTGAAGGGATACAACAGGAGGTTCACTAGACTAGTAATAGAGTCATAGGGATGTACAGCATGGAAACAGACCCTTCGATCCTACTTGTCCATGCCGATCAGATATCCTAACATAATCCAGGCCCACATCCCTCAAAACCCTTCCGATTCATGTACCCATCCAGATGCCTTTTTAAATGCTGTAGTCGTACCAGCCTCCTCTCCTCTCCTTTGGCAGCTCATGCCATTCATGCACCACCATCTGCATGAAAACGTTGCTTCTTGGGTCCCTTTTATATCTTTCCCCTCTCACCCTAAACCTGTGCCCTCTAGTTCTGGACTCCCTCACCCCAGGGAAAAGACCTTGGCTATTCACCCTGTCCATGCTCCTCATACTTTTATAAGCCTCTAAGGTCACCCCTCAACCTCCAACACTCTAGAGAAAACAGCCCCAACCTATTCAGCCTCTCCCTATAGCTCAAACCCTCCAGCCCTAGCAACATCCTTATCAACCTTTTCTGAACCCTTTCAAGTTTCACAGCATCCTTCCGATAGGAAGGAGACCAGAATTGCATTCAATATTCCAACAGTGGCCTAACCAATGTCCTGTACAGCCGCAACATGACCTCCCAACTCCTGCATTCCATGCTCTGACCAATAAAGGAAAGCACACCAAATGCTGCCTTCACTATCCTATCCACCTACGACTCTACTTTCAAGGAGCTATGAACCTTCATTCCAAGGTCTGTTTAGCAACACTCCCCAGGAACTTGGGGAGTGTTAAATGTATAAGTCCTGCTCTGATTTACTGTTCTCTAAATTAAATTCTTTGCTTTTATCTAAATTAAAATCCATCTGCCGCTCCTCGGCCCATCTGATCAAGATTCCATTGTAATCTGAGGTAACCCTCTTCACTGTCCACTAAATCTCGAATTGTGGTGTCATCTGCAAACTTACTACCAACACCTCTGATATTCACATACAGATCACTTATATAAATGAACAAAAGTAGTGGACCCAGCATCAATCCTTGTGGCACTCCACTGGTCACAAGCCTCCAGACTGAGAAACAACCCTCCACCACCAGCCTCTGTCTTCTACCTTTTGAGCCAGCTCTGTGCCTAAATGGCTAGTTCTCCCTGTATTCCATGCGATCTAACCTTGCTTACCAGTCTCCCATGGGGGTCCTTGTTGAACGCCTTACTGAAGTCCATATAGATCCAGATAAAGGGCTTTTGCCGAAACATTGATTTTCCTGCTCCTCTGATCCTGCCTGACCTACTGTCCTTTTCCAGCACCACTCTAATCTTAACTCCATGTAGATCATGTCCACTGCTCTGCCTTCACCAATCCTCTTTGTTACTTCAAAAGACTCAAACAAGTTTGTGAGACATCATTTCCCACACACAGTCATGCTACCTATCCCTAATCAGTCCTTCCCTTTCCAAATACATGTACATCCTGTTCCTCAGGATTCCCTCCAACAACTTGCCCACCACCGATGTCAGGCTCACTGGTCTATAGTTCCCTGGCTTGTCCTTACCACCTTTCTTAAATATTGGGACCACGTTTGCCAACCTCCAGTCTTCTGGCACCTCACCTGTGAGTATCGATGATAAATATATCTCAGTAAGAGCCCCAGCCGTCTCTTCCCTAGCCTCCCTCCGAGTTCTAGGGTGCACCTGATCAGGTCCTGGGGATTTATCCACTTTTATGCATTTCAAGACATCCAGCACCACTGCCTCTGTAATATGGACATTTTTCAAGATGTCACCATCTATTTCTCCACATTCTATATCTTCCATATCCTTCTCCACAGAAAACACTGATGCAAAATACTCGTTTAGTATCTCTCCGTTTTTCTGCAGCTCCACACAAAGGCCGCCTTGCTGATCTTTGAGGGGCCCTATTCTCTCCCTAGTTACTCTTTTGTTCTTAATGTATTTATAAAAACCCTTTGCATTGTCCTTAATTCTATTTGCTGAAAAATGTGTTGCTGGAAAAGGGCAACAGGTCAGGCAGCATCCAAGGAGCAGGAGAATCGACGTTTCGGGCATAAGCCCTTCTTCAGGAAGGGCTTATGCCCGAAACGTCGATTCTCCTGCTCCTTGGATGCTGCCTGACCTGTTGCCCTTTCCAGCAACATATTTTTCAGCTCTGATCTCCATCTGCAGTCCTCACTTTCTCCTACTTAACTCTATTTGCCAAAGCTATCTCATGTCCCCGTTTTACCCTCCTGATTTCCCTCTTAAGTATACTCCTACTTCCTTTATTCTCTTCTAAGGATTCACTTGATCTATCCTGTCTATATCTGACATATGCTTTCTACTTTTTCTGAACCAAACCCTTAGTTTCTCTAGTCATCCTTTCACCCTGACAGGAATATACTTTCTCTGGACTCTTGTAATCTCATTTCTGAAGGCTTCCCATTTTCTAGTCATCCCTTTACCTGCAAACATTTGCCCCCATCAGCTTTTGAAAGTTATTTCCTAATACTGTCAAATTGGCCTTCCTCCAATTTAGAACTTCAGCTATTAGATCCTGTCTATTGTTTTCCGTCACTATTTTAACACTAATAGAATTATGGTCGCTGGCCCCAAAGTATTCCCCACTGACACCTCAGTCACCTGCCCTGCCTTAATACCTAAGAGTAGGTCAAGTTTTGCATCTTCTCTAGTAGGTACATCCGCGTCCTGAATCAGAAAATTGTCTTATACACAGGTCAGAGTCAGCATGGATTTATGAAGGGGAAATCATGCTTGACTAATCTTCTGGAATTTTTTGAGGATGTAACTCCTGAAGATGGACGAGGGCGATCCAGTAGATGTAGTGTACCTGGACTTTCAGAAAGCTTTTGATAAAGTCCCTCATAGGAGGTTAGTCAGCAAAATTAGGGTGCTTGTTATGGGGGGCAAATTGCTAACTTAAATTGAAAGTTGGTTGGCTGATAGGAAACCGTAGTGATAAACGGCTCCATTTTGGAATGGGAGGCAGTGACCAGTGGGGTACCGCAGGGATCAGTGCTGGGACCGCAACATTTTATAATATATGTTAATGATATAGATGATATTAGCAATAACATTAGCAAATTTGCTGATGATACTAAGCTGGGTGGCAGGGTGAAATGTGCTGAGGATATTAGGAGATTACAGGGTGACCTGGACAGGTTAGATGAGTGGTCAGATGCAGTTTAATGTGGATAAATGTATGGTTATCCACTTTGGCAAGAACAGGAAGGCAGGTTACTACCTAAATGGAATCAATTTAGGTAAAGGGGCAGTATAGAGAGATCTGGGTGTTCTTGTACACCAGTCAATGAAGGTAAGCAAGCAGGTACAGCAGGTAGTGAAGAAGGCTAATAGCATGCTGGCCTTCATAACAAGAGGGATTGAGTATAGAAGCAAAGAGGTTCTTCAGCTATACAGGGCCCTGGTGAGACCACACCTGGAGCACTGTGTGCAGTTCTGGTCTCCAAATTTGAGGAAAGACATTCTGGCTATTGAGGGAGTGCAGTGTAGGTTCACGAGGTCAATTCCTGGAATGGCGGGACTACTTTACGCTGAAAGACTGGAGCGACTGGGCTTGTATACCCTTGAGTTTAGAAGACTGAGAGGGGATCTGATTGAGACATATAAGATTATTAAAGGATTGGACACTCTGGAGGCAGGAAACGTGTTTCCGCTGACGGTGAGTCCCGAACCAGAGGACACAGCTTAAAAATACGGGGTAGACCATTTAGGACAGAGATGAGGAGAAACTTCTTCACCCAGAGAGTGGTGGCTGTGTGGAATGCTCTGCCCCAGAGGGCAGTGGAGGCCCACTCTCTGGTTTCATTTAAGAAAGAGTTGGATAGAGCTCTCAAAGATAGTGGAATCAAGGGTTATGGAGATAAGGCAGGAACAGGGCAGTACAAAGAGATTAGGAATGATCAGCCATGATTTATATTGAATGGTGGTGGAGGCTCGAAGGGCCGAATGGCCTACTCCTGCACCTATTGTCTATTAACAAATTCCTCTTCATCTAAACTCTTAACACTGTGGCAGTCCCAGACAATGTTTGGAAAATTAACATCCCATACCATAATCACCCAATTATTCTTACAGATAACTGAAATCTCCTTACAAATTTGTTTCTCAATTTCCTGCTGACTGTTAGGGGGTCTATAACACAATCCCAATAAGATGATCATCACTTTCTTATTTCTCAGTTCCACCCAAATAACTTCCCTGGAAATTTTTCTGGAAATATGCCCCTCCTCTCTTGCCTCCCCTTCTGTCCTTCCTGTAGCATTTCTATCTTGGAACATTAAGCTGCCAGTTCTGTCCATCCCTGAGCCATGTTTCTGTAATTGCTATGATATCCCAGCCCCATGTTGCTAACCATGCCCTGAGTTCATCTGCCTTCCCTGTTAGGCCTCTTGCATTGAAATAAATGCAGTTTAATTTATCAGTCCTACCTTGTTCTCTGTTTTGTTCCTGCCTGCCCCTGACTGTTTGACTCTTTCCTTTTCTCAACTGTATCTGTCTGACTGATCTCTTTCCTCACTATTTCCCTGGGTCCGACTCCCCCCTTTACTAGCTTAAATCTTCCCGAGCAGTTCTAGCAAATCTCCCTGCCAGTACGTTAGTCCCCTTGCAATTCAGGTGCAATCCGTCCTTCTTGTACAGGTCACTTCTACCCCAGAAGAGATTCCAATGGTCCACAAATGTGAATCCTTCTCCATACACCCGCTCCTCAGCCATGTATTCATCTGCTCTATCCTACTATTCCTCCCCTCACCAGCTTGTAGCACCAGGAGTAATCCAGATATTACTACTGTTGAGGGCCTTCTTTTTAAATTCCTGCCTCACTCTCTATATTCTCCCTTTAGAATCTCACCCTTTTCTTTTCCTGTATCATTGGTTCCCCCCCCCCCCCCCGTGAGAACATTCTGCACCCTCTCTGAGACATCCTTGATCCTAGCACCATGGAAACAACACACCATTCTGATTTTTTGCTGCTGGCCGAAGAAATATGTCTGTGCCCCGGACTAGACAGTCCCCTATCACAATCGATCTCTTGGAACCCGACGCACCCTTCATTGCATTAGAGCCAGTCTCCATACCAGAAATTTGGCTGTTCGTGCTATATTCCCCTGAGAGTCCATCACCCCCTACATTTTCCAAAACAGCATACTTGTTTGAAATGGGGATAGCCACAGAAGACTCCTGCACTACATGCCTCTCTCTCTTACCTTTCCTGGAGGTAACCCCTCTACCTGACTGTATCTGCGGCTTTTCTTCCTTCCTATAACTGCCATCCATCACACCCCCAGCTCCTGTCAATTCCTCATTGCCTCTAACTGCTGTCCAATCAATCCATGTAATCTGACAGGATTCGCAACTAAACACACTTCCTGCAGACATAATCATCAGTAACATGGTATTGTTCCCTAAACTCCCACATTCGACAGGAAGAGCATATCAATGTTGTGGTTCTGTTCGCCGAGCTGGGAATTTGTGTTGCAGACGTTTCATCCCCTGTCTAGGTGACATCCCCAGTGCTTGGGAGCCTCCTGTGAAGCACTTCTGTGATGTTTCCTCCGGCATTTGTAGTGGTTTGAATCTGCCGCTTCCGGTTGTCAACCACTATAAATGCTGGAGGAAAGATCACAGAAGCGCTTCACAGGAGGATCTCGAGCACTGAGGATGTCACCTGGACAGGGGATGAAACGTCTGCAACACAAATTCCCAGCTCGGCGAACACAACCACAACAACGAGCACCCGAGCTACAAATCTTCTCACAAACTTTGAAGAGCATATCACTCTAATAAAGGCCATCTTTACTCCTTCACAACCTACAGACCCAGAAAATAGCACTGTCTTTTTGCTCTAAAAAAAACACTGCTCCAGGCTAGCTTAGTACTTATGGTTTATATTTTTAAAACTTAATCAAGAGACAGATCTCAATAAAACATAATTGAGAAAGAACCCACTCTACTCATTACTGTAGACTTGCACTTAAAAACTATCCCCTTATCTGTTCCTGTGCTGTGAGCTCTCCCACACGAGTTCCTCCAAGGTCAGCTGTGAATTTCACTATTTGAGAATTTTTCCTCGACTCACTCCGATGTCCAGGGATGCATGAACTCAAACAGCAAAGGCAGTAACTCTGCAGATTCACTGCTGTGTCAGTTAGCACTGTAGGTTTCTTTCTCTCTCCTTCACTGACCATGTGCTCACTGCCTTTTAGATGTCTTTCTCTTTTTTTTTATAAAAAAAGTGCAGTTGTTTTGATCTTTTTTCCCCAAAGTTCCAAAACAATGCAACAGCATACAAAACAGTAATTGCTGTTCCTGGAATTCAAGGAAATCACCTCCAACACCTAAAATACCTCAAAAAGCAGATCTTGCAGACATGATTTTTTTTTCCCGTTCTCCATCTTGGATTACCCAGAATCACCTTGGGGCAAAACAAGATTTAATAGACTCGGCCTTCGTTTGGAAGAATGAGAGGTGGCTCTAATTGAACTATAACATTCCTAAAGAGTTTGACAGTGTAGGTACTGAGAAAATGTTTCCGCTGCCTGGCAAACGGTAACACAGTCTCAGAATAAGGGTGTTAGCCATTTGAAATAAATGTATCAAATAGTGGGGAAGAGGAAACCGAAAGGCATCAATCGCCGATAGTCATCGAACCGAGAACTCAGGAGAAGCCGTCGCCCAAAAAGTTGAGTGCTCCATAACATTGACATGTTATCATGAGCACTCAATGATTAATGTTCATCCATTTAAGGAGAATCTCTAAGCATATGATTAAACTGAGAATTAGATGAAGTCAGAAGTCACATGACACCAGAGTAAAATCCAAGTTTAATTGAAATCACAAGCTTTCGGAGCACAGCCTTTCATCAGGTGAAAGAGAGAGAAGCGCACAGACACAGAATTTATAGGCAGAGAGATCAAAAGATCATACAAATGGTGGTGAGTGGAGTGTTGAATAATAAGTCTGTGCAAGTGACACAGTTTTAGACCGTGTGAGTAAAGTGTCAACAGCTGAATAACTGGTGAAGGGATGACCTATAATCTGATTAAATGAGGCAGAATGATAATTACAAAAAATTAAAAATAAGGTGATGCTCACCGATGAGTGAGTGGCATGCTGAGGGTCTAACCAAAATAATGAGTAATCAAAAACTGTATAAACGAAGGTAGAGAGATCATAACAATTTATCAAGGTGATAGTGTCAAAATAGGACAGTAGGAAGATTTTACAGATACAGAACAGCATGGTGGCCTCATGTAGCACGACATCAACCCCAGGTCACGGTTGAAGCCATCTTTGTGACACTGAACTTGGCAATCGGTTTCTGCTCGGTGATTCTGCATGGTTGTATATCTTTAAAGTGACCTGGGAGGACACATATCTGAAGGTTGGAAGCTGAATATCCTTGACTACTGAAATGTTCCCTGACTAGGAGAGCACATCCCCGTCTGTGATTGGTGCACAGTGTTCAGTCATCCATTGTCGTAGCTTCTGCATGTTCTCACCAATATACCATGCCTTGGGGTATCCTTACGTGCCGCATAGGAGGTAGATGATGTTGTCAAGTCACATGAATATCTGCCATGTATGTGGTTGGTGGTGGTGCCCCCATGTGTGACAGTAGTTTCCTCCTCTATGATCTGGCATGTCTTGCAGAGGTTGCTATGGTAGGGTTGTATGGTGTTGTGGTCAATGTTGTTCTGAAGGCTGGGTAGTTTGCTGTGAATGGTTGTTTGAAGGAGAGAACTGGAGGCGTGGGGATGCTCTTGGCAAGATAGTCGTAATCATTGACATGTTGACGGCTGCAAAAGGACACGGCTTAGTCTCTCCGTTCTGGGGAAGTACGGGATGATGAAGGGTATTTTATCTGCCGTATCCTGTGTTTGTCTTCTGAGGAGACTGTTGCTGTTTTTCACTGTGGCATGTCAGAACTGGTGATCAATGAGTTAAGCTTTGTATCCCATTCTTATGAGGGCATCCTTCAAAATCTTTTAGGTATCCCTCGCGTCCCTCCTCATCTGTGTATGTGCAGGGCTTGTCCATAGGGGCTGGCTTCATTAATATGGTTAGGGTGGAAGCTGGAGAACTGCAGCATTGTGAGGTTATCTGTGGGCTTGCAGTAGAGTGTAATTATCTCTCTGCCTCATTAATGGGATTTATAGATCATCCCTTCGCTTGTTATTCAGCCTTTGATACTTTACTCTTTCTGTACCCTGGCTCACCTGCAGAGTCTTATCTGACTCCCACCATTTGTACGATCTTTCGATTTTCTGCCCTTTATCAATTTGCCTATAAATTCTGTATCTTGTGTTCTCCTCTCTCACTACCGAGGAACCTCTATCTAGCATTCAATTATCCTAATTTCGGATTATCTGAGCAAGGTTCCGATTCTTGGTTAAACTGTTAACTGGCATTCAATTATCTGAACAAAAAACTCCCCGCCCATGTCCTTTGGGTAACTGAGGTAGCTCTGTGCACCTGATGAAGGGGCTGAGTTCTGAAAGCTTGTGATTTCAAATAATCCTGTTGGACTATAACCTGGCATCGTGTGAATTCTGACTTTGTCCACCCCCCCAGTCCAACACCAGCACCTCCACATCATGAGATTTTAGATGGAGAAGGATTGGAACAGACTTAAGCCAGATATGTCAGTGTGGAATCGTTGAGCTGAATGGCTTGTTTGAATTGTATGTTCTATGGGATTTGAGACTTAATGTGTGGTTGTGGTAACCTACATGGGAGGAAGGGGGGGGGGGGGGGAGGGAGGGAGGGAGAAGAGGAACAACAACAAATAGTTTATTTGGACCTTTTTGTGGCTCCCAAAATGTTTGCACCATTTGGATTTTCCTTATCTCTGGTCAGGGTCTGCAGTAAACTCTGGAAACAATTGCTGTATTTCTATTGGCTAGAAAAGCAGATATTATAGTCTAAATACTCTTGTTTTATTTTAACCTATTTTTTCGAATTAACCAGTTCTCATGTTGTTGCACATCTCTGCAACGGGTGGGACTTAAACCAAGGCCCCTCAGTTCAGGGGTAGGGACACTTCCACTGGCCCTCACAAGAGGGCATACTCTTGTTTCCTGAGTGGGTCTGGCAGTTTTGAGAACGTGACAGTTCAGCTCTCATTCTGCCCAGGAGAGGGCAGTGTCCTCCATGAGAAAACGATCATGACTATTAGAATATTTAGCAAGTATTCCCATAGATGGGACACTCTACATTAGCTGGAGAATTGGCTGTGGAGGTGACACATAGGGGAAGCATTCAATCCAGTTGTTCTCCTGTGGGCTGAGAAAGCCAAGAGATTTGATTGTGATGTTTAAAGTTAGTGTTCATATAAAGTGAATGGCAAACTTGCTTCTGATGTTTTGAAGGGTTGATAGAAAGGATTCAGGTATAAACTAATCAGTAAGTGCACGCAGTGAGTAGTTAGCATTTCCAACGACATGGAATAGATTCCATTTTCCATCCACTCATAATCTTTGGTTTTCCTCTGTCCACTACGTTTAATATATTAAAATGTCCCTGTTTGCTTCAAAGGCTGAAAGTTGCAAAGTATTTCGGACTGGGAACACTTCCTCTTCTCTGTCCTGAAAGGGTGATCCTAAATTTTAAAACACTGCCCCCCCCCCCCCCCCCCCCAGTTCTAGACAGAGCCTCCAGGTGAAGTATCTTTGCCACATCCACTTGGTCAACATCATATCAACGTCAGTCACACCCTAAACATAGAACATTACAGGAACAGGCCCTTTGGCTCATGTCAGTGTTGACCCTGATGCCATCCTAAATTAGTCCCATTTTGTCTGCACATGCTCCATATCCCTCTATTCCTTGCCTGTTCATGTATTGGTCCAATTGCCTCTATAAATATTGCTATCTTATCTACTTTTACCACCTCCCCTGGCAGCATATTTCTGGATCTGCTCCTTGGATGCTGCCTGACTTGTTGTGCTCTTCCAGCATTACACTCTTGTCTCTAATCTCTGGCATATTTCAGGACCCTACCACCCTCTGTTTAATTAAAAGAAACTTGCCTTGCACATCTTTAAACATTGCCCGCTCAAGTTTAAATGAATGCCCCATGGTATTTGACACTTCCAGCCCCCGAGAAAGAGACTGATTTTCCACCTTTTCATAGTTTTATATCCTTCCACCAGCTTGCCCCCTCAGCCTCCAGTGAAAACAAACCATGTTTGTCCAACCTCTCATTCTAGCTAATACAGTCCAATCCAGGCAACAAGCTGGTAAATCTCTTTTGCAAACACTCCACATACCTCCTGTATTGTGGTGATCAGAACTGCGCGTGCTATTCCAAATGTGGCTGAACTAAAGGTAACCCCTCAGTCTTCTACATCCCAGCTTTTAAAAAAAAAGCCCAGTATGTCCGATCTTTCCACGTCAGGCAACCAGCTCATTCCGGGTTATCAATCTAATAAACCATCTTTGAACCATCTCCAAAGAAATTGCATCCTTTTTTAAATAAGGAGACCAGAACTGCGCACAGTACTCCGTGGAGTCATCAATGCCTTATACAAATGAAGCACACATCCTTATTTTAACATTCAATTCCTCTTGTAATACAGGGTAGCAACTCACTAGCTGCCTTCATATACCCACATACTAACTTTGAGTAACTCGTGCATTAGAATGTTTAGATCCTGCTGCACCTTGGAATACTGCATTTATTCTCTAAATAATACCATGTTTGTTTGTTTGTTTATTTCTTCCTGCCACAGTGAATAGCTATGCATATTCCTATTTTATCCCACTAACATAACCTATTTATAGCTGGCTGCAAACTCCTGAAGTTGTCTTCGCAATATATTTTCCTGCCTATCTTTGTGTCATCACCAAATTTAACTACCACGCTTTGGCTCACATTGTCTAAGTCATTAATTTAAATGTTGAAAAGCTGAGACCCCAGTGTAGACCTGGGAGTGACCTCACTTGTCACATCCTGCCAATCAACCAAACACCCATTTCTATTTTCCAGCCAGCCAATCTGCATTCGGAAATATCTTGTGAAATGCCTGCCACTCTCTTGATCTATCCTCCAGCCTGGTATGCTCAATCGCTTCAGCTGATTAACTTTTAAAATACTAGTCTTGAACCCAACCTACTGTATATACTCATGTCTAGGTCGAATTTTGACGATAGTCGAACCCTAATTTCAATTTTTAAAAAATTAATACACGGGCATGAGTTTTGAGGGGCTGAAATTCATGCTGCACTTTTTTTAACGAGATTAACTTCTGGATGTAAAGTGAACAAAGTGCTGTAAGTACCGATAGACTTAGTCCTGGTCTGAATGAATGAATGTGCTGTCGTAAGCCAAGTAGCGTTATGAATGAATAGAGATGCAATATGGGAAACAAAGAGCAATGAATGGCATCACCAGTATGAATGAATGAATGCGATATAGTTGGGTCGACTTATACACGAGAAATGGGCAGCACGGTGGCACAGTGGTTAGCAATGCTGCCTCACAGCGCCTGAGACCCGGGTTCAATTCCCGCCTCAGACGACTGACTGACTGACTGTGTGGAGTTTGCACGTTCTCCCCGTGTCTGCGTGGGTTTCCTCCGGGTGCTCCGGTTTCCTCCCACAATCCAAAGATGTGCAGGTCAGGTGAATTGGCCATGCTAAATTGCCTGTAGTGTTAAGTAATGGGTAAATGTAGGGGTGTGGGTGGGTTGCGCTTCGGCGGGTCGGTGTGGACTTGTTGGGCCGAAGGGCCTGTTTCCACACTGTAATGTAATCTTAAAAAAAAAAAATATGGAAAATACAAGATTTTTTTGGCCAAAAATAAGGGGTGTACTTGTACATGGGATTGACCTATACACCAGTGTGTGTGTATAGAAAGTACTCCCTTTCAAACTGGATGTAAAGCTCCATTATATTCTGGTCAGTACTACCTAGAGGTTCCATTAGTCTGAAGCCATTAATTGTCACGTTATACAATACAAAGTCTAATTTAACCTGCTCTCTGGTTGCTTCCAAAACATGCTGCTCTGAGAAACTTACGTGGGTTTCCTCCGGGCGCTCTGGTTTCCTCCCACAGTCGAAAGATGTGCAGGTCGGGTGAATTGGCCATGCTAAATTGGCCCGTAGTATTAGGTGCCCTAGTCAGAGATAAAGGGCTCTGGGTGGGTTGCTCTTCGGAGGGTCGGTGTGGACTGGTTGGGCTGAGGGGCCTGCTTCTAGGGAATCTAGTCTAAAACATTCTATGAATATGTTGCGTGATAGGGCAAATAAACCAATTCAGTAACAGCATTCAAAAGAGAATGGAATGAATACTTTGAAGAAAGGATTGCAGGCAATTTGGGGGAGAAAAGCAAGGAACTAATTGGGTTGCTCATCAAAAGATCTAGCACAGGCATGTTGGGCCAAGCAGCTTCCTCCCCCCCCCCCCCCCCCCCCGTCGTACTGTTCTGATTTTAATTACCCAAGAGAGAATGGCTTTGGTGGCATTGCTGCTACCACCTCTGCCTCATCCCATGGGGAAAGAGAATATCCTTCTTCCCCACTTCCCATGTCTAGTGGGATTACTGAGACTGTAAGATCTCAGCAAAGTGAATAAATTAATCCACGTATCCAAAGGTACACAGGTTAGCTGGATTGACTATGCTAAATTGCCTGTAGTGTTCAGGGATGTGTACGTTAGGTGCATTAGTCAGGGGTAAATGGAGAGTAATAGGGTAGGGGAATGGGTCTGGGTGGGTTACTCTCTGGAGGGTTGCTGTGGACCTGTTGGGCCAAATAACCTGTTTTCACACTGAAGGGTTTGGACTGATTTGCTTTCTGCAGGGAAAGTGCCTGTTTCTATGATTGTGGACTATCTACGACACACCACGAGCCGCAGTTCTGAGGACAGTGGCCTCGAGGATTTGTGTAACATGCTAGACCCGGATAACAAGGATGTGTCCATTGATCTGAACACCTATCGTGCAGTGATGAAAGAATGGATTGAAGACTGTAGGAGGAAAAGGTAGGAAACTGAGTAACAAATACAGCCCCTGTGACCTGTTCTGAGCCCAAGCGATGGAATATAATAAAACTCCTGGTCAGCTGTCAACTTGATTATTGGGAGGTGACATGAGAGCTAAGGACCAAGGAAGCCACTAGATTGCTTCTAAAATAAGAACAAAATGGTGAGCTAATCTTCAGGGAAAGTGAACCTATCATCTCTACACAGTCTAGCCTGCTGAACAATTGATTAGCAAAGGGGAAGGTGGTCCATCAAAGCCTTACTGGGGCAGAGTGGGCAAGAATTGTGGTCTCGCCAATGTCACCTGCAAATGTACTGTGCTCCATCCAGAGTGTGTGTGTGCTCATGTGCTCCCTTACACCACCTTGTATGTGGATAGTTTATGGTAAAAACTGTAATATGGGAATCCGTTTGACTACAAGAGCAGTTGAATGTGCTAATTGTATTGATCGCTTTTTCACACTTTGTGACGTTTCTATATTCAAAAAGAAATGGCTATTTATCAATAAACGAATGTGTGTACACCAGTGCTTTGAATGTCCCCTTCAGTACTGTGGTAATGCTCATTAAGATGGCTTGCTTTTTTAATAACCTTGCTCACCAACTCAAGACCAAAGCAATGTTTGTTTGCCAAGTGACAAGTTGGGATTTTGATTCTCCAGTTTGTGTGAAACTTGGGTATTTTCATGATCCTGGTTGCCTCACGGGGAAGCACAAGGTTAAATCCTCCTGGATATTCTCCTCTGAGTTGCAGGGCCTTGTAACAGGTTGATGTAATGTAGCATAGAGTCACCCAATGTGGGAAGGTAAAAGAAGAATAAGCTAATCTTAAAATAAGATTCCTATCATTATAATTGTGCTTCAGCTCTTTAATACTTCATTAGCTGAATGTGGTTATGTTGTCAATCATAATAAACAGACTTTAAGAATATAGCACGAGGGGTGGAAGTAGACCATTCGGCCCATTGGGTTTGCACTGCCATTCAGATCATGAGGTCATGGCTGATCTGATAATCCTCAACTCTACTTTCCTGCATTTTCCCTAGCCCTCTTGATTCCCTTACGCATTAAAAAATCTGTCCATTTCAGCCTTCAATATGTTTAATGGTCCAGCCTCCCCAGACCTCTGTGGCAGGGAAATCAACAGATTCACTGCTATCCAAGAAGAAAAAATAATTGTTCTTCATGTTGTCTTGAATGGGAGACCTATTGCTCGGAGATGATTCCCTCTGGCCCTAGACTCTCAAAAATAAACCATTTCTCTGTATCTGCCTTGTTAAGCTCTCCAAGAATCTTAACTTGCAATAATGTCACCTCTTGTTCATCCAAATTCCAAAGAGCACAAGCCCAATTTATTTGACCTCTCCTCCTCAGACAGTTCCTTCATCTGTGGTATCAATCTAGTGAACCTTCTTTGGATAACCCCCATGACAGGGTACCTTTCCAAAGATAAAGGGACCAAACTGTTCAGTATTCCATCTGTGGATTGACTAGTGCCTTACATACGTTTAACAAGACCTCCCTAATTTCACTCCATTCCCTTTGAAATAACGGCCAATAAATGACTTCCCAGTTACCTGTTTAACCCTGATGTTAGCTTTCTGTGCTTCCTCTTGTGGACCCCCAAATCCCTCTGCTGGAGCTTTCTGAAGTCTTTCTCCACTTCAATCACATTCAGTTCCATTACTTTTTCTGCCAAAGTGCATAATCTCTCAATTTCCTGCATTGGATTTCATCTGAACTTTTGCGTAATCGTTTAACCTGTCTATATCCTGCTGTGGGATTTGTCATTTACAAACTTGGATGATAGAAGTGAACATACAAATGCCATGTCGTTGCCAATTAGTAAGTCAATCCTCTATCCTCCACTTATAATGAGAACTGCCCATCAATTCTTCTTTGGGAAATCTGGTCAAAACCTATTCAATTAGACATAAATGTGTTTTATAAAACTGCAGAAATGCATGTCAGCATAGTTGCATTCAGGGCACATAGAGTTGCACCATAATGAACTCAAAATATGTGTCAGGAGGAGTGTTTGCTAACCTAAACAAATTCCCCGTTGTGACAGTGCTGCTGTAATGTGAGCATGTTTGTGCATGAATGAGACAAGGCGACCTGAAATTAGTCCATACTGTAGCTTGAGGGTTGTCCTGTAATCCTGATTCCATTCTCAGAAATGTAGAGTGTACATATTTTCCGTTACAATTTCACCATGCTCAGTTTGTAGTTCAGGCTTGAATGTTTCATCTGTGGTATTGCAGGGTACATAACAAACCATGTTTCCTTTTCTATAAGATGCTATATGTTTTCTTTCCAGGAACGTATTTTGCTTCAGTAGTGTAAGCTGTAAGAAAATCTCATGTCTACAAGCTGGTATTGAACTAACTTTAAGGGTAGCACACTGCTGCCTCCCACTGGTTCAATGCCACTTTAGGGCTTTTTGGAGTTTGCTTGTTGGAGTCCGTTTGGAGTTTCCTCTGGGTTCACTGGTTTCCTCTCATAGTCCAAAGATGTGCAGATTAGGTGGATTGGCCATGCTAAATTGCCTGTAGTGTTCAGGGATGTGTAAACTGGATGGACTTCACACTGGGGATTCTATAATAACTTACAAGGGATTGTTGCTCTGACTGATGATTTCCATATTGGATGTTTTTAGTTTCCATGAAGAGACACAAGAAGTTGTAAATGTTAATGAAGATGTTGTCCAACATCGTAATGGAGTTGTATCAGGTAATATCTTTCACATTCAACCAATATTTGCGATTTGTCACCTTTTTTGTTTCTCTGTGCATTTTACCAGAGTCAAATTTGAGACGTTGCATTTGTTTTGCAGTAGTTTCTAAGTGTGTTGCCGAAACCACGTTAGCTCATACAAACCTCTGCCATCTCTAACAGGAATCAAACTTTCTGATGCAACCGATGGGACTGTGGGAAGCTTGGAGGCACTTGGTGGGGAGATTTCGAAAGGAGACTTGTAAGCAACACCTAAATTTAATCTCTGTGTGGGCTAGGTGCAGTTTCAATATGATTAATTATTACAATTATTCATTTAGCACGTAGTGAGTACTTCCTGCAAGTATCTCACTTGTGTCCTGCCGCATTGTGCTCATTGTTCATTCTCTCCAACATTTGTTTTTCTAAGAAAAAGTCTTTGATAAATAATGGCCCTTTTTTTTCTATCTTTACTTTCTCCAACATTGATTTTTTTTGTAAAAAAATCACTCTTAGAATGGTGAAAGTCAACAGCATTGATGCACACGTGAGGTAGAGAGACGCGCATTGGGTATATAAAGCAATAAGAAGTGACAAACAGCTTATCCCAAAGCAGAAATACTGAAACATGCCCACAAAAATCTGTAAATACTCAGGTTTGATAGCAGAGAGAGAGAGAATTAATGTCTCAGGTTTTCAACGTTTCATCAATATAAACCAGTTGGGCTTTTTCTAGATGCGATGAAGGGCAAATTTCTTTTGCCCAAGTGGAAACAGTGTTGCATTTAATAGAGAATTTATTAGCACTTCAGGCCAGCCATTGTTCTGCATCCAAGGAGACCTCTGGGTTGTACATAGCAGTGCCTCTCCAACCAAAGTTGGGTAAAATGAGGAACGTCTTCCCTCTTAGCTCCCCATCTCTGTTATCAATGGATTTATTAAATTTGGTGTCAATCTTCTTTATTCTAAAGTGTTCAATTTTTCTAGGAATATCCTGTGAAAGAAGACTTGTTCATTAGTTAGGTGGAAGGCTTTAGGATACATGTCACAAAGTTGCTCCTTTTTATTGGGTTGTCCCAGTCTGGGTCTAGTAACTGTGGCTGTGTAGAGATTGGAAATGTGAAAGCTCAATGCGCTTGTCCATCCCTTTGGTCCAGTGTTGTTGCATCCTGTGGAGATATGGGCCTGCCGACTGCTGGAAACTAAAGGGAAGCCTTCCATTTATCAGTTGTGTTGTGTGGGGCGTGACCACTTTGAATGTAAGTCCTCAAACAAACTAGCAGGTATGTTCTGCGCACCCGTAAGGTGTAACTGGCCAGTAGCAGCAGCTGAGTTGTACTCTAAACACGTCAGTAACTTGTGACCTGGCATATCCACACCTACAATTACCATCAAGTCAGTACCCTGGTTCAGGGAAGAGTGCGGGAGAGTCATGCTAGAAGTGGCTGCAGGTATATCTCCATGAGCTGTTCGCCTGAAGCCACAATACAGAACTACCTGTGAGCCAAACGTAAAGTGATGATGCTATAGGCGATTCCACAGCAAATAGATCGGATCTAAGCTCCACAGTCGTGTTGCATCCAGTGGTGACTGGTGGTGGTGGATGATTAAATAAATCAGCTGGAGGCAGAGGCTCCACAAATATCCCCTCACTCAATCACTGGGGGAGTCCAGTACATCAGTATAAAAGATAAAACTGAAGCACTCGCAACAATTTTCAGTCGGAAATGCAGAGTGGGTAATCCATGTCTGCCTCTTCCAGCATCACAGACTTCAGTCAATTTAATTCACTCCACGTGACATCAAGGAACCACTGGTGACTCAAGACATTGACCCTGACATTTCAGCAAGACTGCTGGAGGTCTGTGCTCCAGAACCTGTGGGCTTCCCTAACCAAGTTGTTCCAATATAGTTATAAAACTGGCATCCACCCCACAATGTGGAAAATTGGTGTGCAGGATATACCTAAACAAAAGCAAGAGAAATCCGACCCAGCCAATTAACTCTGTTAATCAAGATATTTTTAATCAACCTGGTCAGAAATACTCTGACACACTCTGGAGCAGTTGAGTCTTGAACGCAGGCTTTCTGGTCCAGAGTTTGGGATGTTACCACTACCAGAAGAACCTCTCACACTCTGTCTACTCTCAATCATAAGTAAAGTGGTGGAAGTTGTGATCGACAGTGCTATGGAGCAGCACCTGCTCACAACCTAGCTTGGGTTCCACCAGGTGCCACTCAGCTCCAGGTCTCATTACAGGAAGACACTTTGGTTAGACTCTTACCTGACATATGGGAACGTGGCCATGGTTGTCGGAGCTCCCTCACCTCTGCTCCAAGACATCTCTCTGCAGGTGTTCCTCACTGTAGTATTCTTGACCCAACCATCTTCAGCAGCCTTGTCAATGACCTTTCTTCCATAAGGTCAGAAATGGGGCCAATGATTGACTGTTCAGCATGCACGATGACTCCAATACTAATGCAATCTATGTTCAAACACAGCAAGATCTGGGTCATATCCAGGCTTGGGCTGATAATTGGCAAGTAGAATGCACTGCATACAAGTGATGGGCTATGATCATCTACACTAAGAGAAAATCTCACCGTCGCCCAGTGACATTCAATAATAATATCTTCTACTACCATAGTCGCGGGTGTTCTATTGACCAGAAACACAACTGGCCCACCCATATAAATAGTGGTTAGAAGGTCGGAGGCTAGGAATAATACAACAGGTAATTCACTTCCTGGCTCCTCCAAAGCCTAACCACCATCTACAAGGCACAAGTCAGGAGTGAGATGGAATACTCCCCACTTGCCTGGATGATCCAACACTACTCTAGAAGCTGGATAGCATCCAGGGCAAAGCAACCCACTTGGTACCATCTTCCACCACCTATGTTCAGTATCACTGGAGTAAAAATCGTATAAGGTATATGGCAGAAATTGATTTTTGAGGCTGTTTGAATAAAGCCTCTAAATCCACATTCCACTGTCGTCTAGAAAGACAGGGGCAGCAGATACATAATAACACGAAAGATCTCTAATCTTGACCCAACAACCTCCCAACCCCAGCCACGTACCATCCTGACGTGGAATAATATGGTTGTTCCTTCCCTGTTGCTGGTTCAAAACTCTGGATCTCCCTCCCTAACGTCATTGTGGGTGACCCACTGCAGTGGATCAAGAAGGTAGCTCACCATCACCTTCTCAAGGGCAACTGGGAATGAGCAATAAAGCTGGCCCAGCCAGTGATACCCTCATCCAGGTGAATAAAATAATAATGGTGTCTATCATGTCTGAATCTTGCAAAGCCCTTTCTAACCAATTGATACTTTTTGAAGCAAAGTCAGTGTTGTAATGTTGGAGCTGCACTGCAAAGCTCAACAAACTGCAATGGAATAATCATCTGTTAGATATTGGGTGATAGCTGAATGTTGTCTCTCTGAACTGGACGATAACAGCCATGATGTGGAGGTACTGGTGTTGGACTGGGGTGGTCAGTGTTGTGATATTTGAATGTGAACCGGATGTTTGTTTGCTCTGCAGGTACTGACTGAACAGTGGAGGGTTCTGAGTAAGGTGTGTGTGTGTGTGAAAGAGGGGAGAAAAAAGCTCCTCATAACCAATTGCAATATTTTTAATGGAGTATTACTGTTGTGGCTCACCCTTGCTCTTCACAAACGGTCATAGTATCTTTTGCATGTACCTGAAAGCTAAAATTGGATATCAGTTTACAGTCAAAGACACCACCACTTGTAGTGTGCAGAGCTGCATTGTCGAGTTGGATTTTGCATTCTGTTTTTTCTGAAGTGACCTTGAATGAAAAGAACATTTTGACATTGGGTGCAGGCAAACCAGGAATATCTCTCTCAACTGACACTGCAGTAAGAGTTCAAGTGTCAGGCTGAGGAAGGGCCCTGCTTGATGCTGGGCTTGTAATTGAGAAAACAGGAAAAAGCTGCGATGAAACCTTTTTAATATGAACAAGCTGCTCCATTGGTGTGAATTAGTTTTGGATGATTTTCAGCAGAAATAAATGAGGAATCATTGCTTAGGACTTTTCACTGAGACCATGATCTACATGCACTTTTAAACTCTACATTGCTTAGCATGGGGTCAGATGCAACACTGTTCAATGTAAGCTACAGTCAGTGTGATGGCTACAAAGCTTGGAGCATTGGGAACGGGGAAAAATTATTACTGTTTCGAAATATGATCAAGGAAGATCTAAGGGAATGTATAAAAGCCCTTTTCCCCAGAATAGAGAGTAAAACTAGATGACATAGGTTTACGGTGAGTGGAGAAAGATTTAAAAGGGGCCTAAGGGACAACCTTTTCACACAGAGTGGTGCGTGCGTGGAATCAGCTGCCAGAGGAAGTGGTGGAGGCTGGTACAATTACAGCAATTAAAAGCCATTTAGATGGGTATATGAATAGGAAGGCTTTAGAGGAATATGGGCCAAGTGCTGGCAAGTGTGACTGGATTAATGTAGATTCTCGTTGGATGAGTTGGACCAAAGGGTCTGTTTCTGTGCTGTACATCTCTATGACTAATGAACAAGAGAGGTCTGAAACCATATTAGAAGACAATGGATTTCTTTGAACATGTCTGTGCAGAAGGGTTGTAACCTAATCTACCTAACCTGCATATTTCCAGCATTTTCTGTTTGTATTTAACAGTAACTGTTGCTGTAGCTCCTAGCATTGATCTGATTTGATTCTGTGCCAGTACTTGACTGACAACCTTAGCTCTTGGGAGTAAATGAAACAGTAATTTGCTACTTGAGTGGTAATTCAATTCTTTTTCCTTTTTGTACTCTTAACAAAAGGCTATTCAATTTGTTGTATGATGTACACAACCTAACAAACTTGTGTGACTTGTGAGGAGATAAGATTGATTTTCCATTAAAAACTGCAGACAGGCAATATAACTAGTTCAACTAATCAGGATTTGGTGATGTGTAATTTGGTCAACTTGATTAGGATTAAGGTAAAGGAACCTCTAGGGGGCAGTGACCATAATATGATTGAATTCACTCTCTGA
This sequence comes from Chiloscyllium plagiosum, assembly GCF_037043375.1. Classification (NCBI taxonomy): domain Eukaryota; kingdom Metazoa; phylum Chordata; class Chondrichthyes; order Orectolobiformes; family Hemiscylliidae; genus Chiloscyllium; species Chiloscyllium plagiosum. Next base: position 55,372,672 of record NW_028270161.1, read on the forward strand.
GAGGGAGAAGCTGGAATTAGATGTTAACGCTGTTACAATCGAGTAAAGGTAATGACAAAGATGAGGGAGGAGTTGGCCAGAGTTGATTGGAAGGGGAGCCTAGCAGGGAAGATGGTGGAGCAGCAATGGCAGGGGTTTCGGGGAGTAATTTGGGAGGCACAACAGATGACATCACAAGGAAAAAAAGATGGAAAGGTGAAGATAAAGCAACTATGCTGGCAAGGCAATTCGGGGACCGCACAAAAGCAAAAGGGAAAGCATACAATGTGGTGAATATTAGTGGGAAGTCAAAGGGTTGGAAAGCCTTTAAAAACCAACAGAGGGTAACTTTAAAAAGAAATAAGGGAGAGAAGATAAAATGAGGGTAAGCAAGCTCGTAATACAAAAGGTTGCAGACTTTAAGATATCTAAAAGAGAGGCAAACTTGGATGTTGGACCACTGGAAAATGAGCTGGAGAAGTAGTGAGGGGATCAAAGAAATGGCAGAGGAACTGAATAGATACTTTGCATCACTTTTCAGTGGACGTTACCAGTAGCAAACCAGGACTTTGAGAGTTGGGGCAGAGGGGGGGTGCAGTGGCTATCACCTGAAGAGAAGGCTCTGGGGAAGCTGAAGGTGGATAAATCACCCAAACTGGATGGACCTCTCCTCCGTGTTCTGAAGGAGATTGTAGAGACGTCTGTGATCTTTCAGGACCTACTGGTGTGGGGGGGGGGAGGGGAGGGGAAAGGGTCCCAGAAGACTGAAAATGGCTAATGTAACGCCTTGTTTAAGGAATGAGAGAGGCAAAAAATGGAAAATTGTAGACTAGTTAGCCTGACTTCGGTCATTGGTAAGATTTTAGAGTCCATTATGAAGGATGAGGTTGCAGAGTGCTTGGAAGTGCATGGTAAGGTGGGATTGAGTCAGCACATCTTTCTAAAGGAACTGTCATGCCTGGTAAATCTGTTAGATTCATTTGAGGAGGTATCGAAGGTTAGACAATGGAAGTGATCTAATGGGGTTTCCAGTAGGCCTTTTGTCAAAGTCCTGCCCAAGAGCCTGCTAAATAAGAGCAGGACCCATGGTGTGAGGGGTAAGATACTGGCATGAATAGAAGATTGGCTGACTGGCAGAAAGCAGAGTGAAGATAAAGGGGTCATTTTTGGGATGATTGCTAGTAACAAGTGGACCTCCACAGGATAGGTAGAGGGACAGGTGTTAAGGAAGCAGGGAGGCTAATAAGAACTTGGACTGGCAAGGAGCGTGGGCAAGGAAGTGGTGGAAAGAAAACCATCTGGGTAGTGTGAGGTTATACACTTTGGTAGGAAGAATAGAGATGTAGACTCTTTTTTTTTTCTAAATGGGGAAGGCTTCAATAATTTTGAAGCAGAGGGATTTTGTTCTCAACTTTAATATACTGGTTCTTTTTGCAGTTAGGAAGTCCAATGCAATGTTAGCATTCATTTTTGAGGGCCAGATTTCAAGAGTGGGGATATGCTCCTGAGCTTGTGAAAGGCTCTGGCCAGACTGCATTTGGAATATTGTGTGCAGTTTTGGGGCCTGTATCCAAGGAAGGACAGGTTGGCCTTGGAGGGCGGTCCAGAGGAAGTTCGCAAGGATGATGCCAGGGAATGAAGAGCTTGTTGTGAGCAACAGTTGAGGACTTTGGTTCTGTACTGAAGAGTTTATAAAGATGAGGGGGCATCTCACTGAAACACTCAGAATACTGAGAGGCCTAGGTAGAGTGGGTGTAGAGAAAATGTTTCTGTAGTCTGAGAGACCAGGACCCAAGGGCACAGCCTCCAAGTGAAGGGACATTCCTTTTGAATGGAGATGGGGTATTCCTTCAGTCAGAGTTTGGTGAATCTGTGGCATTCATTGCTGTCAAGAGCAGTGGAGGCCAAGTCATTGAGAGAGGTTCTTCATTTGTAAGGAGATCAAATGACTACAGGGAGAAGATGGGGTAAATGGGGAAGTAAATGGGGTTGAGAAATGTACAGCTATGATTGAATGGCAGAGCAGACTCCATGGACTGGTTCAATTCTGCTCCTATATCTTATGATCTTAAAATGCAATTAGTGCAAATTGGAAACCCATGCCACTCGGCAAACAGCTAAAATAAATAGGGCACTGACCATGCTATGAAATTGATGTTAATGCAAACAGACAATGCTGGTCACTTCCTGGCCAATTATAATTGGCTGCCCACATAGTGTTGTGCATGGTATGCTGGCCACTCTCCGACCCACAGAGCAGTGTTATTAAACTGTCAGTTACTTGAATGCAAGAATAGGTGAAAGAGAGACCTTTCATGAACTGAAAGAGCCCTGCATGTGATGTTTTGTTAAACATGTCCCATTAACCAAAAATATGAACAGTTTGAGAGCCTGTCTTGAGTTGGAAACTGCAGTGCTCACAGCCAGGATTAATATCTGGATTTGTCACTGGATCTCCACATATACTTCAGAAGGCCAGGTTTTTAGTCCAACAGGTTTATTTGGAAGTATAGCTTTGAGTACTACTCCATCAGGTGGCTACCTGCTGAAGAAGCAGCACTCTGAAAGGTATACTTCCAAATAAACCTGTTGGACTATAGCCTGGTGTTGTGATTTTTAACTTTGTACACCCCAATCCAACACCGGCACCTCTGCATCAATACTTACTTCAAAAGGAACACCAATGATGCACAACCTGCCAGGAAATCCCCTCACGCTGCAATCCTATCGTGATCCAGATGCCAGCTTTACAGGCAACACTGTGACCAGGTTCCTTTTCTTTAATTCCATTGTGAGAATTAATTACCACAACTCTGCTTTAGTTTGTTTTCAGAAAGTCATTAACATAGAAGGCCATGTGTTACTGTTTTGCACCGCATCGGGCCGCGTTGCTTAATCCTTAATGATAGAGCTGACATTTATGTTGCAAATTCTAACCAAGAACAGGTACTCAGACCTGTTTTGCTGCTTTGAGGGCTGGTTATTGGTCAGGTGATCAGGAACATTTTCCTTTTGAATAGTGCCACAAAAATATTCTTTTTTTTTAAGAAAGGAAGTGAGGCTCAACATCCCATTTGAGAAACCATCTGGTGCAGCACTCTGTCAGTACTGCACTGACATCTCAACCGACATTTGTTGAGAAGGAATTCAGTCAAAACTGTTGGATTTGTGCAAAACTGCAAATACCGGATGAGACTAAACCCATCTTCTCAAATAACAAATCTTGTATTTATATTGTCTTTTAATGTAGTTAAAACGTCATGTTGGGATTCCACTGGCTTGGAATGCCCAGCCAGTTACCTTTCAATTCTGCTTTCTGAAATCTATTTCAGTGCTACTGCAAATAATGGAGGGGCTTTTGGATTCCTGATTTGTAGGGAAGGTAGTGGCAGTGTGGCAATGTCACTGTAACTATGATCCAGAGGTGGAGTTATGCACTGAGGGCCAAGTTGGAATCCCATCATGACAAATGGTGAAATTTGACTCCTGTGAATAAATCTAGAATGTAAAAAGTCTAATAATGACACTGAATATTGCCATAAGAATCTAATTGGGTTACTGATGCCCTTGGGGAAGGAGACCTGCCATTCTTTATCAGGCTTGGTTTACATGTGATTGCATACTCTTCTAAATGCCCCTGCAATGGCCTAGTAAGTCAATTAGTTGTTGCAATCTACTACCACGTATAAAGCAGCATTGATAGAGGCATCAGAAATGAACCCAGCCCTGTTGACTCTGCAAAGTTTCCCACTTGCTAATCTCTGAGGCCCCTGTGCAAAAAAAAAAGAGCTTCCCCAAGATTAATCCTGGTAAGACCAAATTTAGAGTATTATGCACAGGTTTGGACCCCATGTCTCAGGAAGGGTGTACTGGCTCTGGAGCATGTTCAGAGGAGGTTCACAAGACTGGTCCTATGAATGAAAAGCTTAAAATATGAGAAAGGTTTGATTCTTGGTAAATGCTTGATGGAGTTTAGAAGGAAGAGGGGGAATCTAATTGAAAGATACAAAATACTAAATGGCCTGGACAAAGTAGATGTTGGGAAGATGTTTCCAATGGTAGGAGAAACTAGGACCCAGGGGTGCATAGACTTAGAGTAAAGGGAAGACCTTTTTTAGAATCGAGATAAATATACACTTTTTCAGCCAGAGAGTGGTGAATCTATAGAATTCATTGCCACAGAAGGCTGTGGAGGCCAGGTCACTTAAGAATCTCTCTCAGTCTTAAGTATACTTGAGTTTTAAGTGTTACAAAGAGAAAGTAAGAGAATGGAGTTGAGAAGCTTATCAGCCATGATTGAATGGTGGAGCAGACTCGATGGGCTGAATGGCTTACTTTCTGCTCCTATGTCTTATGGTCTAACAATTTGACCTTGCCACAATCCTAATTGTCCTTTACAGATAACAACATCCCACACAACACTATCACTACCTTGTCCCATGGACCTGCCTCTTTTTTTTTTCTTCTCCACTCCTGACAAAATCTGACTAGAGGTTACATAGGGTATACCGTTGGGAGTTGCTCTGGACTCCCTGAATGCTAATTCTGCACCCCATGAAGCTTCGTGGCGTTAGGTCTAATGTGGGAAAAGAAAATTCTTGATTGTAACCAACTGCACATTCTCAACTGATGAATCAGTACTGCTCCGTGTCAAACCCCAGTTAGAAGGAACACCGTGTAGCAAGGGCACAGAATGTACTCTGACTGGAGAACTTCAATGTCAAAAGTGGCTCGGCAGCACCGCCACTAGACATTAATAGATAGGCCTAAGCAATCCGCAACCCACAAATGGAATCCAAGTTCTGTAGCCATATAGTGGTGGACAATTAAACACCTGGCAGGAAATTAAGGTTCCAAAGATATTCTCATCTACAAGAATGGAAGAGCCTGGAACGCTGGTTCAAAAGTAAGCTGAACTGCTTCCATTTTTAGCTAGATGTGCTGAGAAGGTGATCCACTGGTGTTCTCCTGAAGTCCCCAGTGTCACAGATGCCAGTCTTCAGCCAATTGGATTTACTGATATCAAAAATGGTTGAAGGCACTGGATGTTGCAAAGGCTCTTAGCCCTGACAATGTTTCTACAATAGCACTGAAGACGTGTGCTCCAGAATTAGCTGCGTGTTTACCAAGCTGGTCTAGTGCAGTTACAATGCTAACATCTTCCCGATTTTAATGTGTAGTGTAGACCATGCAAGTAAAAGTGCATCCCAGACAAATGTTGACTTATCGATTTTAATTCTTGATCATCATCCAAATGGTAGAAGGGCTGGTCGATGGTGTTCTCAAGCAGCAAAGCCCTGCTCACTGACGCTCCGTACCAGTCCACTCCTGCCCTCGTTACAATCTTGCTCAAAGGAGCTGACCTCCAGAGGTGAGGTGACAGTGACTGCCTTTGGTATCAAGGCCATGTGTAGGCATGGGGCCCTCGCAAAACTTAAATCAATGGTGCTCGGGGGAGGGGAGCAACTCTCCCCTATTAGAGTCCTACCTGGCATATAGGAAGATGGTTGCGGTTGTTGGAGATTAATCACCTCAGCTCAGGACCCCTCTGCAGAGGTCTCTCAGGATAGTGTCCTAGGCCCAACTATCTTCAGTAGCCTCATCAATGACCTTCCCTCCATCATGAGGTCAGACGTCAGGATGCTTGCCAATATTCAGCATCATTTGCGACGACTTATACTGAAGCAGTGCATCTTCAAATGCAACAATATCTGGACAATATCCAGGTTTGGCCTGATAAGTGGTTAATAACATTTGCATTATGCATATGCCAGGAATAACCATCTCCAACAAGAAAGAATCCACTTGATGCTCAATGACATTACCATCACCAGAATCCCCCATAATTAATGTCAATAGAGGTTACCATTGGCCAACAAGGTAAATAGTGTGACATGCTGTTGGATCCAGAGGCTGGGAATTCTGTGGCTGGTAACTCTCCTCCACAAAGTCTCTGCATCAACAAGGCAGGAGTGTGAGGAACACTCCAATTGTCTGGATAAGCAAAACTCCAACTACACTCCATCTCTGTACTATCCAAGACACAACGGCCTGCTTGATTGGCCCCAAGTCAACTACCTTCAGTATTCACTCCCTTTAATCACTGATGCACAGCAATAGTAGTGTTTTGCATTCAATAAGATGCACTGTAGTTAGTTAGCAAGGCTCTTTTTTTGACAGTTCCTTCTAATCCTTTGATCTTTACCACATAGGAGGGCTGGGAAAAAGATGCATAGGAAGACGACCACCCATTAGGCACCTCTTCAAGCCACTAACTATCTGCACTTGGAGCTGCATTGCCATTCCTTTACTTTCGCTGGCTCAAAATCCTGGAACTCCCTCCCGAGTGCCGTAAAGGTGCCCCTCAACCCTGCACTTCAGCGGTTCAAGAAGGGAGCTCACTACTAACACCTCCAGGGCAATTAAGGATGGGGCGATGAGTGATGCCCATATCTCATGAATGGAACTAAAAAAAACTACACATTTGCCCCAGACTAGTCCTAATATTCTTTTCGGTTCCCCTGAGCTGCAATTCTGGAACATAGGGGAGTTTTTGCTCTTTTTAATGTCCCTTACAAGCTCCTGCATCTAAGAGGCAGCCAACACTTGCTTTCCTGTCATCAATGGCTTCCGTCTTGGCCGAAGGGAATCCTGCTCTGCTTATAGAATGAGGCACAATCCTGGAAATGAGCTGGGAATTTGGAGGGGTTGAATTGGGGTTAAACGAGTGGAAACCCTACTGGAATTCTCCTAATCCATGCCTTCCACTCTCCTTGAGCTGCTTGGCAATACTTTAGAATAATAGACTTGGCCTCTAAAGTTATTTTAAGCTCAGTGATTTTATGTTCTACCAGGCTTCAACTTTCTTCTTCTCACTTCTATTGGAATACGACCAATTACCACACTCTGCTGGATCTTGCTTCCCTTTTCCATTTTTAATGAAGTTCTCTACGCACATCCGACTCTCTCCTTCCAAAGTGCTTCCAGAAACAACTCTCCTTTCTTATCTAGTTTGGCCTTTGTGTTCTCCTCCAGTTCCATTCAACATGGCTGACACTTAACTGTCCTTGGAAGTGGCTAGAGAAGTCGCCCTGTTGTGCAGGACAACAAGAAGTGGCTTCCTTTTGGTACAATTTTAAATGTGTCAACAAAACTTCTAAAGCCCAGTACTTCTAACGTTTCTCCCTCACTAGTGGCAAAGAGTTTGAGGATGCCCTGAGGTTGCTACATAAATACAATCCTCTCATTTCAAGCTGTAGCTGTCCTTCCTGCATTTCAATGAAACTATTGAAAACTAGGTTACTGTTGGGAATAAAACAAACCTTTCAAATGATGTCTGTTGTGCCAAACATTTTAATGGTATTGTTGGCTCTTGTGTTGAAACTCAGTCCAGAATGTGATTCCTTGTACTGGACTGACTGGTTTGTCTGGGGTATTCTGTATCTGCGATCATCTTTCTGTCTAGCTGTATGTGCTCAGTCTGCTGTTTTGTTTCTAATGTGCAACTGTTGCAAAATACACACAAACTAAAGATACCTGCAATTGTACTTCTGGAAAGAGAAAATGGGTCTAAAGTACAATGATAGTTTGTGTAGGGCCTTTACTGTATCAGTGTCCAAAGGTACTTCAAGGACCATTTATAGATAGAGCAGCTAACCTAATACACTGACAGTGCCTTCCTAGCTAATTTCATAACCTGCACCTCTACCACCTAGAAGGACAAGGGCAGCAGATACATGGGATCAATACATTCGACAAGCTATCCTCTAAGACAGTCCATCCTGAGTTGGAAGTGTATCACCGTTCCTTCAGTGTCATTCAGTCAAACTCCTGGAACACACTCCCTAACAGTACTGTGGGTGTCCCTACATCAATTGAATGCAAGAGGCAGCTCAGCACCCCTTCCTTGAGCATAAATGGGAATGGGCAATAAATGCTAATCTAGCCAGTGACATGTAAATAGTATGATGCCATACCACATTGAGCTGTTGCTCAGCTTGCTTGAGGTAGTCTTGAATTGTAAAATCCATACAGTGGAAGTATGGATTGTTCTGGTGTAATCTGCATTTTGTTAGCACAACTTGTCTATGACGCGATTGATTTAATGGGCATGCCTATTTGGATAAGGCAAACTTTCTATTGAACAGTGTAACTATTTTCTACAACAATCTTCGACAACAATATTTTCTATAATGCAAGGTTGCAAAGGAATGTAATTGTTGTGTTATAGCAGAATGACCTGTAGGCTGTTTGGCCCAAAGAGTCCATACCAGCCCTCCAAAGAGCATCCCACTCAGATCCCCTCTCTCTGATATCCCAGTGTTTCCCATGACTAACACACCTAGCCTGCACATCCCTGGACACTGGATAATTTAGCAATTCCAATCCACCTAACCTGCACATCCTTTGGATTGTGGGAGGAAACTGGAGACCCCGAAGGAAACCCATGCACACAGGGAGAAGAACGTCCAAACTCCACGCACAAGTCCGAAGGTGGAATCGAACCTGGATCCCTGGGACTGCGAGGCAACAGTGCTAACCACTGAGCCAGCATGCTGAACAGGAGTTGTTTGAAAGAGCCCCTTGCAGAAGGGGAAAGTGAGGCAGAGAGGTGTAGGGGAAGATAAGCTGGACCTTGGTCAAAGTGATTGAAGCCACAGGCCAAAAGGTGGAAGCAATTGGAATCTAGAATGTTCAAACATTCAGACTTGTGCAGGAAATGTAGAATGTGGATTGAAGGGGATTGTGGAAATAAGGAAGGATTGAGGTTATGCTGGGATTTGAAAACCAGGCTGAGAATTTGGGCTCCTGTTCAAACAACGTCTCCGTCAGGGAGTGCAATAGTTTCGGATGGCCACAAGTATACCAAGGCTAGAATGGAGAGACCTTCCCAGAATCTGTTTGAATAGTCAGGTTTTTGAAGATGACAAAAACAACAGCACTGAGCTAAGGCAATCACAAACATGGGGTTAAAATTTTATCTCTGGGCCAATGTGCAACCTGATTGGTTTAATCCCAGTTCTTGCCAGAGAGAGAGGGCTTGTTTTAGATTAGGTTAGATTCCCTACAGTGGGCCCATCGTGTCCACACCGACTCTCCAAAGAATAACCCACCCAGACCTATTCCCCTACCCTATATTTACCCCTGACCAATACACCTAATATTACGGGCAATTTAGCATGGCCAGTTCACCTGACCTGAACATATTTGGATCGTCAGAGGAAACCCACGCAGATACGGGGAGAATGTGCAAACTCCACACAGTGGCCCAAAGTGGGAATTGAACCCAGGTCCCTGGTGCTGTGAGGCGGGAGTGCTAACCACTGAGTCACCGTGTTGCCCCTTCAGTGTTACAATATCAGGAGGTGTGAAAAAAAACACTAATTCTCTTAAACAGTGGAGGGTGACCAAATTGGTAGTGAAACAGTGTTCGAAATGGGACCAAAAATAATGACTCTAATCTTCCCAATGTTCCAGCTGGGAAAATATCTCCTTGTCCAATGCTGGATATTGGATGAGCAGTCAGGTACTTATCAACAATTGACTCGTGGCACAACAGCGAACTGAGGCTTTAAACTGCAAGTTTGGCAAAGTGAAGGAATTTGGTACAGTCAGGGGGCAAGTGCTACCTGGCTGCTTACTTTTTTTAAAAAAAAAAGATCAGTCTAAGTGGGGGAGCAGAAGATCACAACTCCAAAGAACTGAAGTCCAGTGATATTATTTAATGGGAAACATGTCAGTGAGTATTATGTGTTACTGGGAGGTACAGGAAATATATAAAAGTTGAAGCATCATTATAACTCGGATAATCTTTGATATTTCTGAACTTAAACCCTGTGTAAATATGAAACTAAAAGTGGAAGGGCAGGTGATATGTTGTGGCTGTTGTATGTGTGAACTAGTGGACACCAGTGTGATCCACGTATGGCGGTGTATGTGTATGCATAGCAAGTTGGACCGAAGAGTCTGTTTCTGTGCTGTACAGCTCTGACTCTAGGACTAGATGAAAATGAAGGAGCCAACTAAGGCCCTGAGGAAAAGCAATGAAATGGAGCATCAAATGTGCAAACACAAGTAATATGGTTTTTTTTAAAGAGGCGTGTCTCATACCAGGAGGGAGAATAAGGGTAACAGTTTACAAGTCCTTGAAGTGTTTAGATTTTTAAGCTGAAAGTGCACACAAACACATGGTTGTTAATTCAAATCCTCAGCAGTGATAAATATCACAGTTCAGTGGTTGGTTTGCAATTATATTTTCCCCACTGGCTGTGTCTTCAGAGAGGCTGAGAGAATCAAGGAGAGAGACAGCGACTTCCAGTTGTTGTTACAAATTCATTTCCCTCTCTCTAGGCTCTGCTGTCAAACAACTACCAAAATATAGTTCGCTTGTGCATTCACAAGATTTCACGGGCTTTGCAGGCTGGCTAACTGACCTTTCATTGTTCAATGTGTGAAGTTATCAAACAAGTGTGAGTTAAAACGAGATGCAGAGATCGGAGCTGTCCTGCCCTCAAATGTTGATTTCAGCCCAGCCAGTTTTGTCTGTGTCTCATTAGTTTCACGAAGCTTGTCTCAATCTGTGGTCAGGTGACTATTTTAGCTTCCTGTTTCTTCCTTTTCAAAGCCATTTTAGTCCATGAAAGATATGGGTACAACAATCAGATGCTGGCGGTTTGAAAATTGACGATCTATGTTTTAACCAATATCGTAACACTGACATGAAGGGGCCAATTATAGTGTAGCCAAATCTGCTGATGGTACAGAGATGGGTAGGGAAGCAAGTTGTGAGGAGGTTGCCAAGCAACTATAAAAAGATTAAGTGAGTAGGAAAAGTTTTGCACATGGGTGGAAATGAGTGGTATCCACTTTGGAAGAAAGAATAGAGGGGGTTAATTGAATGAAGATGGACTACTGAATGATTTAGTAGAAAGGGATTTGGGTCGTCTCCATAAGTTAATCACAAAACTTACATACAGCTACAGTAATTAACTAGGAAGGCAAATGGGGTGTATCCCTTTACTGCAAGGGCAAGAGAGTATCAAAGTAGGGGAGTCCTGCAAGGAATTGTACAAGGCATTAGAAGACCACATAGAGACATTGTTTCCATGCTGTACATCTCTATGTCCCATCCAACTCATCCATGCCGACCAGATATCCCAACCCAATCTAGTCCGACTTGCCAACACCCGGCCCCTATCCCTCCAAACCCTTCCTATTCATATACCCATCCAGATGCCTTTTAAATGTTGCAATTGTACCAGCCTCCATCACTTCCTCTGGCAGCTCATTCCATACACGTGCCACCCACTGTGTGAAAAGGTTTCCCCTTAGGTCTCTTTTTATATCTTTCCCCTCTCACCCTCAACCTATGCCCTCTAGTTCTGGACTCCCCCACTCCAGGGAAAAGACTTTGTCTATTTATCCTATCCATGCCCCTCATGATTTTGTAAACCTCTATAAGATCACCCCTCAGCCTCTGACACTCCAGGGAAAACAGCCCCAGCCTGTTCAGCCTCTCCCTATAGTTCAAATTCTCCACCCTGGCAACATCCTCGTAAATCTTTTCTTAAACCCTTTTCATGTTTCACAACATTCTTCCAATAGGAAGGAGACCAGAATTGCATGCAATATTCCAAAAGTGGCCTAACCAAGTCCTGTACAGCTGCAATATGACCTCTGAACTCCTGTACTTGGTAGGCAAAAGTGAGGACTGCAGATACTGGAAATCGGAGTCTAGATTAGATTGGTGCTGGAAAAGCACAGCCGGTCAGGCAGCATCCAAGGAGAGGAAAATCTACGTTTTGGGCAAAAGCCTTTCATCAGGACTGAAGGCAGGGAGCCTCCAGGGTGGAGAGGTAAGTGAGAGGGGGATGGGGCTGGGGAGAAGGTAGCAAAGAGTACAATGGGTGGATGGGGGCGGGGATGAAGGTGATAGGTCAGAGAGGAGGGTGGAGCGGATAGGTGGGAAGGAAGATTGTCAGGTGGGGCAGGTTGTCAGGATGGTGCTGAGCTGGAAGGTTGGAACTGAGGTAAGATGGGGGGGGGGGGGGGCGAGGGTAAATAAGGAAACTGGTGAAGTCCATCTCCCCACCCCTCACCATGCCCGAAACGTCGATTTTCCTGCTCCTCTGATGCTGCCTGACCGCCTATGCTTTTCCAGCACCACTCTGGTCAGACTACCGAGTACAAGATTAATGTAGGAAAGCATACCAAATGCTGCCTTCGCTATCCTATCTACCTGCAACTTTACTTTCAAGGAGCTTTGAACCTGCACTCCAAGGTAATGTTGAGCATCTTGAGTATTAGAGTTTTGCTGTCCTTACTTAAGGAGGGATATGTATGCATTGGAAACAGTTCAGAGAAGGTTTGCTTGGCTGATTCCTGGCATTGAGGGACTTTGAGGAGAGATTGAGCAGGTTGATCCTGTACTCATTGGAGTTTTGAAGAACGAGTGGTGATCTTATTAAATGACATATGATTCTGAGAGGGTTTCATAGGGTAGATGTTGAGAGGCTATTTCTCCTCTGAGAACTTTAGACCGGGAGTATCGTTTTACTCCTGAGAAATCATGTTCCTTATTCAGTGTCTTCCCAGGCCTATCCTCAAGTGCTTGAGGGTTGTCTGGATTTTCCATGGAAGGTGGAAAACTGGGAGTTGACCATTCCGATCAGTTTGTCCACCTGGAGGTGGAGCAATCAGGAAGTGAGGCTATCGTTGGTTTCTAAGGCAAAGAGTATGTTGCAGTAGGAGCTATGGGATTTTGACAACTGCATGTGATTTTCTTGTGCTATTGTGTCTGTGTGGGAGTGTTCCATTAGCAGTTAGTCAGTGGATGTGGTTTGAGGATATTTTCTCTGCTAACTGTAAGACATTCACTGTGTGTTAACACAAGAAACCAGCAATAATCATCTGGCCCTCCTATTAATGCAAGGTACCCAAATCAAATGCTTGTGAGCTAATGCTGACAAGAAGGTAGATGAACCCTGGTCACCAGGCTTCCTGTCATTGATTTAAAAACACACTCAGAATCTGGAAGTAGCTGTTAGTAAAACTGACAATGATTTGATGGTGGTGTGAAAATATGTTAAAAGCTGAAATATTCTTTTATTGCTTCTTCATTGGAAAATTCTTTCTTTAGTTAAGCCAAAGTGTGACTCTTATTCCACACGCTTGTGATTAGCTCTAATAACTTTTCGACATGGCCTAGCAAGCCACTCTGTCAGATGGTTCAAGGTGTTTCACTGTCATCCTCTTGGGTCATCTGGGATTGAGACTTATATGTATACTCTGTTTACTTCAGGAAAGAACGCTGTAGAGCAGATTAAATTTGGACGTTAGTTATTATGGCACAGAAGTGGGCTATTGAGGCCACGCCAATTCTCTATGGTGCAACCCAGTCCCATTCCCTTCCTCTATCTCTGTAGATTTGCCATTTTTCCTTCTTTTGAGTGCCTTTTTGAAATCATCGATTGCTTCCCCTTCCTCCTCCATCATGGGCAACAGGTTTCAGGTTATGCATCATGCCATACATGAAATAATAACTGTTTCTCTCTTCACAGATGCTGCTGGCCTTGCTGAGTTTTTCCAGCACTTTCTTTTTAATTCAGGATTCATAGTGATTTTGTGTTCCAGATCGTTATCACTCATTACATGAAAAGGTTCTTTCTTGCAATCCTGCGTACCTCGTGGGCTGAACCTTAAATCTACATTCCTTCAATCATTGTGCCATTTGTTATGGGGACAGGTTTTCATTGTTATCTTGCTTAAACTGTCAGATTCCTGTACATTTGAGCTCAGTGAATATGACGAATTGTATAAAATCAAACTGTCTGGCCTTCACAATGCAGGGAGACATCAGATTTAATTTCTTGTATTGCTGATCTCCAATACAACCATCAAAAACTTCAGGATCAGAATCTGAAGTTACGATTGGTGGTTGAGGCCACAGAAGAAAGCAACAATCGATTAATGGAGGAAAACGAGGAGCTGCTCACCCAGGTGAAAAGGTAAGGAGGAAATGTGATTGAAGATGTTTTCCATTTAAATCTATTTTCTGAAAAAGAGTATCATTAAAACAATCCACTGTTTCCAAGGTATCTAGTCCACTCAATAGTTTGTTGCTGCACTATTGCAGACTCTGCAAGCCTCAAACGCCCTTGCTGTGTTGCCATTCGCACCAAGTCCCACATCCTATATCAGCCCTGTGCGGTTGGTGTACAATGAGCAATTGTTAAATTTTCATTCCATCTTACAAATCTATCCAAGACCACCTCCACCTCTAACCCCCTAAATTGCTTTGAGATCTCTGCTTTTCTGATTCTAGCCTCGCATGCTTCTTCAGTCTTAGTCGCTGCAACATTGTCAGCCCTGTCTTCAGCTACTGAATTCCTAAGCTCTGCAATTCTCTCACTAACCTTCTTTGTTCTTATAAAGTCATAAAATTCACTCCTTGCTTGTCCTTGTGTCCCACTTTATTGCTCCTTAACAAAGTCTGATTGATATTGCATTATTATGTCATGTTTGAATGTTTCTCTGTTATACATACTATATCAATGGAAATTGGTTTCAATCTGCAACAAGATATTAGGAAATGCATTTCCTGATGTCCATTTGACAATGGAGGCGTCCACACCTGTCCCATTTACTGAGTAGAAAAGGTCTGTTCCATTGTAAGGTTTTAAACAATGGTGCTAGAAATAATGTGATGGTCTTCATGAGCTCATGGCATCTTGTATGGTCGCTTTTGAAAAGTTGACGGTAATATCACAGAACGGGTAATCCAGAAAGCCAGGTTAATGTTCTGAGGGATTCAATTCAAATCTTCCTGTAGCATATGATGAAATTTGAGTTCAACAAAAATCTGAATTTGAAATGCCAGCCTAATGGCGACTATGTAACCACTGTCAATTGTCGTTTTAAAAACCCCTCTGGTTCACTAGGGAAGAAAATCTACTATCCTTACCCAGTCTGGCCTACATGTGACTCCAGAATCTCAGCAATGTGGTTGACTCTTAACTGCCCTCTGGGCAATTAGGGATGGGCAATAAATGCCAGCCTACCGAGTGATCCACAATTTCCATGAATGAGTTACAAAAATGTGGTAATGCAATAGTTAAGCTTAACTCCATAAATAATAACTTTTTTTTTTAGGTGTTGATTTAAGGGTGCAATATTGACCAGGGCACTTGGGAGAACTGCCCTGCTCTTTAAAGCAGTAACATGTGTTCTTTCTAGCCCACCTTCAAGTAGGCATTGCAACCAAGTCAAAGTATTTGGCATCAAAGCTCCAAGACCGCAATGGCTGTCATAAGCAAGCCGGGAGGACCTTTTTGTGTGAATGCTAGTTGTGGCCTGGCCAACCAAGTTTTGAGGCCTGACCGCAGTTCCAAGATATCAAGTTTCCAATGGCAAAAGCATGTGGAGTAATGGGTTTAAATCTCACCTGATGGACAACGTTTCTGTCTGTGCAGCACTCCCTGAGCACAGCAATACAGTGGCGCAACCTATATTGAGCTGAAGTGGCACCTCCAGGCTTTGACCGTGTGATTGAGGCAAAAAATGCTATCCCACTGAGCCACGAGTGACCCTCTTGTTGCTCCTGTCACTGACAAGGAGGGCGATTGGGTGTGTGTTTTGGGTCACTGTAATGCTCTATGCGATGGTACAACCAGTGGGAGATGTGAAGTGAATATTGGGTTGGCCTTTCCCAATCATCAGATGTACCTATAGGCCAAATTCCTGCTAAAGCGCACTTTGCTGCTGTAAATTGAGAATGAAAGTCCATTTCAATCTATCTTTGATGTTTTGCATGAAGGCCTACACTTCATGTCTCTGGAATACCAAGTGAAATTGGCATTATTCTCAAGTCCACAGTCTACAGCTTCTAAACCTAGTTTTAATCCACACAGTGCTCAGCAGACCGTTTTAATAGAAAAGTCTTTGAAAGAAGATCTGGAAGAATTGAGGACACAGATATCTACTTTACAAGAGAGCAATGAAAGGCTTATTCTTCAGAATAAGCAAGAGGTAACTCTTGAGTTGAGCATGTCTCACTGGATAGCTGTGAACTTTGGATATGGAGCAGAATTTGAGAATTGACATACAATATTAATTTTCTGTTCAGGTGAAGGACAATCAATACCTAATTCAGAAGATTGCCTCACTTCAGGAAGAGGTACTTAGACTATTATCTCTCTGCCTTTTTTCAAATGCTTTAAAGCACCTCCAGTGTTTACCATGAGTTCTTTACAGCAGGGCTGTATGAAGTGGTTGTTCCTTCTGTTTTTATTCTGATGATGAATGCAAGTCAAGCCAAAGACCATTCCTCTATGTTTATACATTGTGACTTTAAAGAGGTTGTTTTGTCCTTTTTTTTGAAAAGTGTTTGTAAAGCAGAGGTAGTGAACCATCCACTGAACACCACTTGACTAAACAGCTTGTAAGGCCTTGGGTTTTTTTTTTAATTTAAATGTCAGAACAATGGAAGCAGCCTGGGTGTGGCCAGATCTCTCCGAATAGTTTTAGTTTTAGCTTTAGTTCTCAGCAGAAGCTTTTTGGGGTCTCAAGAATTGGAAGCTTCAGAGAATGTCTCTTAGTTGCTATCCTGTCTGAACTTTCTCTTGAAGGACTTTCCTCCTGGATTAGAAAACTGCGTGTGAGAATCTGTCTGAATTTTCTTTTTTGCCAAGGAATGTGTTTATGGAATTTTTCTATACTGGAACTGTTAACCAATAATAGTTACTGTTACTATTATTTTAAGTTTTCAATAGGGAAGTTATTCTAAATTCCACTTCCTTGTGTTTGTGTTTTAACTATAGTGTTTGAATAAATTGTGTTTTGCTAAACATCAAGTCGTTTTCCCAGTCGCATTGCATTGGGAACAGACATTTACATTTGCTCTTAAAATAAGTAAAGTTAGGATTTACGCTACCCCTTTAAAATATTTTGAGGGGGTCTGGTCCATAACAAAATTCAGTCAATAGACTGAAACCTTATGAGTTTGATGGCCAAGTGTTGGTGCTGAGAACCCTTGTCCCTGTATTTAAGCTAGTGGGTATGATGCTGGTTGGTTTGACATTGGAAAGCACGACGATAAAAGTTGCATTAGACTGAGTGCAGCCTGCCCTGTTAAAACGCAGCATATTTTAGACGTTTGGAGAATGCTTCCATTCTCCCAAAACAGCAAATAAACTTGACCCTGATTCTTTTAGTGAGTGCCCGGTTTTTACTAAAAAAGGCCATTCGGCCCCTATTAAGTATGCAAAGTAATGTCTGATAAATGACAGACCCAAATCCCTTTTTGTCAGTAAATTGCAAATTTATTTGGTACTAATGGACATCTTTTTAAAACAAAGCTAGCAATTGTGCCAAGTCATTTTGTTCATTTATTTTTAGCAAATATTTTTTGTCAGAAGAATGTTAAATATTTTCAGATGAATGTTCATGTTATGGATATCCTCACTGACTTGTGGGTTTGAAACTGAGTACTGACTATGGTAGCAACAAGCATTTGGATTTAAGTGGAATGTGATGTTGATTGTCCTCTGTGATCATGTTTTTCAACTTCTCTTCAGACTGATGGACTAGATCTTCTCTGTTTACCTGCTCCTCAGTTCCAGTCCAGTCACCAATAATAATTGGTACTCAGATTGTTTTCGGGTGCATGGTATAGCACACACTCTCTCTCTTTTGTGAAGGAGCAATCACTATTACCAGTGATAGAGTTGAGCTCAGTGAACTTGTCCCATGTCCAGAGGGAAAATTTTCTGCGCACCAGATTGAATCATAGAATCCCGACAGTACAGAAAGAGCCATTCAAATCTCACCCAGATTCACGACCCCCACCCTATCTCTGTAACCCAACTTTTCCATGGCTAGTCCATTTATCCTGCAAATCCCTGGGCGCTACGTGGCAATTTAGCATGGTCAATCCACCCAACCTGCACATCTTTGGTCTGTGGGAGGAAACTGGGCCACCTGGCACCAATCCATGCGGACACTGAGTGAATGTGTCAACACCACACACAGTCGCCCGAGGCTGGCACTGAGGTAGCAGTGCTAATCGCGGAGTCTGCCCTGAGGCCAAATATTGGGTTGATATTGAGAACAAGCGCCTCCTGAAATGGAACCATCAGTTGATTTGATTGGCAACTGTTTAGAAGACCTACCCAAACTGATCTTCAAGCTCTACGGTGTATCGTTCTCCGCTTTGATTAAAGCTAATCTAACAGACATTCATTTGTCAAAAGTATTTATCCACTTCACAGACCCTTCATGCTACTGGGTGGAAATGTCATCCACCACTTCCCCTTGACGAAGGCAGTGATGTTCTTCATCAATTCCAAAGTACCAGCTGAAAGGGTATCAGGACCCCTGACCTGAGACTCTGGTATGGTTCTCCAGGTATGCTTTGTAGAACCTACAACAGACACTTCAGAATACCTCCAGGTGATTGTCTAAGTCCTGTTTCATAGGCAGCTCAACAGCAAGGTCCTCTCCCAGGCCAACCTGCTCCACGTTGAGATTCTGATCATTTAAAACCAGCTCTACTGGCTGGACAATGGCATTCCACTCCCCTCATACAGGAATCCTGAAGCAATTGCTCCACACTCGGAACCTGGTTCTGCAGGAAACTCTTTGGATGTTCTCACAACCTCCCATAAGGAGGTCAAGCATCTTGGGTAAAAAGAATGACTGCTGGTGCTGGAAACCAGATTCTGGATTAGAGTGGTGCTGGAAGAGCACAGCAGTTCAGGCAGCATCCGAAGAGCAGGAAAACCGACGTTACGGGCAAAAGCCCTTCATCAGGAATACAGGCAGAGTGCCTGAAGGGTGGAGAGATAAATGAGAGGAGGGTGGGGGTGGGGAGAAAGTACCATAGAGTACAATAGGTGAGTGGGGGTGGGGATGGAGGTCATAGGTCAGAGAGGAGGGTGGAGTGAATAGGTGGAAAAGAAGATAAGCAGGTAGGGCAAGTCATGGGGACGGTGCTGAGCTGGAAGTTTGGAACTAGGGTGAGGTGGGGGAAGGGGAAATGAGGAAACTGTTGAAGTCCACATTGATGCCCTGGGGTTGAAGTGTTCCGAGGCGGAAGATGAGGCGTTCTTCCTCCAGGCTTCAGGTGGTGAGGGAGTGGCGGTGAAGGAGGCCCAGGACCTCCATATCCTTGGCAGAGTGGGAGGGGGAGTTGAAATGTTGGGCCACAGGGTGGTGTGGTTGATTAGTGCGGGTGTCCCAGAGATGTTCCCTAAAGCGCTCTGCTAGGAGGCGTCTAGTCTCTCAATGTAGAGGAGACCGCATCGGGAGCAATGGATACAATGAATGATATTGATGGATGTGCAGGTAAAACTTTGATGGATGTGGAAGGCTCCTTTAGGGCCTTGGATGGAGATGAGGGAGGAGGTGTGGGTGCAGGTTTTGAAATTCCTGCGGTGGCAGGGGAAGGTGCCAGGACGGGAGGGTGGGTTGTTGGGGGGCATGGACCTAACCAGGTAGTCATAGAGGGAACGGTCTTTGCGACAGGCAGAAAGGGATAGGGAGGAAAATATATCCCTGGTGGTGGGCTCCGTTTGGAGGTGGCGGAAATGTCGGCGGATGATTTGGTTTATGCAAAGGTTGGTAGGGTGAAAGATGAGCACCAGGGGGGTTCTGTCCTTGTTACGGTTGGAGGGGTGGGGTCTGAGGGCGGAGGTGCGGGATGTGGATGAGATGCGTTGAAGGGCATCTTTAACCACATGGGAAAGGAAATTGCGGTCTCTAAAGGAGGCCATCTGGTGTGTTCTGTGGTGGAACTGGCCCTCCTGGGAGCAGATACGGGTCAAGCATCTTAGCCGACTTGGGGTCAGCGTGGGTTGTTCTGGGCTTGTGACCAACCAAACTAGAGGTGGTTAATTTTGGAAGGCACTAAACCCAAAATGAAACTTCATCAGGAATGTAGAGGCATTGGGGGAGAGCGCACCCAACCTCCAAACAAATGATCTACCCAACCTCTGAGCACTGACCCCCACCCTGCATGCAGGGTGACCTATTTAGCCATCCATGGACTTGCTCTGATTTCAAGTCCACCTCATGCTGTGGGCTGCCTAAGAAGCACAAGGTGCAAAAATGGGTAAGCTCTTTGGCAATCTTTCTAAATATTTTGCTCGGGGATAAATTTTCAAATCGATACTTGTTGCTGGCGTTTTAAGCAGTGTGTGCCATTTAAACTTAATTGTCTGGATAACAAGTCAGAAGAAGTTTTAGTTAAGGTATATACTTTTTTATTGTAAGTAGACAATGGTATAATATGGCCATTTTCAAACACATCCGTATGTGACAATAAAAACCGCGAAGGTGTAGCACTATAATTAACATCTCCTTCTAGTTTAACCATTCAGAAACCAGTTTAGTTGACTCAGTATCAACAGAGATTTTAGGCAGTCAAAAGGATCACTTCAAGTACATGCTGAACACTCCAGTTGGCAGAAAGCAGGGTGGTTAAGAAGGCATTTAGTACACGTTTTTCCTTCAATACTCACTCTTTTTGAGTATAGGAGTGGAGGTGTCATATTGAGGTTGTACAAGACATTGAGGTTTCTCCTGGAGGACTGTGTCCAATTTTGATTGCCCTGTTTTAAGAAAGATATTGTTAAGCTGAAGAGGGTTCAGAAGAGATTTGCAGGATGTTGCTGGGAATTGAAGTTTTGAGTTAGAGGGAGAGACTCGATAGGCTGGGACTTTTCTCATTGGCGCATTGGTGGTTGAGGGATGAGGTTATTGAGTATAAAATCATGAGGGGTATAGATAAGGTGACTGGCAGGTATCTTTGGGATGGGGGTTATCAAGATAAGGGGGCATATTTTTAAGGTAAGAGGAGAAAGATTTAAAGACATGAGGGGAATTTCTTTTAAGAGTGTGGTTAGTGTGTGGAATGAACTTCCAGAGAAAGTGGGAGATGCAGGTACAGTTGCCATGTTTCAAAGACATTTGGATAAGTGCACAAATAAGTAGTGTTTGGAAGGATATGGGCCAAGCGTAGGCAGGTGATACTAGTTTAGTTTGGATTATGGTTGGCATGAACTGGATGGACCGAAGAATCTGTTTCTGTGCTGTATGATTCTATACTTCCAAGTCGGGGCACACAAATTGAGATTTTGTTGATGGAACCAGCTAATACAAAAATGAAATGCTGGGAAGACCCAATAGGTCTGTCACCATCCTTAAGAGAAATACAGAGTTAACATTTCAAGCCAGCCGTGATTTCAGAATGTGGAGGTGCTGGTATTGGACTCGAGTGGACAAAGTTTAAAAATCTCACAACACCAGGCTATAGTCCAACAGGTTTATTTGGAAGCACTAGCTTTCAGAGCACTGCTCCTTCAGATGGTTGTGAAGTATAAGACCATAAGACACAGAATTTATAGCAAATGATTACAGTGTCATGCAAGTAAAATGATCTATTTATCAAGTCTAGATTGTCTTTCATTTTTTAGAATGGGTTGCAGGTTTCAATTCATTAATATGTAAATCCCAGAACTACTTTTAAATCACATTCCCGAAATAACTTTAAAGTTTTATTTAAAAAAAAAAGTGACATCTCAACTCAGACAATGTATTAAAGGTGTGAGGTTAGAGTCTGTCTATATCCCAATCTTGAGTCAGACTGGTTCTGTTTCCAAAGTGAAACATATGGATTGACTGCCTACAGGTTGGTTCAGAAAGTGATACTTAATAGTTTTATTTCAAATCTCCAAAAACCATGTCTTTATTTTTATTACACTACCAGCTAGAGTTTGGGGTTGAATGCTATTCCTACACAGGGGTGGCATAGTGGTAATGTCACTGGGCTAGTAATCCAGAACCTACGTTAATGTTGGGTCATCAGTTCAAATCCCACCATGTCAGATAGTGGAATCTGCCTTCAATTTACGAAGATAAAATCTAGAATTTAAAAGAAAAACAACTAGCCTACTGATATTCAAATGTCATAAAAGCTAATATAGTTCATTTAATTTAGGGAAGGAAATCTTTCACCCTTATCTGTGTTTGCAGACCTACAGCAATGTGGTTAACTCTTAAACAACAAGAATGTTGGGGAAAACTCAGCAGATTGCAGCATCTCTGTTTGACTCTTAATTTGCCCTTTGGGCAGCTAGGGCTGAGCATTAAATCCTGGCCTAGACAGTAATGCCCAAACCCCATGAATAAATATGTCTTTTTAAAAAATAACCCACCTTTTCTATAATGAGTCTAATGGCATATTTTGTTAAGTGATAAAGGATATATCAAGAGTGAATCTTTACAAAAGAAAAGACTTGTCTATAAGACTATATAAATTATTGCATGATGGTAACAGGCACAAGTGACATTGGCAAGTTAGATATATTTGCTAAGAGACTTAGGAGCTTGGGACAATATGGCCGAACCCGTTGAGATCTCAAGCTGAGCTCCTCGATTCTCCACCCAGAATGGTATGACATCAAATTTGGCAGAGCCTTATGAGTCTCTCTAACATTAACTTCTTCAAAGCCATTGTCTCAAACAACATGCACTTGCAGTCATCTTCAAATATTCGATGGCTCAAATTTCTCCGTAATCTGAAATAAGTTTAGCGTTTGACTTCATTTCTGCTGATTTCAAGTTTGGCAGAATTAGATTGAAGACCAGTGGCTAGGAGGAGGAAATATTTTCATTGCAACCATGAAAATAAGCAACAGCCTCAAAACTCTCAGCACTCAGTGGCTAGAATGGTAAGGTTAACAAATGCAGGAGAAAGCCATCAGCTCAATTTTCATCCCCAAACTTGTACTAAGGGGAAGTGGTATTATCACTAGACTGTTAATCTGGTGACCCTGACAATGTTCTGGGTTCAAATCACACCATGGAATTTGACTTCAATATTTATAAAAAAAAAGGAATTAAGAGTCTAATGACCATTAAGCCATTGCTGATTGTCCAGAAAAATCCATCTGGTTCACTAATGTCCTTCATGGAAGGAAATCTACCATCCTTAGCAGGTCTGGCCTACACGATACCCCTGACCCACAGCAATGTTGTTGACTGCCCTCTGGGCAATTAGGAATAGGCACTAAATGTTAGTCTGTCCAGATCCCATGAAGGAATTAATAAAAAGCCATTGTGACTTGGATGTGTATTGGTGTTCCCTTGGGAACACCGATGTACACTAAATACCAGACTTGCTAGCAACGCCTGCATTCCAGAAACTGATAAGAAAAATAAAAAATATTTTTGGGTGAATTTGAAATCAGTTGCCAGAGATGGTTGGATAGTGACTAACTTACTAAACTGCTCATTCATCACAACGTCTTGTGGTATTTTGAAAGGACGGTCTGTTTTATTTGGAAGGTAATGAAGTGGTGGTTTAACTGGAAGGTCAGCTTTTGCAAATGTAAAATTTGGCTTCATTTCAAATGCAAAATGAGATGTTGAAATCTGGGGATTTTGCAGGTGGTTGTGTTCATAGTTATTTGCTGCCCTTGCCATGCTAGATGAATTTGGAGATCCTTGCATGTCTCTGGTCAATACAGAACAATGTAGCATGGCCAATGTAGCATGGCCAATCCACCATAGCCGCACATCTTTGATTTGTGGGAGGAAACCCACACGGGGGGAGCGTGCAAACTCCACACAGACAGTCACCCGAGGCTGGAATCGAACCCAGGTCCCTGGCACTGTCAGGCAGCTGCGCTACCACTGAGGAAGTTGTGACCAGACAGCATTGTGCGGCTTCTCTCAACAGATCACTGTCTATTGAGAGAGAGTGGATTTGAATTACCCATTGGGCATCTCCCAGTCTTAAATGACCTTCCTCCAAAAGCTGATTACATCAACTGAACTGTTCCCTGCAGAGACATGTGGGATCATTAGTGATTCCATATTCTGTCACCGGGTGCTTCTAAGTGTTGAATACTGTGTGCAGGCCATGTCCTAACCCAATCCTTGCTCACTGCCCTTACCCTCAGTATTGTCCATCTTCAAGTGCAATGTCTCGGATCCTATCCTGAGTGCTCTAAGACTAGTATCTTAAACTTGCATAAGGGAACAACTAAGTTGGCATGAAAGCTGAACTGGGTGAAGGAATTGGATATTCTATTAATAAACAGATCAATAGAAAAGCAGTGGTGCATGTTTACACAGATAATTCTAACTGTTCAGAAAATGTATGTTACTATGGAGTAGGTTCCACCATATGTGGTTCACCTTGCTTTAAAAACATTTAAGGGAAGTTTCAAGGTTGAGGAAAAGTTGCATAATTATAAAAAGGCAATTGGCAGGTCAGGATATAAAAAGCAGCAGATAATGCTAAAAATGTTAATTAGAATTGCGAAATTAGAGTATGAGGGGGATTTGGCTAGAAAAGGCTTACTTGGATTGCATGTGTTTCTACAGGATTTTTCGAAAGGAAAAAGGTGAGTAAAGTGGATTTTGGTCAGAGTGAGAAAACGGAGTTAATAGCAGATAACAAAGAAATGGATAAAATGGACAGATATTTTGCTTTTGCCTTACTGTAAGGAATGCAACCACGTTCTAGTGCTAGCTGTAAATTAGGAGATGGAAGTGAGAGAGGAACCTGATGAAATTACAATGACTAAAGAAGTGACACAAGAAATCGGACGGAGCTATGGACTGGACTTGACTCCGGGTCCAGAGGAACTTCATGCCTGGGTCTGGAGAATGAGGTCGTAGATGCAGTGGTGCTAATTTTTACATTTTCCCTAGATTTGGAAAAGGTTTCATCAGCGTGGAAAGTAGTGAAAATAACTTTTTTTTTTTTCTCTGTTCAAGAAGAGGCTGTAAAATATCTGTCGGTGAGCTTGACATCAGTCATTGGGAAAGTATTAGTATCAGTTATTAAGGCTCAATTAGCTAGGCATTTAGCAAAACCCTAGTTGGGCAAAGCCAGCTGGATTTGTAAGGGAAATCATGCTTCCCCAGTTTATTAGAGTTCTTTCATGGAGTAACATATGCTATGCATAATGGGGAACCCATTAACGAATCTACTTTGATTTCCATAATGCTTATGACTAGATTCTCACCATTATTGTGTAAAATAGCAGCACATGGAGCAAGGGAATAATGAATGAGCATGGATGGAAGATTGACTAGTCAGCAAAGACAATAGCTCTCTTTCTAATTGGTAAGTGATGGGTGTGGTTCTGCAAGGGTTTGTAGTGGAACCTCAACGTTTTACAATTTATATCAATGAGGGCACTGAAGATACAGTCACTAAATTTGCAAATGAAGCAAAGAGAGAGGTTGCAGACCAATGTAGGTAGATTAAGAGTAGGCAAAAATCTGACAGATGGAGTATAATGGAGGAGCGAATGAAATTGTTCACTTTGGCATGTAGAGTAATGTAATGTGTTTTCTGAATGAAGGAGAAAGGCAGAATACCAAAGTGCAGAAGGATCTGGTGCTCCAGTTCTCAAGTCTCAAAAGGTTAATATGCAGGTAAAAAGGGAATTATCTATCCTATGTGTTTCATATAATGTTGATGAGACCATATCTCGAATAATGTGTTTTAGGTTTGGCCGTCTTACTTATGGAAATATGTGGATCTATTTGGAGATGGTTTACTAGATTGAGCCTGAATTGAGCAGGTTGAGTTCTGAAGATAGACTCATAGAGATGTACAGCACGGAAAAAGACCCTTCCATCCAATTGTCCATGCTGACCAGATATCCCAACCCAATCTAGTCCCAGCTGCCAGCACCTGACTCCTATCCCTCTAAACCCTTTCCGTTCATATACCCCTCTAAACTGAATGCTGGACCTTCATTTTAAGAGACCTGTAAATTATTACCATATCTCCCAGTTTTAAAGTCATCCCATCCATCTCCACAAATGAGAACAGTTGACTGGTTGTGTTTCTCTTTATCTCTTCCTTCATGTTAAGAGGAGAAACCTGTGACCATATCACCATGTATGTTACAATACTGTTTAAAGCAGATTTCATAAAAGTGCACTTCAGATGGAAGCTGGTACCCACTATCTCTGGAGTAATCACTGGTTTATCAAGTAGATCTAGAAGCTTAGTTGCAAAACAAAAAGAGAAGCACATACTTCAAATGCAGATATAAAACCTGCAAATTGGTTTCACATATAAACAATTAAAATTAGCTCAGTACAAATTATCAGCCTTTAAAATGGTCAGAGAACTCAAAGATGAATGTGCACAATTGCTTGAAAGTATACAGCTAACACAAGGCATGCTAATATGTTCACAAGTGGTTCTAGCATCACACCCCAATCCCAGCATAAATTTTCCTGCATTAAAAGTAAAGTACTTCAGAGGCTGGAAATCTGAAATGAAAACAAAGCACTGGAGAAACGCAGTAGGTCTGGTAGCATCTGGTGAAGAGAGAAACATTAGAGTTTGATATTAATGTCCCTTGGGAAGAATTGGAGAACAATGGTTTTTAAGCTGTTGACTGGAGTAGGGGAGGAGGAGGATTTAGAACAAATGAAGAGCGTTTCTAGGGTAAAAGGCAAAGGAAGTGATAGTAGTGCAGAAAAGATATGAGTGACGAAATGGGCATGCTAATAGTAGGTATTAACAGTGGGAAGCAGCAGAGCTAACCTGGAGAGCAGGCAAACCCAACCAAGACATTTGGTGGGGGAGTGGTAGGACACCGAGATCTGGTTGCACAGAGACCTGTTTTTTCACTCTCTGCCTCAGGAACTGTCTTAAACTAGATTAACTATTAACTCCAAATGAAATGCACAAGCTATAGCAGCCCCAATTACTTGAAGAGACTGTGTTTACACTTCTCATCCCTAAAAATAAGATTTAACTGTCTACCCTTTAAAATTAAATCCTATTAAATAACTGAAGGTTTCAAAAGCTAGGCTGCTTTCCACTGGAGTTTAGAAGAGTAGGTGGTGAGTTGTTTGAGATGTCAAGATCATTCATGATTTTATACAAGGTGGTTTAGAAAGGGTGGTTCTTCATGTGGGTGAGTCCAAACTCGACATTGTTTTATAACTGGGGCAGAGAAGAGAGAAATATTTTGAACTTTGGGTAATAGGGAAATCGCTGCTGCAGAAGGCAGTGGACGTGGGGTTATGGAATATTTGAGACTGAGCTAGACTTTCACTAGATCAGGGTATTGAAGGTCAACAGGAGTAGATGGCTTTGTGACGTTTTGAAGCAAACATCAGCTGTAATCTTATCGAATAACAGAGCAGGTTTGAGGGACCAAAGGAGTAGATCTAGACTGTAATCTGTTTGACTGTACTCTGCTCAGGGATTCAGCATTTATTGTCACATGGATGTGTTCCATCATTATCACAATGTGAAGACCATGAGAAAGTTGCATGTGCCATTGGATATAGTGTAATTATGATCAGATTAATAATTTTAAAATCCTGTTTCAGTCGGTTGCAAATCCTCAATGATGTTCTTGCTTTTACTGCAGAATCTAAGAATTACCATAGATATAGAGGCACTTCACGACAGGATTGCTGTGCTGTCCAGTGATAAGACAGAGCTTCAGGTATGTTCATTCATGGACCCTTTAACTGATGAGCCTGAGCTTTTGGTAAGTGGTGATAGAACTCCTGCAGTGCCTGAACGCACATCCATGTTATCAACTTTCTCTTTTCACGTTTCGATACAGTCTGACCACCATATAGGAGCAGGTTACAGTTATTCTGTTCCTCCAGTCAATTCAGGATTGGGATGTGACTGAGCTGTATCATGACGTTACCCACTTGCTGTGGTTCAACTGCATGAACAGGATAAGGCTATTCAAGCTGTCAAAGCTGTTCCATCATTCAACAAGATCACAGTCAATCATCTTCCTCAAAACCAATTTCCTCAGTTTTAAGCATGAGTTCACAGAAAATCTTACTTAGGTCTTTTTTTTTCCTGTGTGTGATCTTTAACACTGTTCGAGATTCAATTCCTCCAAATCAAGCAGTTACTGTCTACCCCCACCTAGTCCAGGAACTCCCCACATAAATTCGAGACACCACTCACACCCTCCACCTCCTCCAAGACTTCCGTTTCCCTGACCCCCAACACCTCATCAAAAACCCCCACTTATCTCTCCACCCCGGAGGCTCCCTGCTTCCATTCCTGATGAGGGGCTTTTGCCCGAGACGTCGATTTTCCTGCTCCTCGGATGCTGCCTGACCTGCTGTGCTTTTCCAGCACCACTCTAATTTAAATCCTTAGTTACTACAATTGAACTTTGCCAGTTGAACTAGGTAGGGAAGGCTTGTCAAAATTTTGCTTTTTTTTTCTTAGATGGGGACCTGTTAAGTGTTTTGTTTAAATTTGACCTAACTAATGTACACAGAATTATAAAATAGATGAGTGTCACTATGTTAAAAAAGAGACTTTAAATCAGATTATTTGCAGTGAGGAGGTCCGGAAAAATCGATGAAAAAATACTACTTTTTGGTGATGACTCATTTTCAGTTGAAATAACAAAATTCTATCAGGTTGCCCTTGCTGCTCAGCTGCATGGGTTTGTGAAGTACCATTTTGGGATTATGTAAATTACTTTAGTGGAAGTTTGGCCGAGCCATTTCTGACAATTTGCCAATTTTTATTTGGCTGGGAAAACATATCCCATTGTTTTAGTCAAGTTCAATTTTGTATAAAATCAATGTGATATTTGAAGCTTAAAAAAGGCACTTTCACTTCTCTGTGGTTGGTCATCAGATGTACGTTTCAGAAAAGTGTACTACAAGTAAGAGTAATTTATGCAGGTTTCAAGCTAAACATGGCAATTGAATTAATATTGTGCCTGTCAAAGAGTCATTGACTCAGTGAGTGGCACAATGGTTAGCACTGCTGCCTCACTGTGCCAGAGACCCAGGTTCAATTCCTGCCTCAGGCGACTATCTGTGTGGAGTTTGCACATTCTCCCCGTGTCTGCGTGGGTTTTCTCCGGTTTCCTTCCACAGTCTAAAGATGTGCAGGTTAGGTGAATTGGCCATGCTAAATTGCCTGTAATGTTAGGCGAAGGGGTAAATGTAGGGCAATGGGTGGGTTGCTCTTCGGAGGGTTGATGTGGACTTGTTGGGGGCCGAAGGGCCTGTTTCCACACTGTAAGTAATGTAAGTTGTACAGCATCCGAACAATCCCTTCAGTCCAACTCGTTCCATGCCAACGAGATATCCTAAACGGATCTAGTCCCATTTGTCAGCACTTGCTGCACCCTTCCTATTCATGTACCTATCCAGATGCCTTTCAAATGTTGTATTGTACAGCCTCCACCACTTCCTCTGGCAGCTCATTCTGTACACGCACCATCCTCTGCAAGAAAACATTGCCCCTCAGGTCCCTTTTAAACTTTTCCCTCCTTGCCTTAAATCTATGCGCTCTAATTTTGGGCTCCCCTACCCTAGGAAAAAGACCTCATCTATTCACCCTATCCACACCCCTCATGATTTTAAAAGCCTCTATAAGGTCACCCTTCAACCTCCAACACTCCAGGTGGAGAAAAGCGCCAGAGCTGAAACATTTTTCAATTTCCATTGAGAAACCTTTTTAATCTATTATTTTTCCTCCCTCAGATGCAGTTAACTGATCTTGACAATCTTGTGCATGATAAGGATGCAGCTTTGCTTGAGGTCTGTATGTCTTTTTGCACTATCAGTGTTTGTTAAACAAGTTTCAAACTTGCACTGCAATCTCTCTTGGATCTCACAGGTGTCACATGTAGATCAGGGTGGCTCTTCTGGCTTTTTGAAACGATCTTGCATCTGGCACTTTCCAGACTTACTTGGAATGCAGATGGTCATTTTCATCATGGTTTTCGTAAACCGACCTTGTCAGGAATATATTTGCCTGTTTAATTCCTGGTGTACTCAGCAAACGTGTTTGTCTTGAATCACCAACCCTCCCCAATCACGCTTCCCACCCTGTCACCCTGCGCAAATGTTTTCTGTAGACTTCCAAACCCAATAAGGGTGATTCATTTACATCAGTTATTAAAGCCAGTTGTTGGATTAGCTAAGGGACCTGATGGGCTGGCGTGTGTGTGGTACTAATTCAGTCAAGGACACTAATGGAATATGGCCCTCTATGGAATGCTTAGAGCACATTCTGAAGCCTTGGCATACACTTCCAGATATAATTAGACAAGACAGAAGGAAACACAATATAGTATACCGAACCAGACGGTAGGTATGGGAATAGCAAAATATTGATTCATCTTATTCTGGCAGGTTCTCTCAGGTTGTTAAAATTTGCAGTCCTACATTTTATTTTCCTTTTGGATAAAACAGTGACGCCGTCAATTAAAATCGGACAGGAGGTCCCAAAGTGGGAAATTGTCCTTTTGATGCACAAGTGCCTACAAAAGGAATGTCAAGAGAACTGAGTTGTGTGTGTCCTTGATCTACTACTACTTTGTTCAGCCAGTGTGTCTTAAAAAGAACAGCCACTTGCTAGTATGAAGTTCAGGTATTGCTGCAAAGAGACATGCAATGGTTTTTTTTATCATAGTCATCGGGAGTGATGAAAGAATTTGAAATGGAGCAATGCTTAATCTTTATGACAACAAGGGAGCGGATTGGCTGTCAAATCTATTCTGGTCAAAATGTTATATAGTAAAGTTGTACAGCACGGAAACAGACCCTTCGGGCCAACTCATCCACACCAACCAGATATCCAAGTTAAATCCAGTCCCATTTGCCAGCATTTGGACCATATCCCTCTTAAACCCTTCTTATTCGTGAACCAGCCTTTAAATGTTGTAATTGTACCAGCCTCCACCACTTCCTCTGGCAACTCATTCCATACACACACCACCCACTGTGTGAAAAAGTTGCCCTATAGGTTCCTTTTGCATCTTTCCCCTCTCGCCCTAAACCTATGCTCCCCAGTTTTGGATTCCCCGCACCCCAGGGAAAAGACTTTGTCTATTCACCCTATCCAATCCCCTCATGATTTTATAAACCTCTTTTAAAAAGTCACCTCTCTGCCTCCAATGCTCCAGAGAAAATAGCCCCAGCCTATTCAGCCTCTCCCCTATATGTCAAACCCTCCAACCCTGGCAACAGCCTTGTAAATCTTTTTTTGAACTCTTTCAAATTTTACAACATCCTTCCTATAGCAGGGAAACCAGAATGCCCAAACTCCTGCACCTATTGTCTAATTGCACACAGTATTCCAAAAGTGGTCTAACCAATGTCCTGTACGGCTGCAACATGACCTCCCAGCCCCTATACTCCATGATCTGACTAATAAAGGAGAGCATACCAAACTCTGCCTTCGGTACCCTATTTACCTGCAATTCCACTTTCCAGGAACTATGAGTCTCTTTGTTCAGCAACATTCCCCAGAATGTTACCATTAAGTGTGTAAGTCCTGCTCTGCTCTGCCTTTCCAAAGTGCAGCAGTTCACATTTATCTAAATTTTAAACTCCATCTGCCACTCCGCAACCTGTTGGCCCACCTGATCGAGATCCCATTGTAATCTAAGGTCACCTCCTTCGCTGTCCACTACACCTCCAATTTTGGCAACATCTGTAAATTTACTAACTGGAGAGGTTGAATAGGCGGGGGCTGTTTTTCCTTGAGTGTCGGAAGCTGAGAGGTGCCCTTTATAGAGGTTTATAAATTCATAAGGGGCATGGATAGGGTAAATGAACGTAGTCTTTTCCCTGGGGGTGGGGCAAGGCCCAAACTAGAGGGCATAGGTTTAGGATGAGAAGGGAAAAAATTAAAAGGGACCTAAGGGGCAACTTTTTCATGCAGAGGATGGTGTGCATATGAAATGAGCTGCCGGAGGAAGTGGTGGAGGCTGGTACAACTGCAGCATTTCAAAGATATCTCTTTGGGTATATGAATTGGAAGGGTTTGGAGGGATATGGACCAAGTGCAGGCAAATGGGACTAGATTAGGTTAGGATATCTGGACAGCATGGAAGAGATGGACTGAAGGGTCTGTTTCCATGCTGTACATTTCTTTGACTCTACTGTCCAATCACAGAATCAAAACAAACATTTAACACTGCTGAGTTATAGATGTTAGATTCCTCTGCCTTTGTGAATGGCTGCACCATGTTATTTGATACGGTCTGCCAGTGATTGGATCGTGGTCTTGTGTACCTTGCAGCGCACTGACATTTGAATTCCTAGACCACATTACTCATTATGGATTAGTGGTGCTGGAAGAGCACAGCAGTTCAGGCAGCATCCGAGGAGCAGCAAAATCGATGTTTCGGGCAAAAGCCCTTCATCAGGAATAAAGGCAGAGAGCCTGAAGCGTGGAGAGATAAGCTAGAGGAGGGTGGGGGTGGGGAGAAAGTAGCATAGAGTACAATGGGTGAGTGGGGGAGGGGATGAAGGTGATAGGTCAGGGAGGAGGGTGGAGTGGATAGGTGGAAAAGAAGATAGGCAGGTAGGACAAGTCATGGGGACAGTGCTGAGCTGGAAGTTTGGAACTAGGGTGAGGTGGGGGAAGGGGAAATGAGGAAACTGTTGAAGTCCACATTGATGCCCTGGGGTTGAAGTGTTCCAAGGCAGAAGATGAGGCGTTCTTCCTCCAGGCGTCTGGTGGTGAGGGAGTGGTGGTGAAGGAGGCCCAGGCAGTGTGGGAGGGGGAGTTGAAATGTTGGGCCACGGGGCGGTGTGGTTGATTGGTGCGGGTGTCCCAGAGATGTTCCCTAAAGCGCTCTGCTAGGAGGTGTCCAGTCCCCCCAATGTAGAGGAGACCGCATCGGGAGCAATGGATGCAATAAATGATATTAGTGGGTGTGCAGGTAAAACTTTGGATGTGGAAGGCTCCTTTAGGGCCTTGGATGGAGGTGACGGAGGAGGTGTGGGTGCAGGTTTTGCAATTCCTGCGGTGGTAGGGAAAGGTGTCAGGATGGGAGGGTGGGTTGTTGGGGGGCATGGACCTGACCAGGTAGTCACGGAGGGAACGGTCTTTGCGGAAGGTGGAAAGGGGTGGGGAGGGAAAGATATCCCTGGTGGTAGGGTCCATTTGGAGGTGGCAGAAATGTCGGCAGATGATTTGGTTTATGCGAAGGTTGGTAGGGTGGAAGGTGAGCACCAGGGGCGTTCTGTCCTTGTTACGGTTGGAGGGGTGGGGTCTTAGGGCGGAGGTGCGGGATGTGGACGAGATGTGTTGGAGGGCATCTTTAACCACGTGGGAAGGGAAATTGTGGTATCTAAAGAAGGAGGCCATCTGGTGTGTTCTATGGTGGAACTGGTCCTCCTGGGAGCAGATACAGCAGAGGCGGAGCAATTGGGAATACGGGATGGCATTTTTGCAAGAGGTAGGGTGGGAAGACGTGTAATCCAGGTAGCTGTGGGAGTCGGTGGGTTTGTAAAAAATGTCAGTGTTAAGTCGGTCGTCATTGATGGAGATGGAGAGGTCCAGGAAGGGGAGAGAGGTGTCAGAGATGGTCCAGGTAAATTTAAGGTCAGGATGGAATGTGTTGGTGAAGTTGATGAATTGCTCAACCTCCTCGCGGGAGCATGAGGTGGCGCCAATGCAGTCATCAATGTAGCGGAGGAAGAGGTGGGGAATGTGCCAATGTAATTACGGAAGATTGACTGTTCTAGGTAGCCAACAAAGAGACAGGCATAGCTGGGGCCCATACGTGTGCCCATGGCTACCCCTTTGGTCTGGAGGAAGTGGGAGGATTCAAAGGAGAAATTAAGGGTGAGGACCAGTTCGGCCAAACGAATTAGTGTCGGTGGAAGGGTACTGTTGGGGATGTTGGGAGAGGGAAAAACGGAGGGCTTGGAGGCGTAAAGGGATTGGATATCCATGGTGAAGATGAGGCATTGTGGGCTGGGGAAACGGAAGTCTTGGAGGAGGTGGAGGGCGTGGGTGGTGTCTCAAACGTATGTGGGGAGTTCCTGGACTAGGGGGGGATAGGACAGTGTCAAGGTAGGTAGAGATGAGTTCAGTGGGCAGGAGCATGCTGAGACAATGGGTCGGCCAGGATGGTCAGGCTTGTGGATCTTGGGAAGGAGGTAGAACCGGGCAGTGCGGTGTTCCCGAACCGAGGTTGGAAGCTGTGGATGGGAGATCTCCTGAGGTGATGAGGTTCTGTATGGTCTGGGAGATGATGGTTTGGTGATGGGGGGGTGGGGTCATGATCAAGGGGGCGGTAAGAAGAGGTGTCCTCGAGTTGGCGTTTGGCTTCAGCGGTGTAGAGGTCAGTGTGCCAGACTACCACTGTGCCCCCTTTATCTGCTGGCTTGATGGTGAGGTTGGGATTGGAGCAGAGGGATTGGAGGGCTGCGTGTTGTGAGGGTGAGAGGTTGGCATGGGGGAGGTGGTTAGACAGGTTGAGGCAGTTAATGTCCCAGTGGCAGTTGGAAATGAAGAGGTCGAGGGCAGGTTATAGGCCAGCGCGGGGTGTCCAGGTGGATGCAGTGTGTTGGAGATGGGCGAAGGGGTCCTCGGAAGGTGGGTGGGAGTCCTGATTGTGAAAGTAAGCTCGGGGCAGAGGAAGAAGTGTTCGACGTTATGGCGTGTATTAAAATCATTGAAGCGTGGACGGAGGGGGCTGAAGGTGAGTCCTTTGCTGAGGACTGATCGTTCGTCCTCTGAGGGGAGACTGGACGACACCTTGCAGAGCGCTTTAGGGAACATCTCTGGGACACCTGCACCAATCCACCACACCGCCCTATAGCCCAACATTTCAACTCCCCCTCCCACTCTGCCGAGGACATGGAGGTCCTGGGCCCCCTTCACCGCCACTCCCTCACCACCAGATGCCTGGAGGAAGAACGCCTCACCTTCCACCTCGGAACACTTCAACCCCAGGGCATCAATGTGGACCTCAACAGTTTCCTCATTTCCCCTTCCCCTACCTCATCCTAGTTCCAAACTTCCAGCTCAGCACTGTCCCCACGACTTGTCCTACCTGCCTATCATCTTTTCCAACTATCCACTCCACCCTCCTCCCTGACCTATCACCTTCATCCCCTCCCCCACTCACCTATTGTACTCTATACTACTTTCTTCCCACCCTCCTCTAGCTTATCTCTCCACGCTTCAGGCTCACTGCCTTTATTCCTGATGAAGGGCTTTTGCCCGAAACGTCGGTTTTGCTGCTCCTCGGATGCTGCCTAAACTGCTGTGCTCTTCCAGCACCACTAATCCAGAATCTGGTTTCCAGCATCTGCAGTCATTATTTTTACTGCATTACTCATTAGTGTGGTTGACAGAGAGTCCCTTTTAGAGGTAAATATTACTTGTGTTGCTGCTGCATCATAGCAAATGAAAAGGCTCGGTTTACCTAATGCTCAAATGTTTGTGATAACCATGGAGGGCAATTATCTTCTTGTACATTCTCCAAGGCAGCACCTCAACCAATCAGCAAAGCCTTGACAATGAATTTCTCTCTCTCTCTTCCAAACCAAAAAGAAGACTATATGTTAACATCTTAAACCGAATGAAAGCTGGGATCTGTGCAATGCAAGAGACAATATTAATTCGTAACAATTGTGTATTTTTCTGGATAAGGAATGGAAATGTTTATTTGTTGTAATTTAACAGTGCCCTCTTTCATTACAGAGGGATAATCACATTGAGGAACTTAAGAATTCCATTGTTGAATATTCCTTGGTGGTAGAGGTAAGATCTTATTTCTAATAACAAAACAAAAGCGGAATCCCTCAACCCCTTGCCTAAATGCCTGCCTTGAATACCTTTCTAGGCCTTGCGAACGGAGAAGACAAAATTAGAAAATCAGCTGCTAATGCAACAGGAGCTATCTTCGTGAGTAATGATCCGGAGCAACCACTTAATTACATTGAAATACCTGCAACTGGTTTATATTGCATCTCTAACTGTTTGTAGTGAGTGCATTAAGTTGACGGGAATGCCCCAAGATGGACACGACCTAGCCAAGGGACCAAGCTCCTTGCAGTCAGAGCTTTTAAACGCTCAATGTGCTCTTGAGGTAAGGTCATTGAAGAACTCCTCTAATTTTATCAATTTTTCAAGGTCTGGGCATCACTAGCAAGGCCGGCATTTGTTGCCATTCGCGTTTGCACTCGAACTGAGAAAGATACCTGGCCAGGGGTGGCACAATGGCTCAGTGGTCAGCACTGCACCCTCACAGCGCCAGGGGCCTGTTTGATTCCAGCCTCGGGCAACTGTCTACATGGAGATTGCACATCCCCTGTGTGTTTGTGTGGGTTTCCTCAGGATGTTCCAGTTTCCTCCCACAGTCCAAAAATGTGCAGGTTAGGTAGATTGACCATGCTTAATTGTTCCAGAGTGTTCAGGGATGCGTAGGTTAGGAGGGAGATTGCAGGGTTACAGAGATAAGGTGTGGTTCTGGGTGAGATGCTGTGTGGAGGGTTAGCATGGACTCAATGGGCCAAATGGCTTGCTGCCTCATTGTAGCGATTCTATGATTTCAGAGGGCAGTGAAGAGTTGACCACATTGCAGTGATGCTGGAGATATATGAAGGCCAGGCCAGGGAAGGATGGCAGATTTCCTTCCTGAATGTTGTGAACCAGATGTTGATTTCCAACAATCAACATGGTTGCGATTAGATTACCTTTAATTCCAGATTCCATTTTAAATTCAAGTCAAATGTCTCAGTATGTTAGCCTGGAGTTCTGGCTTACTATCCCAGGGACTTAGTTACAATGAGTAATTAGATAAGTAATTGTTGTTGTTTATCACAAGTGGATTGGAATACAAATGTAGAGAGGGTAACACTTCAGTTATTCATGATAGCCTTGTCATATATTGTCAAAAGAGCTGAATTCCAGAGATGAGGGGAGGGTGATGACCCTTTACATAAAGGCCACATTTGACAGACTGTGTTAGCAAGGAGCCCTAGCAAAACTGGAATCGATGAGAATTAGAGGGAGGACGTTCTGCTGGTTGGAGTCATACCTGTCACATAGGAAGATGGGTGTGGCTGTTGAAGGTCAGTCACTTCCGCTCCAGGGCATCTCTGCAGGAGTTCCTCAGAATATTGTCTGAGGCCCAACCATCTTCAGCTGCTTCATCAATGACCTTTCTCCACCATAAGCTCAGAAGTGGGAATGTTCGCTGATTGTGCAATGTTCAACATCATTCGAGACTCCTCTGATACTGGAGCACTCCATGCTCAAATGCAAAAAGATCTGCACAATGTCCAGATTTGGGCTGACAAGTGACAAATAACCTTCTGCCACACAAATGCCAAGCAATGGCCATCTCCAATAAGAGACAATCTGACCACCTTTGCCTTGACATTTAAGTATTGCCATCAGTGAATCTTCACTATCAACATCCTTGGGTTTACCATTGATCAAAAACAACTGGACTTGCCACATAAACCGTGGCAAGTCAGAAGATAGGAATGTTGCAGTGAGTAACTCCCCTCCTGATTCCGCAAAGCCTGTCCACCATTGACAAGGAACAAGTCAGGAGTGTGATGGAATACTCCCCACTTGCCTGGATGAGTGCAGCTCCAACAACACTGAAGAAGCTTGACACCATCCAGGACAAAGCAGCCCACTTGATTGGCACCACATCCACAAACATTCACTCCCTCCACCACTTATGCTCAGCAGCAGTGTGTACTGTCCAAAAGATGCACTGCAGAAATTCATCAAGATCATTAGATAGTACCTTCCATAACCCACCACCACATCCATCTAGGAGGACAAGGGTAGCACACCCAAGGGAATGCCACCACCTGCAAGTTCTGCTCCAAGCGTCTCACCATCCTGAGTCAGAAATAAGTTGCCGTTCCTTCAGTGTCACTCGGTGAAAATCCTGGAGCTCCCTCCCTAACAGGGTTGTAGGTCTGCCTACAGCACACTGACTGCAGCATTTCAAAGCAACAACTCTCCACCACCTTCTCGAGGACAAGGAGGAACAGGCAATAAATTCTGCGCCAGCTAGCAATGCCCACCTCCTGATTAGATTAAAGGCTTTGGTAAGGGCACATCGCGAAAACAGAGCACAATATTGTTCAACTTATTTTGGAAGGACATAAGTGTTTTCACAGAACGTTTTTAAAATTTACTTGTGGATGTGGGTGTCACT
Organism: Chiloscyllium plagiosum; assembly: GCF_037043375.1. Taxonomy (NCBI): domain Eukaryota; kingdom Metazoa; phylum Chordata; class Chondrichthyes; order Orectolobiformes; family Hemiscylliidae; genus Chiloscyllium; species Chiloscyllium plagiosum. The sequence goes on from NW_028270161.1 coordinate 55,410,630, forward strand.
GGCTGGGTCAGCATTTATTGCCTGGCCCTAGTTGACCTTGAGAAGATGGTGGTGGAGCTGTTTTCGTGAGTTGCTCTAGTCTACCTGCTGTGGCTTGACCCACAATGCCCTTAGGGGGGGCGTTCCAGCAACAATGAAGGAATGGTGATAAACTTTCAAGTCAGGATGGTGAGTGCCTTGGAGGGGAACTTGAAGGTGGTATCCTTATGCAATTCAAGCAAGGTTTGCTAGAACAGTACCTGAGATGGGGATTGTATTGAGGAAAGGTTGGTCAGGCTAGGTTTGTATTCACTAAAGTTTCAAAGAGTAGGCAGTGATTTGAATGAAACATGTAAGATCCTGTAACATCATGGCAGGATGGATTTAGAGATGGTGTCTCCGTGTATAGGAGATATGGAAATGTGTGTCACTGTTTAAGATCAGCAGTCGCCCATTTCAAATGGATGTGGTGAAATATTTCTGAGAGTTTAGAGTCTTTGGAATCCTCTCCCTGAGAATTCAGAGAAAGCAAAATCCTTGTACATTTTAAGGTGGAGCTAAGTAGATTCTTGTTAAGGGGTGAAACTGCATCAGGGATAGGTTGGAATGTGGATTTGAGGTTACAAGCAGGTCAGCCATTATCTTAATGAATGGCAGAGCACACTTGAGGGGTTGAATGGCCTACTTCATGCTCCTAATTCTCACGTTTGTATGTTCTTGAGATCTGCTGTGCCAATGCCGCTGCTGCCTCTAATTTTGTTTTGATTTGGAATACTGTATTGGCAACAGATTCAAATATGACTTTCTAAAGGAAATTGAGTAAATATTTGAAAAGGAATCGTTTTACAGAGCTTTGGGGCTGAGTCAGCAGGAATAGGGGCAAGCAGCTGGTCCAAGTGGCCAAACCTAATAAGCCATGGATTGTGCTAAATGTAGTTAGGGAATTCCTCCAATGGTCCTTATGACAAGAGCCAGCGGTCGTCTCCATATAGTTATGGTGCAGCAAGAAAGCTTGTTTCCTGCCTCCTACCATCTGTAAACATGGATCATTTTCTGTTGATTTTATTTTAAAATTGTATAATATGCAGACTTGCTTTAACATGTGAAGATCAGACTTTGTCAGCATGCCTATAACAGCTCTTGAGTTGGGGCGTTGCTGACTAGTTGTTTGGATGCACTGGTCTTAAACATTGTTGAAAGGAGACCCAGTCATCTTGAGTCAAGCAAGCTTCAATTTTGTCTCTTTTTCACCGTTTTGGTTTCAGTACAGGAAATTAGGTCAGCATACTGATGTAAAAACTAACATTTGAATTGTACCAGGAATTACGAAATAAAAGTCTAAATATTTTCAGTGTTTTGTGCGACTTTCTTTTTTAAGGTGGACAGTTCCGAATGGTCAAGAGTTTCTGAACACCCCTTTGACGAGGCCCTGGACAAGGAGGTTGTGATGCTCATACAAAGTCTTGGGACAGAGGCAGCCGCAGTTCAATTCAAAATGATCACCACACAGATGGTAAGATTTTCCCCCATAGAGTTCCAAAGTCCTGCAGATGCTGGAAACCTGAAGTAAAGATGAAAAGTGCTCAAAACACTGAGCACGTCTGGCAGCATTTGTAGATACCCGGGCTCAGGGAGAATGGGAGTAGATGAGGGTGTGGGATACGTTGATTCCAGTAACTGGGGCCTTGGGCTCTGTGGGACCCTGTGTGCAGTTCAGGGTCCAGGGGTGGGAGCCAGGAGCAGTACCGAACCCAATGGTTCTGACTTCTTTTGGATTTAGAAATGGATTTTTTTTCCCTCAAAGTACGAGTCATGTCGAGTTCAGTGGAGTGAATCTCAGCGTGAGCTAAACACTCCATGTTAATTGGCATTTGAGTCTTCGTGATGAGAAACACGTCCAATTTCTACGTCAACTTACCACTCATGGTCTTTCTAGAGCTGCTCGCTGTTTCCCTGAGATCCAGACATTGTCCCTGGCACAAGTGCGATATTTATAAAATCTCCACAATTTGCAATGCTTAGAGCCTGATAAGATTCTGCCCGAGAGTTAATGTTTAAGGATAATGATACCACCCCCGCCCAGAACAGTAGTTCATTGCCCTGAAATGTTAACTCAGTTCTGTTCACAGAAGCTGTCCGACCTACTGAACACTCAGTTTTTGCTGTTTTTATTTAATTTGAAGCTTTCCTTGTTTGGTGCAGTATAATTTGATGTTGTGAAAAAGGAAGAAAGAGGTTGTGATAGTGTCAGTGATAACATTCTTTCCTTGCAATCGGGGGGTGAGGGGCTCAATGTATACTCTTAAAGACCCGAGTGCTAGTCCGCAAATTTTAATATCATCATGTGATACGATTATAAACCAAGAACGTTTCTCTATTTCAGGGTATCTCGCACCCTTTAGAGCCAGCCAATCACTCATCAAAATGTTGCTTGAAAGTCAGGTTTGGTGACCAACTTACACATCCCAAAATCACGGCTAGGTCAAATACAGTCATAGAGATGTACAGCACAGAAACAGACCCTTCAGTCCAACTCATCCATGCCGACCAGATATCCCAACCCAATCTAGTCCCAGCTGCCAGCATCTGGCCCATATCCCTCCAAACCCTTCCTACTCACATACCCATCCAAATACCTTTTTAAATTTAAATTGTACTAGCCTCCACCACTTCCATACACATATCCCCCTCTGAGTGAAAGTGTTGCCCCTTAGGTCTCTTTTATATCTTTTTCCCCACCTCACCCTAAACCTATGCCCTCTAGTTCTGGACTTCCCCCTTCCACCCCCCCCCCCCCCCCCCCCCCCCCCGGGAAACTACTTTGTCTGTTTATACTATCCATGTCCCTCATGATTTTGTAAACCTCTATAAGGTCACCCCTCAGCTTCCGGCACTCCAGGGAAAACAGCCCCAGCCTGTTCAATCTCTCCCTGTAATTCAAATAACCAGGAATTCTTCTTTCGGTGTCGTTTCGAGATTTAATCTACATGGGTTTCCTCCAGGTGCCCTGGCTTTCTCCCACAGTCCAAAGACGTGCAAGTTAGGTGGATTGGCCATGGGCAATGCAGAGTTACAGGGATACGGTAGGGGGTTGTAGGTCTGGGTGGAATGCTCTTCAGAGGGTCAGTGTGGACTCGATGGGCTGAATGGCCTGCTTCTACACTGCAGGGATTCTATGAAAGTTACCATTGCTTTCTCCTCACACGGTTCATGTGGTAAGGGTGCTCCCACAGTAGTGACCAATCGAAAGGTTTGAGATACTAGCCTGGTATCATGGTATTTATGGGAGCCAGGTTGGTGTGTAACTTTGAAGTGATACACCCCACAACACTGCTATTCCCGTTCTTCTCCAAAAGACATGAGTGACAAGTCAAATAGTTCCTGGTCGGGCTGTCTGATAATGAAGACATCTTGAATTATTTTTGTTTTGAAGGCATGTGAATGAGGAATTGAAAAGTCCTATCTGTATTCCAATGCACATGGAAACAAATCTACAGCTGGCAGTCCAGAGTAAGATTTAATAATTAAGCCAATAAATTTGACAAGTTGTCAAACGCAAACCCACTTGAAATTTGAAAACAAGGTGGTCTTTCCCATTGTTTGAGTTATTCATTGCATACACCAAACACTGGAGAATCCCCCCTTCGCCCCTCCTGTCTTGAAGTAGATTGACTCTATCTGGGGTATAGACACAGACTGGCTTGGCCAGACTTTACTACAACACCAAAGGCAAATACTGCAGTTGTCAAAATTGTAAACATTTTTTTTTTAATCTGGAAGCGTTCTGTAGGTCAGGCAACAGTTGTGAGCAGTGAAAGTGTGCTCACATTGAATCTTTTCATCCAAATTGGAAAATATTCAGGATTTAACAATTTCCAAGCAAGTGAGGAAGCAAAATGTGCTTTAATTTCCCACCCTTTGATCTGGTGTTCCAAATTCTGTTTAACAAGTATATTGTCTTAAGTGGAAACGTTTCCACTATTGTTACAAACAGATTTGATTGGGTAGCATGAAAGACTTCACTGTGAGCTCAAGGTTGTTGTCTTTTCGTAGAAAACAAATCCCAGGCTACTATGGTCAGTCTCTCGACATAATGTTCAATGAGTACCAATTCTGAGCAGGAAACTGGCTTTGAATTCTCTCATTGTATGTATGTATGTATGTAAGTGAGACATTGACTTCAATGTGAAACAAACAACTGCGGATGCTGGAGATCCGGAACAGAAATAGAAATTGCTGTAGTAACTCAATATTGCTGAAGATCTGACCGCATCTGTGGACAGAAAGGAGAGTTACCACTTCAGGTCTGGTGACCCTTTCTTCAGAACGGAAGGCAGCTTGGAAATGGTGGTGGTTATGCTTATGACTCAGTATAGAGTGGCGATCCAACTGCAACTTGCTTCTGCCTCCACATAGCATCTTGTGGATGTTTCACAATGCCACCTTGAAGGAGCTTTTAGACTGTCTTTGTGACCTATTTATCACAAACTGGAAAACTTCCACCCAGAGCGTTGAGAACAATTTAGAGCGATTTAATTTGAGTCCGATAATGCTGCTGTCCTATTCATATAGCACAGAACCAGACCCTTTGGTCCAACCAGTCCATACCGAACCATAATCCCAAACTAAACTAGTCCCGCCTACCCTGTCCTGGCCCGTATCCCTCCAATCTTTCCTATTTACTTAGATAAATAAACGTCTATTAAATATTGTAACTGTGCATATCCACCCCTTCCTCAGGAAATTCATTCCACACCTGAACCCTTGTGTTTTTTAAAAAAAACTTTGCCCCTAATGTCTTTTTAAAAATCTCTCTCCTCTTACCTTAAAAATGTACCCCCGAGTCTTGAAACCTTCCATCTTAGGGAATGTCCTAACCTTAGTAGGACAAAGGGAGTCAACCTGTCAAGATCACTGTCCATACTCCCCTGAAATCAGGGCATTCTTCCAGGAAAGAGAAATGAGGCCTGTGTTATTGGAGAGCTGTGTGAGTTGAGCTATTTGCCCATCAGTGGGAGTCTGGTAAATTTGTGTAAGTGTACCAGCAAACAGTAAGTCTGCAGACCTGGGAAACATTTTAATCTGGAGCAACAAGGGACCTCTTGTGTTACCAAGAGGAGGTGAAGCTGATGGTGTTTGACAGGGCTGCTATGCATTAAAGAGGAAACATTTGCACGTTTGGCTTTCTGTTTGCATTTCTGGTATTGGCTGAACACGAGAAGCAGGCTAGCACACACGGTACGCTAACTCTCTTCACCCTAATGCTAAAACCATCACATCAACCTGTTTATAAACTTACATCGTTATATTTCCTGGGGCAGTAGATGTTTGTGGTTTACATGAATGACTTAGTTGTGAATGCAGGATGGTTGAGAAGTAATTTCGCAAAAAATGATATAGCCTTGAACCAGAATAGGAATCCGATGGGCTGGTCAATAGCAAATGGAATTCAATTCAGATAAATGAGTTTATGCATGTTAGCAAAGCAAATAAGGCAAGGGAATACATGATGACTGGTAGGATCTTGAGAAGCACAGAGGATCAAAAGCACCTCAGTGTGAATGTATACAGGTCCCTGAAGCCATCAGCACAGGTGGATAAAGTAGTTAAGAAGCACTAACCTTTCTTAGAGTCGAGAGTGTGGTGCTGGAAAAGCACAGCCGGTCAGGCAGCATCCGAGGAGCAGGAGAAACGACGTTTCGGGCATGAGCCTGATGAAGGGCTTATGCCTGAAATGTCGATTCTCCTGCTCCTCGGATGCTGCCTGACCTGCTGTGCTTTTCCAGCACCACACTCTCGACTCTGATCTGCAGTCCTCACTTTCTCCTACTTAGCTTTTTATTAGCCAGGCATAGAATTTAAGAGCAGGGAGGTTACGTTGGAAATGTACAAGATGTTGGTTAGGTGACAGCTGGAATCCACTTTATAGGAGGAGTGTGATAGGACTGGAAAGGGTGCGCAGTAGATTTACCAGGAAGAAACTTTCCTGCTTGATAGAGGGCTCAATGGCTGGGGTGGGTGGAAGCGGGGGCATAGATTTAAGGAAAGGAACAGAAGGTTTAGAGGAGTAGAGGAACACCTGTAAGGAATGCCTGTAAGACTGGTCAAGGCAGAAACCCTCAATACTTTTAAGAAGTATTTAGATGGACACTTGTGATGCCAGGGCATGTGATGCTGTGGGTCAATTGCTGGAAAATGGGATGAGAATGGTGAGGGTGTTTTTGACCAGCATGGTCCAAAGGGCTATTTTTCTATGCTGTTAATTTGCTATGTTAAAGGTACGATTAACAACAAGTTGTTGGCAAGGTAAGTTTATGGATGAACATTTTTATATACCTTCTGTTGTAAGGTGTTTGTGGGATCAACACACAAGGAGTTAAACAACTTTGTGCTGTGCTTGGAATGTAATGCATCTGTGAGTGTAAGGCAAAGATGCTGCCTTGGGTAAATGAACTGACAATGATTTCTCAAACACACTCATCCACATCTTTGCTTTGTTGACACAATAGGTGTTTGTCAGATGATATCGTAAACGTAGTTGAATTACAGGAAAAGTTGAGGAGGCCAGATAACCATGGTATCTGATTGATTGATTGGAATGATAGAGAAGAATCTAGTCTTTTTGCCTGACCCCATGTTATTCTGATATCACTTTCATATATTGTTCATGCACTATGTTTTAGTGGCTGTTTGCACGAAATGTAGGGAGTGGATAAAGAGTGGAGCTGGAAAAAGCACAGCGTAAGAAAAGGAGAGTTGATGTTTTAGGTCCGAACCTTTTCATTAAGATTGGGGGAGGGGAAGGAGGCTGAGAAATAAAGAGGAGAAAATAGTGGGGCTGGGAGAAAAGTGGCATCTGCTGCCCTTGTCTAGGGTGAGGGGTTCTGGATTTGGATGTACTATTGAGGGAGCACTTGTGAATTACTGGAGTGGTGTTGTGTAAATGGTACACGCTGTTGCTACTGTATGTCACTGGAGAGAGTGAATGTTGGAAGGTAGTGGATGGAGGGCTCCTTTTGAATGGAACTGCACTCATCCGAGTACAAAGTATTCAACCAGAGGACTGTTTTGGAGTGTCAAGTGGTGAACTACTCACCATAGAATTCCCAGCCTCTGATCTGCTCTTGTAGCCAGTGTATTTATATGGCTGACCCAGTTTACTTTCTGGTTAATGGTAACTCCTCTGATGTTGATAGTGGGATAATGGAAGTCAAGATCTTTAATCAGACTAGTAATGACATAACCCCATACGTAGGGTCAGATGCATTGCACTTCTCAATTCCAGTACAACTAGAAGAAAGTGGCAATCAGAGAGCCTATGAGGAAGAACACCTCATCTTCTTCCTTTTGCGTTTACAACCGTACGGCCTAAATATAGAATTCACCCGTTTTCAAATCTCCTCACCATCGCCCCCCTTCTTCCTGCCTCATCCCAGGCCCAGCCCAGCCTCTTTCCCACCCACCCCCCCCCCCCCCATCCTGTTAATCTGACCTAACCTGTCCATCTTCCTTCCCACCTATCTGCTCCATTCTTCCCACTGACCAATTACAGCCACCTCCTACCTGCATCCATATTTCACCATCCCACTCGCCACTTGGCACTCCAAAGCAGTCCACTATCTACAAAGCGTAAGTCAGGAGCATGGCTGAATACTCTGTACTTGGATGAGTGCAATTCCATTCAAAGGAGCCGTCCATCCACTACCTTCCAACATTCACTCTCTCCAGTGACATGCAGTGGCAACAGCTTGTACCGTTTATAAGGTACCACTCCAGTAATTCACAAGTGCTCCCTCGACAGTACCATCCAAATCTAGAACCTCACCCTAGATAAGGGCAGCCAAGCCCCACACAGCATCCTGCCCTGAAATGACATCGTTGTCACTTCGCATTTGCTGGGCCAAATGGAACTCTTTTTCCGAGTAGCTGACTGACATCACGTGGACTGCAGCAGTTCAAGAAAACATGTCTGGGGAAATTGGGGATGGGTAATAAATGCTGGCTCAGTCGGTGACACCCACATTCCACAGTGAACACAGAAATTAATGCATGTGTCCATAATCTCATTAAATGATCAAAATAAATTGAACTTTTTTTTGTTCTAATCATTTGTAGCTTCATGTAAATGTTCTTCTCGTAAATCATCTGCGACTAATTATTTGTGCTTTAATCAGATAAAGTAAAAGTGAACGTAATGCAAGATATATTTTTTTTGACCACCAAAGGCAAGTGAAATCCTTCCCTTTTCATCAACTGTTTCTTTAAATATTTGAATGTCAATTACTTGCAGACAAAGGAGCTCTCTGGAGAAATTGAGATGCTGGTCACGTGGTTGAAACAAATAGGTGAACTGAAAATAAACTCTGAAGATCTGAATGAAGCTAAGCTTGAGGTAAGTCTCGCTATCTATTCAGGTCTCCTCTTGCAAATGTTTTCAGCCCTTGAAGTGGTGGGTACCGTTACGTACTTGTGGTCTGTTTATAATTTCAAAACAAATTGGGTTGAACCAACTCTGCCTCTGATCATATGGAAAATTGCTGTATTCTAATCATTGGACAGAGTCTTTTAATCAACAACCTTTTGAACTTGATTTGTGATTTGAACATTTTTTTTTTCATAGCTTCACTAAAGTTTGGAAGCAGACTATTCGGTCCGTCGAGTCCACACTGACCCTCTGAAGACTATCCCATCCAGAACCAGTCCCAACCCTGCATTTCCCAAGGCCAACCCACCTAGCCTGACATCCCCAGACATTATGGGCAATTTGGCATGGCCAATCCACCTAGCCCGCACATCTTTGGATTGTGGGAGGAAACCGGAGCAGCCGGAGGAAACTCTCTCAGACTCAGGGAGAACGTGCAAAGTCGAGACAGATAGTCGCCTGAGGCTGGAATCGAACCTGGGACCCTGGTGCTGTGAGGTAGCAGTGCTAACCACTGTACCTCCACATCATCCCAATGTTCCAATGGGGCTGACAAATCTTGATTTTTGGAGTTCTCATATGACTTTTGTAACAATCCTGGACTAAGTTAACATGAAATGTGCTCTCAATTCAGATTTGCACTGGTTAACTTATTGACACTTTGCTCAGAGATTCTGAAACACTGCAGTTCTGATTTTTTTGTTTTGCAAGACAAATATTTGTTACCTTTGAGTGTTGGCAACAGTTGCACCAAATGACAGAAACTGAAGGCTTTTCCAATAAACATTAAAAGTTTAGCATCTTCCAAAGAATCTCACCTAAGCAGGAGGTGATGTTTGTAAGGGGATGGAGATGAGTGGCTAAAAATTTAAAAGACTTTAATAGTTAACGCAATATCATCTACACACCGGTTTGCTGTACTGCTCCTCTATATTACCATCATCATAGAGTTATACAGCACGGAAACAGACCCTTTGGTCCAACTAATCCATGCCGGTCAGATATCCTAAATTAATCCAGTCTTATTCACCAGTATTTGGCCCATATCCCTCTAAGACCTTCCTATTCATCTAAGTATCCAAATGCCTTTTAAATGTTGGAATTGTACCAGCCTCCACCTCTTCCCCTAGCAGCTCATTCCATATATGCACCACTCTGTGTGAAAACATTGCCCCTTCCATCCCTTGTATATCTTTCCCCTCTCACCCTAAACCTATGCCCTCTAGTTTGGGCTCCCTCACTCTAGGGAAAAGACCTTAGCTGTTCACCAACAGTAGTAGTTTGGAGTATGATAAGTTATGTTGAATGAAGGATCCGCAGTCACTTCAGATCATATTTGACTGTCTCCACACTGTGGGGCAAAAATCTTTCTAGGAAGATCATCCCATATGTGTAAGCAGACTTCCTGATCCAACTTATTACCCTACACATGCACACACAGGGCGTTCTCTGCTAGTGTCTTTGCCCGGCTGAAATCTGTTGCCTCTTGTCCTCCATGGTTGTCCGTGAGACAGTGTCAACGCAGGTGTCTCATTTACAAGTACATTTGGGTAAGTTTTACATTGTCAAATGTCCATCATTTGCAGCCTGTGGTTAGCCGATGTTTTGAAGTAACTATAAATATAACCTGATTGCAGAAGTGTTCCTCCCACTCGCACATTGCGTTTGAAGTTGGATTGTAATTGAGTGTATGGTATAGGCAGGCGGAGGTGGGTTTGGAATCTCCCCTCCCCCTCAAGTATGCCTTTGATTCTCTTGCCATTAGAAACTTGTGGGCAGGTTCGATGAACGAATGGGGTCTTTAAACTGATAAAAGATGAAGTAGATGCAGCAAAGTTACTTCCTCTTGAACCAGCACAACAGGGCAGAACTGTAAAATTAGAGCAAGATCATTCAAGAGTGAATTTAGGAAGTGTGGTTTCATTTATGAGGGTATAGCAATTCTCTCCCAAAAAGGTAATACATGCTGAGGCCAAATTAAATTTTCAAAATAGGTTTTTGTTCAGTAATGATGCCAAGTGATATGGATCAAAGACCAGGAAACATAGTTGAAATACAAATATGGCATGATCTGTGCGAATGTATATTGCAATAAGCTTCAGGGAGGAGAGGACTAAATGGCCTATTCCTGCTTCTGTAATGTATTATAAATAGAATGTATGTTTCCTGCCTATTATCAGTATGTTCTGTTGTGGAAGCAGTTATGTTTTGTAAAAAAGAGAGATTGGACAGACTGGGTTTGTTTTTCCTTAGAGCAGTGGAGTCTGAGAGGAGACATGATTGAGATAGATAAAATTCTGACAGGCTCGGAGAGGAAAGGACTTTTCCCGTTAATGGAGGGAGCGATGACCAAAGGCATAGATTGAAGGTAAGGGCCAGGAGGTTTAGAAGGGACATTAAAAAATTCTTCTGCGCTGAGAAAGTGGTGGGTAACTAGAACTCACTCACTGTAAGGATGGTAGCGACAGAAACCCTTGTCACATTTAACATAGAATACAGAACATTACAGCGCAATGCAGGCCCTTCGGCCCTCGATGGTTTCACAGATCAGTGCAACAATCTGAAGCCCATCTAACCTACTCTATTCCATTATCATCCATATGTTTATACAATGACCATTTAAATGTCCTTACTTTACTGAGTAAAGAACCTACTTTTGACATCTGTCCTATATCTATCACCCCTCAATTTAAACCTATGTCCTCTCATGCTAGCCATCACCATCTGAGGAAAAAGGCTCTCATTGTCCACCCTAGCTAATCCTCATCATCTCGTATGTCTCTATTCAGAACCACCTTCTCTCTAACGAAAACAGTCTCAAGTCCTCATAACACCATCGCTCCATACCAGGCAACATCCTGGTAAATCTCCTCTGCACTTTTTCCAAAGCTTCCGCATCTTTCCAAAAATGTGGCAACCAGAATTGTACACAATACTCCAAGTGCAGCCACACCAGAGTTTTGTACAGCTGCAAAATGACCTCATGGCTCTGAAACTCAATCCCTCTACCAATAAAAGCTAACACACCATACACCACCTTAACAACACTATCAAACTAGGTGGCAACTTTCAGGGATCTATGGACAGGGACACAGATCTCTCTCTTCTCATCCACACTACCAAGAATCTTACCATTAGCACACTACTCTGTATTCCTGTTACTCCTTACAACATGAAATACTTCACACTTTTCCGCATTAAACTCCATTTACCACCTCTCAGCCCAGTTCTGCAGCTTATCTATGTTCCTCTGTAACCTGCAACATCCTTCTGCACCATCCATAACTCCACCGACCTTAGTGAGATCCACAAATATACTAACCCATCCTTTGACACCCTCATCCCGGTCATTTATAAAATAGACAGACAGCAGTGAGCTTAAAACAGGTCCTTGCGGTACACCACCAGTAACTGAACTCCAGGTTGAACATTTCCCAACAACCAGCACTCTGTCTTCTGTCAGCTCGCCAATTTCTGATCCAAACCACTAAATCACCCTCAATCCCATGATATTTTCTGCAATAGCCTACCATGGGGAACCTTATCGAACGCTGTGCTGAAATCCATATACATCACATCAACCGCTTTACCCTTATCCACCTATTTGGTCACCTTCTCAAAGAACTCAATAAGTTGAGAGGCACGACCTACCCTTCACAAAACCGTGTTGACTGTCCCTACTCAACTTATTCCTTTCTAGATGATTATAAATCCTATCTCTTATAATCCTTTCCAACACTCTACGCACAACAGAAGTAAGGCTCACTGGTCTATAATTATGACGATTGTCTCTACTTACCTTGACCAAGGAGACAACATTTGCTATCTTCCAGTGTTCTGGCACTATTCCTGTAGACAATGACGACCTAAAGATCAATCTCCTCCCTGGCTTCCCAGAGAATCCTAGGATAAATCCCATCAGGCCCAGGGGACTCCACACAGACAGTTGCCTGAGGCGGGAATTGAACCCGGGTATCTGGCGCTGTGACGCAGCAGTGCTAACCACTATGCTGCCCATAGGGCTTTCCTTGATACTACCTGCCAAAGACTTCTCATGTATGTTTAGGCAAGGTAGGGAATTCAATGCCCTTAATATTTAGATGTGCACTTGTGATGCCATGGCTTACGAGGCTAAGGGCACATTATCTGGGCTGACACCAATTGTTAACGTTAACCTGAGCATGTAACTTTTTTTAAAAAATGTTTTGTGAGTTTCACTACTTTCATATGTAAATATCACTGTCATTCTAACAGATGAGAGACTTAACAAACAATCCAGGTATTTTTCAATGTATATCACACTGTAAACGTTTGCTATAAATTCTGTCTTACAATTGTGTCCTCCACAACCACCTGATGAAGGAGTGGCGCTCCGAAAGCTAGTGCTTCCAATTAAACCTGTTGGACTATGACCTAGTGTTGTGTGATTTTTAACTTTAAGGCTAAGGGCCAAGTGCTGGAAAATAGGATTAGAATAGTGGGAAGTGTTTTTTTTGGCATAGACTCAATAGGCAGAATGTCCTTTTTTTTGATGCTGTATACCTACATTTCTATGACTCTGTTTTCTTGTCCTCTACCACAATTAAATGTTTCCAGCAGAAAGCTTTTTAGATTTGAAATAGTTATTTATTCTCACACCCTTACCAGAATTAAATGTGACTTCTCTCGCTCATTCTCGCATGTCCACACACTTGTGATCTGTTGCAGGTAAAGATTATAAATTATCAGCAGTCTTCGGTTTATGATCTCTCGTGTCCTGCAAGCCAGGTCTGATTTGTTGATTGAAGATGCCATCTTAAAGTTTAGTGAAGGCTCTTGTAAGTTGGTAGGTTGTCATTGGACTGTGATGTACCTTGTAATTTGAAGGGGGTTGGTTTTCAGATAAGATTTTAAATGGAGTTGGTTATTGTTCTGGCTACCTGATATAATGTAGCTCGTTTCCAAATTGGATTCAGACTGAGCTGTTACATTTGTGCCTTTTGGTGGAGCTGCCTGCAACATGTTTAGCACTTTTTTTTCCTGATGGTGTGTATGTCAATTCCAGTTAGCTCAGTTCTTGTTGAACGTGTTCTCCTAGTTTGGAGTGGAGAAACCATTCGCAATACAGTAGAAAGTTGATGGAGTCCATTCACTTCCCTTCTGCGGTAAATTAGTTTGCACGGTTTCCAAGTGTCCAAAATTAAACCGGCTGCAAGTTCTTCAATCGTTTTATGTTGGTCCATCATTTTAAGGAACATGGGAGCAGCTCATTCAGTTTATTGAGCCCGTCTTACCATGATCGGATCGACAACAATCTCCTTGAATGGCAGAACAGATCCAATGAGCTGAATGGCCTACAACGCCCATGACTTACGGTCTTGGACTGCACCTCCTCAACAAAGCCATGGGGTATGATTTCCCCGCATCAACCCAATTGATTCCTGGTAAGAAACTTGTAAGTTTCAACATCTCCTGGTTTTTCTAGCTTTAGAGGATATAGATCCATGCAGCTTCCTCAATCTTTCCCCAAAGATTAGCCCATCATTCCAAGAATCAGTCTGGACATCTACAGTGCTCCAGATGTGCGCACACCAATGCTTGGTATAATTACAGAAAGATGACTTAACTCGTGCACTAAATCATAAATCATGATAAAAGCTGACATACCATCTGCCTCCCTAATTGCTCAACACAGTCCGACATTAACAAGAATACCTTGGGTCCTTTTGGACACGAACAATTCCTAACCTCTCGTTAAGTTTCTGTTACTGACCAATTTGATATTTTATTTGGCTTTTGTATTCAAATCATTAAGACTGTGAATAGCTGGGCCTAACCAGTAATCCTTGTACTACCCCTCCAGTCACATCCTGTCATCTAAAGAATTTATTTTGTACTGTTATTTGCCTGTTAAACAATTGTTGTCACTACATTGCCCCCTATCCCATGAATGCAAATTTGGCTTACTAACCTGTGCAGGACCTTTTTTATTAAAAACTTTCCGAAAATCAAAATACATCACATCCTCCGGTTCCTCCTTATCAAATCCACATTGACCCTGCCTGACTTTACCTATATTTTTGAATTGTCCAGTTACATGAACAAATGGGCTTCCAAATCCCAACTGAGTTTGGAAGGCACTTATTATCTGAAAGAGAGCCCCTGCTGATCCATTCTGCTATATTCTACTTTTGGTTTTAAGATTTTGTAGAGAAAGCATTTTGAAAATATTTTCTGTTCCTTTTCTGAGCTTTCCAACAGACGTGAATTTGAAGTCGTCTTCCTCTGATTGTTCAGTTAATAGAATAATCAAACAATACACTGCACAAACTCTCTTTGTCCTTGTTAATCCCGAGGTGATCTGTTATTCTATTGCTGTGTTTCTACTTTCAGTTAAATATTCACTTTTCAGATTTTTTTTCTGACTGGAATATAACTTGTGCTGTCATAGTTTCTGTTTTAGTAAAGGTGCAGGCACACTATGGGGTAAAGCTTAATCTCTGAGAAACGGTTCTGTTAAATTGCAACCCCTCCACCCCTAGTTATCAGTACAAATGTCTTTCTGCAGAGCGTTGGTATGAAGTCTGTTCTATTGGATCTGGATCCAGTGAAGCCAGAGGGAAGAACAGCACAGTTGGGTGCTCTGCTTCAGGTTTCATTCACTGAGTCTCATGTTTCCCACCCCCCAGCTATGGATGGGGTGCCAAACTGCCTCATGCAGTTGCTAACCTTTACAGTATAGGTGAACTGGGAACAGGCAGTAAAAAAGCTCGCATTTATATAGCAGCTTTCACATCCTCTGGCTGTAAAGCACATCTATGGTAGTACCTTTTGAATTGTAGCCACTGTTCAGTCATGTTTCCCTACATTACTGTTGACATGTGCCACGATTCCACTATCCATGTTGATGTCGTAGCTGTGCAGTACAGAAGAGGCCCTTCAGCCCATCAAGTATGTGCCAACCTATCTGCATTATTCCCACTGTCTAGCACTTAGGCTTGAACGTTATGACATTCCGACCAGATTCCGACCACTACCTGCCTCATTATTGAGCCATTGAATAAGAGGAACAGCTGCTTCCTGTCCACTTGGTTCATGCCCCTTGTTAAAAGATTATGAGCAGATCATTGATTTTGGGTTTTTATTTTGAAATGATATCGACAGCAAGGTAAATGTCAGCCCAGGATAAGGAGCTGGAACACCCCTGCCCTTCCAACGGGAATGGGCTAACTCAGTAGTGCCCATGAGTTAGAATGCCACCTAAAATGGCAACTTTGTTGTACTCATGGCCTGATAATTGGTCTCGAACCATGACTCTGGGGCCTGAGCGTTGTCAACATGCTGCTGTGTAGTGTGTGTGTGTGTGTGTGTGACCATTGTTCACATGACAAACGCTTTGTCCCCTGTCAATTTTGGGCTGAATTCATTCCTAACTGCGAGGGTGCGCATGGATTCTTCCAGTGTCAGTCTTGCCTTTTACTGTTGAGAGCTCTGGTTTGAGCAGAAATCGCTCAACCTTCCAGCAGGATTGGGAATTGGGGGACTGGGGGTGGGTGTAGGGTTTGTGCATAAGGAGCAACTATGAGGTGAGGGGGAAAAAAAAGATGATTTTCCCACCCAGTGAATAGTCAAGGTCTGGAGTGCACTGCCTAGAAATGTGCTGGAGAAAGTGAGGACTGCAGATGCTGGAGATCTGAACTGAAAAATGTTTTGCTGGAAAAGAGCAGCAGGTCAGGCAGCATCAAAGGTGCAGGAGAATCAACGTTTCGGGCATAAGTCCTTCTTCAGAAGGACTTGTGCCCGAAATGTCGATTCCTTGCTCCTTTGCTGCTAGAAATGTGGTGAAGTCAGGTTCAACTGAGACATTCAAGAGAACAATGGGTAATTATTTAAATAGGAATGTTTAGCAAGGGGGGAGGGGGTGGGGTGGGCGGAAGGACATGAGAATGGCACCAAGTCAAAATACTCCAAGCTTGTGCACTCAATGGGCTGAATAGACTTCTGAACCATAACAATTCTGCAACCTTAGGCCTCCTTTTTGGTCTTGTTGACATTGATCCTTTTCCTGACCCCTACCACTTAAATTCTTCCTGCCAGCTGTAGCCATCCCCGATAACCTATACTTTTCCTTTTAGTTACTGGCCAATCCTTTTCACTGGCGAGAAAAGTCTGCCCCACGTTCTTAACATGAGACTTGGCCTAAAATGATTCCATCGAAAACTTTAGTCACCTTTCCACAGAAGGACATCCCAGATGCTGAGCAGAGGAGTCGGCCAAAGCTACAGGAGGAGACAGTGGTTAAGTGGCAATGTCAATGAGCTGTTAATCCAGAACCCCAGATTCATGTTGTCGGGCTCACTGGTTCGAATCTCAGCACGGCAGGTGGTGATAAAGTTTGAAACAATGAAAAGCTGGCCTAATGGGAACTGTCAATTGTTGTAAGAAAAAATCAATCCTTCTAAGGAAGGAAATCTGCCATCCTTGTGGTCTAGCCTACATGTAACTCCAGATGTACCCAAATAGTTGACTCGTAACTTGCCTCTGGGTAAAATTAGGGGTAGGCAATAAATGTTGGCCTAGTCAGTAAAGCCCACATCCCATGAACCAATTTAAAAAGTCTGAGTAGTATTAAGAACATTACACTGTCATTTTTTGTCACAGCAAATGGGGAAAGATCAGGGAGTATGAGGTAATTGGTTATCTTGAGGAATGCGCACACTCAAGGGATTGAAATTCTCTATTATTCTCTGAAAAGGAAGGGGCTGGGAAATCTGAACACAATTTAATCGTTTGACTTCTTGCCAATGCCTCACTCAGCGAAGAATAAAAGATATGACAGTTTGGTGCCAGGTTCCAAGCAAGGAGCTGTGTTTCTCTTTACTTTAACTGTTTCATTTTTTTTTTGTGTGAACCGAGTTCTCTTCACCCAAGCAATTTTTCTGCAAATCTACAAACTGAAGAAATAATATGTCCTGCTTGACGATCAGTAATAGAGTTGGACTGTGCTCTAACCATGGGTGGTGAGAAGAATGGGGAATGTTTATCTAACTTTTCCCATAGTTGCAGACACTAAATGATGTCTACTTTTTCTTACTGGTCAATCCTGATCACCTGATGAGAAAGTGGTGACAACCATCTGATGAAGGAGCAGCGCTCAGAAAGCTAGTGCCTCCACATAACCCTGTTGGACTATAACCTGGTTTTGAGAGATTTTTAATTTTGTCCACCCCAGTCCAACATCGGCTCCTCCAAGTCAATTCTAGCAGTCAACTGCCAAAACTTGAAGCATCGTGTCAGACTCAAAATGTTAACTGTTTCTCTCTCTCTCTGCATATGTGACCAGACCTACTGAGTTTCTCCAGTGCTTTAAAACATAGAACATAGAAGAATACAGTGCAGTACAGGCCCTTTGGCCCTCGATGTTGCGCCGATCCAAGCCCACCTAACCTACACTAGCCCACTATCCTCCATATGCCTATCCAATGCCCGCTTAAATGCCCATAAAGAGGGAGAGTCCACCACTGTGACTGGCAGGGCATTCCATGAACTCACGACTCGCTGAGTAAAGAACCTACCCCTAACATCTGTCCTATACCTACCACCCCTTAAAGCTATGCCCCCTCGTAATAGCTGACTCCATACGTGGAAAAACGGTCAACCCTATCTAAACCCCTAATCATCTTGTAATCATCTTTCTGCTTTTATTTCGGATTTCCAGCAACCACAGTATTTTATTTTAGCTATCAGAGCTTCCTTCGTGTGAAGCCATTTTTAATTATTGCTTTTTGCTACAATGACCGTTGTGCTGCTTTCATTAACAGTCTAATAAGGAAGTTAATGTTTGTTTTAGGGGAAGTAACCAGCGTGGATTCTTATTATCAGCATCTGACAGAAATGAAATGCATTTCTTAACACATTTTAGTTGCCCTATTTAATGCATCACTTTTTATTCCTAATAAGTATGTCAAGCGCATGTAGTTTTGCAGTAGCTACAGTTTCTCTCGCTTTCCTGCTTAATCCCCTTTTATTAGTCAGCAGTTAGAAACCCTGAGTAAAAGTGAAACTAATTATTTATCATTAACTTTTTCAGACCTCCGTTTCTCAATCTCCTTTTTTTTGGGTGTTTTCCTTTGTGGCCGTGGAATTCTGTGCCAAAGAAAGCAGTTGATGCCATTAAGGGGCTGGGAAATCAGCATTCAACTCAAGGCTTTAAGGAGTTAGATACGGTCATTTAATGCTAAAGGGATCAAAGGGTATGGGGAGAAATTGGGAACGGGGGCTGAGTTAGATGATCAGCCATGATCATATTGAATGATTGAGCAGGTTTGAAAGACTGAATGGCCCACTCTTCCTATTTTCTATGTTTTGTGGCCTTGGGCTAAATAGCAGAGCGAGTATCTTTAGGCCTATGCTTGAGGCTGTATGTAAAACTCACCAAAGATTCGTGCAATGATTGCATGAGTTTTGTACTTCTGGTTTGATTGCGGAATGTGTGGCACTGGAAAAGCACAGCCGGTCAGGCAGCATCCAAGGAGCAGGAGAGTCGATGTTTCTGCATGAGCTCTTCATTAGGAATGTGTCTGCAGTCCTCACTTTTTCTCCCTGATGAATGTAACTATCAAACTGGCTTACTCATGCTTTTTGCTTGATGTTTGTGTTTTCAAGATGAGCTGAGCTGGGCTGGGTTGGATTGTGGCGTGAGGATGTGTTTGGAGCCCAGTCTGTCAGGAATTCTTTACCTAGTCCTATTGGAGGTACAGGCTGACCAGCACCCTCCTGGCAATTGAATCTACAAGGGTGTAGCTAGATGTCCCTCCTGTGTAAATTAGCAACTAAAAGATCATAACAATTGCTCTCCCCTGCAGGGGGAGGCAGGTCAGATTCAATCCAGCCATTTTATAACCTCATCCACTTCCTGTTCTCACCAACCTCTGATTAAAAACAGTGCTGGAGAAACTCAGGCAGATTTGTGGCAGGAGGAACAGCGTTAATGTTTCGAGACCAATGAACTGCTGTTCTGAATTCTGTCTCTCTCTCTCGCCACAGATGCTGAGTTTCTCCAGTCCTTGTTAATTTTATCTTTGATCACCAACATCTGAAGTCTTTGGCTTTCATCTTAATTATTTGTTTGGATTTCCTGGTTTTTAACTTGGAACTCAAAGATTAAGTCCAGCAAGAGATAAAAGATGAACAAAAAGGTGCTGTTAGCTGGAATATTTTTCTGCGTCTTTTAGTTATTTGCGCGTTTCTTTTCAAACCTTTCTCCTGGCTAGTTTCAATTGCTTCAGGTGATGTGGATAGAAGAGAGCAATTAGAGAAAGGAAAATGGAGCCATTTTTTACAAATCTAGAGATCAATTTTGGCTTTGCACTGGATTCAAAAATACGACATATGATTTATTAATATCTTTCTGACCTAAGGGAGATGGTGGGTATCCGCAAGAGATTCACCACATGTTTATTGTCATTGCTATTAGGCAGGAACTCTGGAGCATAAATTGGGAAAAGATATTCTCAAGGAAATGCACAATAAAAATGTGGAGGTTGTTTAGGGAGCACTTGCTACAAGTGCTGAATATGTTTCTCACTGAAGCAAGGAAGGGATGGTAGGGTGAAGAAAAACTTAATGTTGAGGAAGTAAGGATTAGACAGGGCTCTAGAAGATTACAAGGCAGCCAGGGAGGAACTGAAGAATGGACTTAGGAGAGCTGGAAGGAGGCATGAAAAATCTTTAGCGAGCAGAATTAAGGAAAACCCCAAGGAGTTCCTCACTTCTGAGAGGAACAAGAGGATGGCCAGAGTGAGGGTAGGGCCGATCAGGGATAGTGCAGGGAACTTGTGTCTGGAGTCGGAGTATCCATAATGAATACTTTGTTTCAGTATTCACTATTGAAGGGGACCTTGTCATTTGTGAGGACAGCGTGAAATGGGCTGATATGCTCAAACAGGTTGATGTTAAGAACGAAAACGTGCTGAAAATCTTGAAAAGCAGAAGTCCCTGGGCCAGATGGGATGTACCCAAGGTTACTAGGGGAAGCGAGGGAAGAGATTGCTGCACCTTTGATGATAATTATTGGACAAGATTCTGAGAGACAGGATTTATGATTTATTTGGAAAAGCATAGCTTGATTAGAGATTGTCAGTATGGCTTTGTGAGGGACAGCTCATGTCTCACAAACCTTACTGAATTCTTTGAGGATGTGACCAAACCTATTGATGAAGGTAGAGCGGTGGATGTTGTGTACATGGATTTTAGCAAGGCATTTGATAAGGTTCCCCATAATAGGCTCATTCAGAAAGTAAGGAGGCATGGGATACTAGAAAATTTGGCTGTCTGGATATAGAATTGGCTGTCCCATAGATGACAGAGGATGTTAACTGATGGAAAGTATTCAGCTTGGAGCTCAGTGACCAGTGGTGTTTCACAGGGATCTGTCATGGGATGTCAGCTATTTGATTTTTATCAATGGCTTGGATGAGGAAGTGGAAGGGTGGGTTAGTAAGTTTGTCGATGACGTGAAGGTTGGTGGAGTTGTGGATAGTGTGGAGGGCTGTTATATGTTGCAACGGGACATTGACAGGATGCAGAGCTGGACTGAGTAGTAGATGGAGTTCAACCTGGAAAAATGTGAAGTAATTCATTTTGGAAGGCCGATTTTGGGGTTAAAGACCGGATTCTTGGCAGTGTGGAGGAATGGAAGGTTCTTTGGGTCCCCATCCATAGATCCCTCAAAGTTGCCACTCAAGTTCACAGCATTGTTAAGAAGGCATATGGTGTACTGGCTTTTATTAGCCGGGGGATTGAGTTTAAGAGCCACAAGGTTTTGCTGCAGCTCTACAAAACCCTGGTTAGACCACACTTGGCATATGGTGTTCAGTTCTGGTCACCTCAATATAGGAAGGATGTGGAAGCTTTAGAGAGGGTGCAGAGGAGATTTACCAGGATGTTGCCTGGACTGGAGGGCATGTCTAATGAAGAAAGTTTGAAGGAGCTTGGGCTTTTCTCATTGAAGTGAAGAAGGATGAGAGCTGACTTGATAGAGGTCTACAAGATGATGAGAGACCTAGATAGAGTGGATCGCCAGAGACTTCTTCCTATGGTGGAAATGTGCCTCGCAAAGGGGCATAATTTTAAGGTGATTGGAAGAATGTTTAGGGGAGATGAGAGAGGTAGGTTCTTTACATAGAGTGGTAGGTGTGTGGAATGCACTGCCAGAGGTGGTGGTAGAGTCAGAGACATTAGGGACATTGAAGCGATTCTTGGATAGGCACATAGATGATAGTAAGTGAAGGGGGTGTAGGTCAGTTTGATCTTTGAGTAGGATAAAAGGTCAGCACAACATTGAGGGCCAAAGGGCCTTTATTGAGGTGTTCTGTTCCATGTCGGTTTTCTCCCCAGTGGAGATCAAAGTTGACCTCTGCTAAGTTTATTCCTGTTGCCTGCCAATAATTTTAAAGCAATTGGTTGACTGTAGTTGAGATGACTCAAATATCCTTCCAGGTACCTGCTCTGCTCCAACTCTGGCCTTTTGAGCATCGCCAGTTTCCATGCATTTGACGTTTTTGATGGCTGTACATCAACTGTTTTGTCCAGAAGCTCTGGGATTTATTCTCCAGATCCCTCTAGTTCTGTCTTCCTTTTTTGTCACTCATCCGGCCAGCATTTTGGTCATCTGCCCTGTCTCCTTTTGTGTTTCAACACCAGATTTAATTTTGGGGCATTTTTCTACATGGTTTAGGTACTGGACAGATGGGAATTGTTGCCATCTCTTCCCGAGGATGAATTGGACGGGGTTGGAGGTTGCATATAGTTGAACGGAAATTTTATTTTGCTCTGTTGTGGCCTGGGGCGGATTGGAGCCCAGAGATGTCTGCACGGGGTAAGTGCATTTCTCAACCTAGACTTCCTAATTCTGCTTTTCATTTCGCTTTCCTCTCGCCCTGTTTCAGCACCTGAGAAATAATCTGCAGGAGAGAAGGCGTCTGTGGCTGCGGAACATCTGTGACTTGGAGGAGCAGAAGCTGGCTGTGGATCGGGAGTATGTCAGGCTGGCGAGCAACTTTCGAAGGAGCAGAACAGAGCAACTGCACCTGAGGAAGAGAGACGCCGCTAGGTGCGAAGAGTGAAGTAGGAACAATCCGCTGGTTTCTGGGCGAGTGGCAATTACTGATAATAAAGGGTCAGGCACTTGGGTGTTCCAATTTCACGGACACACACACACCTCATAGTGAGAAATGAGATAATTGATTATTCCTCTCCATCAAGAGATTTCTGCTAGCGAGGATGTTCAGAGAAGGGACACAACTTTGAACAACCCAGTTCTAATGTGAATGTGCTCCTTAATCTCAAGGGTCAAATTTGGCTGGTCAGCCTAGGCTGAGCTTGCATGGATACTCTTCAACACTTGTTTCCATAGAGATAATGACGCTATTTCCTTCCTACACATTCTCACCTTAGGTTGCTGCTTCATATCTGGTGCCCTGCAGACTCACTCTAGCAATCAGTGCGACCCTGATTTCAAGCCATCCTTTCACCACCACTTCCTCCAATATTTAGAGAGTTGTGTTGTTGCTTGATTTGACTAGGTCCTTGTCTTTCAAATTGTGTTTTTGCTGGGATGATTTCCAGCGCATGTAAAGCTATTGGTTCTACATGAATCTGGATGACCTCTGTTTTAGCATTTGTACTCTCTTCTTAGATTGCTGCTCTTGACAGTCCACAAGCAATGTACATTAGCTTTCCTTGCTTGTAAAGTTCTAGAGTCATACAGGCCAGAAACAGTCCCTTCGGTCCAACTTGTCCATGCAGACCAGATATCCTAAAATAATCTAGTCCCAGTTGCCAGCACTTGGCCCATATCCCTCTAAACCTTTCCTGATCAGGTACTCATCCAGATGCCTTTTAAATGTTGTAATTGTACCAGCCTCCACCACCTCTGGAAGCTCATTCCATCCACGCACCATCGTCTGCTGATAAAGTTGCCCCTTAGGTCCCTTTTTAAATCTTTCCCCTCTCACCTTAAACCTATGCCCTCTAGTTTGGACTCCCCTGCCCTGGGGAAAAGACCTTGACTATTCACCCTAACCATGCCCCTCATAATTTTAGAAACTTTGATGAGGACACCTCTCAGCCTCCGACACTCCAGGGAAAACAGCACCAGCCTATTAAGCTTCTCCTATAGCTCAAATCCTCCAACCCTGGCAACATCCTTGTAAATCTTTTCTGAACCCTTTCAAGTTTCACAACATCCATCTTATAGCAGGGAAACTAGAATTGAACACAACAGTCTAATAGTGGCCTAACCAATGCCCTATACAACAATTGCCTCCCATATTAATATCCAGATGGTTCCTCTGCAAACTAAGTAATGTTTTTTGCAAACATGTTTGAGCAAATAGATGCAGTTTGAGGTAGATATTTTAAAGTGGCTTGTAGTTAGACTTTGTTTGCCCCAAGCAGATATTAAAATGATCACTAACAAAGACAATACTCGGTACTTCCTTTTCCTATTTGATGGAATCATTCAGTTTGTGTGAACTCTCATGTTGCAAGTGCAATGGGTTGTCCTTGCTGCATAAGGGTTACTCCAAGTCTTGCAGGCGCCACACGACGAGGTTACTTCGTCACACCTCTAGTCCCGCTCTCACTAGTTGTTTGTTTCAAATGGAAGCTGCTGCTTATTTTGTAACCCAGTACCTCTATACGCCCTTAACGATGAGATTACGGAGAGGATCTTGCTCTGAGGACAAGTTAGGCCAGAGTTTTACTGAATAGTTCACATGCGCGACAAGTGATTGTTCTGCTTTTCAAATCCATTGGTTGCTGCACCTCCTTATCTTGGCCAGGGAAAGTCCATTTGCTGTCTGCACATCACCTTCAGGCTCCAGTCTGGACTGTAAACGTTAGCTTGCTCTCTCTCCTTGGATGTAGCCTGACCTGGGAGCTCCAGCATTTGTTGTTTTCAGTACAGATACCAGCATCGGCAGCAATTTGCTCCTACATGGCATTTCTATTACTCATCAGTTCTAAAAAAAAAATACAACTCCATGTAATCACTCTCTCCCTAACTCCCGAGTGTGGGGTGCAACTTTTTATGTGCTCAGATTTTTAAGATCAATTCAGTCAGTAATTCTACCACAAAATAGAATAAGATCCAATTCTGTCTCCTGTCTCTCTTTCATTCCACAACAGCAGAGAGTGGAGGATGCTTAGACATTTTAGCACACTTCCCCCAGTTTCAATGCCGCAGACATATCACTTCCTTGCTGTTTTTATCAGTTGCTGGTGTTCTCCAGCTACCCCACTCACATCAGGCTTCAAATGGTGGGTGGGTGGGTGGGTATAGGTCTGTGTGCTTTGTGGCTCCCATAGGTTCCACACAACAATAGAGGTCACATTGACAATGGCGAGCCAGCCTGTATACTAAGGGAACAATCGCCTTACTCTGACCCTTTTTAAGGTCTGGGTTGAGGGATGTGGAATCACGGCAATGCAAATTAACCAAGCGATTTCAACAGGTCAGAGAGACTGACTGACCTATCCCAGGCGCTGCGTTTCCTTTTGGTGTTGGCCTGAGACACTGTCAAAGTGAGCACCAGGTGGTCCACTAAAATTCCCCCAGCGATGCAGATTTTTGTTTCGTACCAGCATCAAGGCTAATAGGATTGCAGAATTGAGGTCACAATCCCAACAGTCTTGAGGGGCCAAATGGCCTATTCCTGTGCCTGATTTCTTATAACCCTACATTCGATGTCTGCACCACACTTCCACTTTCCACAAAAACTGTCCTTGCCCTTTCAGTACTTATTTTAAAAAAATCTCTTGTGAAGCACAATGTTTTATCAAAATCAGAATATTCATTCACCAGTGACAATAAATCACAGTAAAAATCGAATGGGGAATGCTTCATTCTGCTACGAAACTGAAATTTTAAAATAAAATGCCAGAAGGGGTTCTTCTAAACTTCTGGCAGCTTCAGCATTAACACCACTAACAAAGCAGATATATTCAAAAGATAATGACCATTGTGCGAGTTAACTGCAGTTCAGCTTTACTGGCTTGCCCAAGTTATTCAGGGAAGTTGGAATTTGGAAATATTCACACGGGTGTGGGTGCTTTTTAACTTTCGGGTTTTATATTTGGAAGGCAGGGGAGCCACCAAGTCTGAGCTTCAGTGTGCACTGACACCAGTGTTTCAGGAGGATTCCAAGGCAAGGGGTTTGCCACTCACTACGCAGGTGTTTGCTGCTTAAATGTCACTGTCAACTTGTGGCTTTCTGCTGGTTTAACAGGCTGCAGGAACTTGAAGCCCAGAAGCAGCTAACGGAGACAGCGGCAACTGCCCTCAAACTTCAGCTGAACCAAGTTTCTCAACAGCTCGAAGATCTGCAAAACGAGGCAAGTTTGATCCTCTCCAAAGTGCCTGTAGCAGCTGTGTGTGTCTTGTTTTGTCTGTGGGGTTGACTGTGTTTCATAACTGGATTGCTTGAGAATTCTTTCATTGTTGAACTGTTTTGACACTTTAGTACTAGTCAGTACTGAAGGAAGTGAAGGAACTTGTGTGGGTGGTTACTTGTATATTTAAGACGTTTTGTGTATCTTAATCACTTTAACCATAGGTTTATTTTAGTAAACTGGTCTTAAAATACAGCTACAGTTCTTGTCATAAAATCAATTCCAATTGGAGTTGTATCAGAACCTAGTTACACCCATATACAGCTACCATATTGTATTCGAGATGTGTATACGAGCAAAGTAGCAAGTGCAATTTATTTGTGTAATTAACTTGCAGCAAACCAGTTTTTCATGCTGTTTTCAGGTCTTTGACAAGAATGCTGCATTAGCCTCAGTCAGAAACAGCACAGAAGTGTTACAGCATGAACTGGAGGAAGCAGTGACGGGGCGGCAGCAAATCCAGTCAATAAATCAAGCTCTATCAGACGCTCTCAACACCCTCGAACAAAAACTCAACCAGCAGCAAAGTAAGTAAACTTCACAATGAATTTCCACAGGCTGTACCTTTGAACAAAAAGTGATCCTGATATTTTTGTGTGTTTTGGAATATGCAGCAAGCTTGCGGTTCCTGAAATGGGAAAACAGGATTCTTTTGCAGTGTGTTTACAGTTGGTGACAATTGTGATTTTTTTTTTCTTTTGTAACTCATCTCTTGGGAAATAGTTTTAGAGTTTGGACGGTATTTAAAATTGCACTCAAAGGCGTAGATTTGAATGTGAGCAGAAGTTGAAATTTTTCAACATGTAAATTTATTCCAATTATTGGGAATCAAACCAGTTGTGTGGATCAATTGTATATGGGTACAGAGTGTGGATGCAAGTTTTACTTCATATAACTCGAAATTCACTTTGGGTTTGGTCAGGTGATTATTTTGTAAAGTTGACCTGTTTAACTTCCCCTGAGAAAGTGAATGAGTGTATAAACCTTTTGAATGTTAACTCTGTATCATCACTTAAGCCATCAGCAAATGTGGCATGAGGTAAATAAGATCAGAGAGTTTAACGTGTGTCTCGTGGATTGGTGTGGGAGAAATGGGTTTTGACTTGTGGGGCACCAGCATCGGTTCAGGGCAGAGCGAGTTCTACCTTTTTCAGGCAGACTTCACTTAAACTCTGCTAGGATCAGTGTCCTGGTGAATTGTTTCAGTAGGATGGAAAGGGGATATTAAACTAAACTGACTAATTACGCAAAAGGCATATTTGAAATGCAATCTCAAATGTTAATGGGAAAGGACAAGGCAATAATAGTACAGGGTAGCAATATGATAAGGATAACCAGAGTGTGATAGTGAGGGATAGTGTGTGCTGTACATACTCAAAAGTAGGGTTAATGTTGGTGGAAAGGGTAAAAAGACAATTAAAGGCTCTTTGTTGAAATGCATGCAGCACTGATAATTATATGATTGAATTAATGGTGTAAATTGAAATAAATGGTTATGATATGATGATCATTGCAGAAACTTGACTATAAGGTCACTAATTGAATCTGAATCAATTGTTATTAAAATCCCATCTGATTCGCTAATCTACTTTGAGGGCAGGAAATCTGCCATGCTAATGTACATTTGACTCCAGACCCACAGCAATGTGGTTAACTCTTAAGCGCCCCTTGGAATGATCTAGCAAACCATTCCATTTTACCAAACCACTACACAAAAGGTCAAAAAGAAGTGAACCCATAGACAAACTGAGCAACAGCCTGGCATTGGCTGATGGGTATGATAGTGGATCCACAATGTCCCAGAATGCACCTTCCAAATAACTGGGCATGTCCTGTTCCACCAGAGGTGATAGCATAATGGCATACATTCGGGAAGGAGTTGTCCTCAACATTGACCTGGACCCCATAAAGCCCCTTGCCCACAAGTCAACCACTTGCTGACTGCCAGCTCTTGTCCTCCTCGCCTCTCCCACCCTTGGCTGATGGAAAATTGCTAATTGGTATTGAGTGCCATTTGGAAGAAAGAGGTTGGAGAGGACGCAGAATGTTTTCTAGGTGGGAGGTTTCAATGTCCATCTCCAAGTGTGGCTCAGTAGCGCTCCACTGACCGGGCTGGCTAAGCCCTGGAGGATATAACTGCAAGATTGGGTTTGCAGCAGGTACTGAGGGAACCAGCACGAGTGAAAAATCTGCTTAAACCTGTCCCCACCAACTTACTTGTTGCATCAGTTTATGACACTACTGACTACTTTGTCAAAGGCAATGAAGTGACATCTTCACAGTGAGAATGTCCTCCATGGTGTTGTGTGGCACTACCACAATTCTCAATTCAAGTGATATTGAACAGCTCATGAGGTGTTGAGGGGCAGCAACTACAATCTGAAACTACTTGGCCTGCACTCCACGCAAGATTAACCCCCAAGTCCAATTTGGAAAATCCCTCTCTGACCTTGAGTATTTGAAACGAGTCCAGGAGACCATGTTGACCAGACTTGTATAGTTTGATATTGCATCTACCTTTTATGTAAGATGTGATCTTAGCTCCAACCCAGGACTAAGCCATTTTCTCTGTTAGTGTAAATTAATCTTCAGTCAGTGTGCTTCACGTGGGCTGGCTCTAACTTTGTTTGGAATTGCCCTGTCTACTACTCTACCCATTGATGTGTGTGGTCTTCTGAAGGGGTTGGACTTGTTCTGAAGGTGGATGGTTGCTGCAAAGTGTTGAACCCTGCCTCCTGGGTTTACTGTCCTACATTGCAGAATGTCATTTTCTCTATAACTATAACACTACAGCTTTGTGTGTCTATGACTTGCTCTGTCCTTTTAATGCACTTGCTGATTGGGAGGTGGTGGTGTTGCTGACAGATGCAGTATTTGTTAGCCTTCCCTGATCACCAATGTTAAAGTGACAGTGACATGCATTCTGGAACTGCTGCAGTTACACGGTGTGGGTGCATTCCTAATGCTGCTGGTCAGTAAATTGCAGGATTTTGGCTGAAGAGGGAACCATGATATTTGCAAGGTGTCAGGATAGCATATGACTTGAAGAGGAACTTGGTGCTGCTCCTACATGCTTGCTTGCTTCCTATGACTTTTTTACCAGGTGGTGGTGGCTGCTGTAGAGCCCTTGGCAAGTTGATACAGCACATGTTACAGATGGCAAACTGCACTACCACGTGGTGTGAAAGGAGTAAATGTGCACAGTGGTGAATGGGATCTGCTGGTGCAGCATGTTGTGCTGAGACTTCCTCAGCCAAACCATGAACTGCAACGGACTCCATCAATTAGCTGAGAAATCAAATCAACAAATGTGTGACCCCAAGTTTAATAAAAGCTCTGCCCTTCTCAAGTTGAAACTGCATGATGAAACTGACGTGTCGAGGGCAAACCTGTTTGACCTAGCGATATGAAAGGTTATGGCAGACTGGAAAGGTTGCACAAACCCACAGGGTGATTACTTCTCCATAACTCATGCTGCTATTAAATAAACTGCACCAGCCCTCTGCTTCTAAACCACCTACTGGAGGACTGCTGAGGGAATGCAGCGTGATTTCCTCATTCCTTTGTCACCTGCTTAATCGTGTGTACCTTCCAGTCATTTTGGAACTGGGTGTGGTGGTGTGGTTATGGTGGTGGTTTAGAAAACTAGGGTTCATGAGTTCAATTGTCACCATGGCCACAATAGTATTGAGTAGGGAGCAGATTTGAAGGACAGAATGATCTCCCCCTGTGTCTTGTGTTCTTACAGAATAAATCTGATCACACAACCACCTGCTGAAAGAGTAGCGCTCTGAAAGCTAGTGCTTCTAATTAAACCTGGTGTTGTGTGATTTTTAACTTTGTACGCCCCAGTCCAACACCGGCATCTCCAAATCATTTTAAGATTAGAAGAAGTGACAATGAAGGGAGCAGGATTTAAAATCCAATGGTTTAACTTCAGTCCTTTGTATTAGTTATAGGAGACCTGTTATTGGACCAAACCGGGTCAATTGGTCTGATTGCCAACCCTGGCTGGGTCAGTTTCCAGAGGCTGCTTCATATGACCTTGTAACCACTAGGATACTGCCCTCCCACTCCTGTCATTGCTCTACCCCCAGGTCTGTTGCCTCCTTGAAAAGCAAGGGCACTCTTTGTTACTTCATTGGAATTATTTTAGCTATCAGTCAAACAGCCTGTCCTCCTCATCTGCTAATAATGCAAATAAAACCCTTTATATTAATGCCTGAGATTTTTCTCCTGGGTGTCAACTCACAGAAGAATCTTTTCAATTCTTGCCCGGTTGACAAGCCCCACAACATGCCATTCTGGTACAGCACTGTGTGGTTCAGTCATCCATCCAGTCAATTATAATCGAGGAATTGTTACAATGCTTTTGGGAATCCTGTCATTAGCCAACATGGTTTCGCATTTTTAAACAAAAACTTTTGTATATATAAAAAAAAAATTAAACAAAGTAAGTTTAACACCGTAGTTCATCGTCACTTGTGCTGTGAACCCCATTTACAGTTTACTTTCCCAAAAATTCTCTTGGACATTGTCAATTTTGAAGGTTCACTCACCCTCGGGTTGGTTCTTCCAGGAGTATCATGGAACCATATTATCCCATGACGGAGGCCACTTGGCCCATCACGTTGCCATAAACCCCAGGAATTCACTTTCATTCTCTGTGATCCAGCTATTCCCCGAGATGCAAAATCTTATGGGAGTCTGTTTATTAAGTTTTTTGGATGAAAAGACCCTCAAGCTTTTGTTAGAGCTCATGAATTAGGGATGGCTCTGTCCCTGTGCAGGTTGCTGGTAAACACCCAACCACCTTTCCACAGCCTCCAAGGTAATTCTGCTGCCCACCTTCTGCTCCAAGACTCTTGAGGACACTATAACTTTCTCCCTCAAGCTTGAAACTAGACACCTCTTCCTGCTGCACTTTCCCTCGAATCCATAGCCCCGAATTATTATTTGCCGCAGGGCGACAATAGGATTATATTTTCTAACTTTGGCTTGTGTTTGCATCCCTCTGACCTTGCAAGGTAAACTTAAGTCTCACCTAACTTCAAGCTTGTTTGTGTTGCATTGTCATCAGATACATGTTATAGAATCGCTAAAGTGTGGAAGCAGGCCATTCAGCCCATCGAGTCCATGCCAGCCATCTGACCCTGCTACCTTATTCTTTTAACCCTGCATTTCCCATAGCTAATCCACCTAGCCTGAACATCTTTGGACTGTGGGAGGACATCGGAGCACCTGGAGGATTCCGGTTTTTCAACCAGATGCCTTGTTTATCTGTAGTTAATTTGCCATTCTCATCTGGTCTGGCCTACATGTGATTCCAAGCCCTCAGCAAAGTGGTTGACTCTTAAGTGCCCTCGGTGATGGCATACCAAGCTATTCAGTTGGGTCAAGTTCTAAAAAGCCTAACACAGAAACCTAGAAGATGGGATGAGATTGAATAGGCTGTGCAGAAAGTAACTCATGTCATAACAGGAAATGGATGTGTGGGTGGTTTTTAAAAAAAAAAGTGAAAAGATGGAACCAGGCTGGAAAGTTATTGGACTCTGTGTTGAGTCCTAAAGGCTGCAGGATCTCCAAGTAGAAAATGAGATGTTTTTTGATGATGCGCCGAGGCTTACTGGAACAGCAGGCCTGCAATGGAAATATTGGCGTGGGAAGTGCAGTGAAGTTATGACATAACATTGGTCAATTTTAATACAGCTTACCCATTCTCTCTCCTCCCAATTTTTCATAATCACTTATTCAGCTTCTCTTCAGTCCTGGCCTAATATCAATAATCTCCTTGTCTACATGCCCCGATAATGGGGGACCCCAGCACATCACTGCTAGCCTGATCCTTTCACATTCAGCCAGAAATACCAAGTGACTCAAACATTTTTGGCTCCTTCTGTGGTCCCCAGCATCGCACATGCCAGTCTTCAGTCAATTCACTCCATTGCAAGTGATATGAGAAACAGCTGAAGGCAATGGGGACTGACATAATTCTAGCAATAAAACTGAATATTTGTATTCCAAAAGTATCCATGCGCTCAGCCAAGCTGTTCCAACTATAATACTGACATCTACCCAACAGTGAGAAAAATTGGCCTAGAACGTCCTGTGTACATGGATGGGACAAATCAAACCCTGGAAAATACTGCCTTGACGACCCTCCGTCATTAGTGAACTGATTGAAGGGGTCATTGCCAATGATATCAGGCAACACTTGCTCAGCGTTACTGACTCCCTACTGCCCAGTATGCATTCTGCCAGGGCCACTCAGCTCCTGACCTCATTACAGCCTTGGTCCAAATGTGGACAAAAGGGCTGAACTGGGTTAGGTGAGAGAGGTTGCCCTTGACAACAAGGCAGTATTTCGCTGAAAGATTAGGCTGGCCTTTACTGACAGTGTCTCTTTCCCTGAGAAGATGGTAGTGCCCTGCGGCCTTGAGCCATTACTATCCATAAGCTATAGTTCACCCAGAATGACATAGGGAGAGAATTCCATGAATTTAACCTGCAACAGTGAAGGGACAGTGATATATTTCCAAGTCAGGGTGTGAGTGACTCTGAGGAGAATTACAGGCGTTCCCAGGTATCTGCTGCCCTTGTCAGGTCCTTCCAGATGGGTGAGGTCATGGGAATTCTGAATGACCAATGGCATTTTCTGCTGACTGTTGTGGGAGCATCAAATATTAAGTCGTCAATAAAACTGGGGGGGGGGGGGGGGAAATTCTAGCTACATCTCCCTTTGCTGAACAACTTCACAATCGCCAAGACTTCTCTGCAGTCATTGCCTTGATTTTCTGTTTTCAAAGCAAAAGTGCCGAGCTTGTTTAGTCTTTTCCTGATCTGATGTTATGTGCAGTGGTCACAGTTTTGAGTTATTGAGTGGCTGTTGTGTGATGGGTAAGGAATGCCGAGTAGACATCAGTGTTTTTCTGTGGGATAATGAAGAAAAATTGATCGATTTGCTCCAGGCATTAATGCTGTTCAATATGTCAGCCATTGACTTTGTGTGGGCTGAGGAACATTTTTTAAACTGATTAATGCAAATTGAAATTCCATTGAATGAAAAGTAAATAATAATAAGCATCACTGGTCTTGCAGTATTGATATTATTATAGAGGACACAGAGTGGGCTTGTTTCATTAGAATGATGAAGGGAATAGCAGTGTGTGCTCTAGTTTATTTTTCTTGCTATCACCCATTATAACACTATCATATAAAATTGAGATCAGTCTTGTGTTCAAGAAGGGGAGTAGGGATAACCCTAGTAACTATAGGCCGGTGAGTCTCACTTCTGTTGTGGGCAAAGTCTTAGAGAGAATTGTAAGGGATAGGATTTATGAACATCTGGATAGGAATAATGTGATCAAGGATAGTCAGCATGGTTTTGTGAAGGGCAGGTCGTGCCTCACAAACCTTATTGAATTCTTTGAGAAGGTGACTAAGGAGGTGGACGAGGGGAAAGCGGTAGATGTGGTGTATATGGATTTTAGTAAGGCGTTTGATAAGGTTCCCCATGGTAGACTACTGCAAAAAATACAGAGGTATGGCATTGAGGGTGAGTTGGAGGTTTGGATTAGGAGTTGGCTAGCTGGAAGAAGACAGAGGGTAGTAGTTGATGGCAAAGGTTCATCTTGGAGTGCTGTCACTAGCGGTGTTCCGCAAGGATCTGTTTTGGGACCATTGCTGTTTGTCATTTTTATAAATGACCTGGAGGAGGGGTTAGAAGGTTGGATGAGCAAGTTTGCGGATGATACGAAAGTCGGAGGAGTTGTCGACAGTGAGGAAGGATGTGGCAGGTTACAGCGGGATATAGATAAGCTGCAGAACTGGGCAGAAAGGTGGCAAATGGAGTTCAATGTAGCTAAGTGTGAGGTGATTCACTTTGGTAAGAGTAATAAAAAGATGGGGTACTGGGCTAATGGTCGGATACTTGGTAGTGTGGATGAGCAGAGGGATCTTGGTGTCCATGTACATAGATCTTTGAAAGTTGCCACCCAGGTAAATAGTGCGGTGAGGAAGGCATATGGCGTACTGGCTTCTATTGGTAGAGGAATTGAGTTCCAGAGTCCTGAGGTCATGTTGCAGTTGTATAAGACTCTGGTGCGGCCGCATCTGGAGTATTGTGTGCAGTTTTGGTCGCCATATTATAGGAAGGATGTGGAGGCACTAGAACGGGTGCAGAGGAGGTTTACCAGGATGTTGCCTGGTATGGTAGAAAGATCGTATGAGGAAAGGCTGAGGCACTTGGGGATGTTTTCATTGGAGAAAAGAAGGTTTAGGGGTTTAGATAGGGTCGACAGTGAGAATCTTTTTCCACGTATGGAATCAGCTATTACAAGGGGGCATAGCTTTAAATTAAGGGGGGGTAGGTATAGGACAGATGTTAGAGGTAGGTTCTTTACTCAGCGAGTCGTGAGTTCATGGAATGCCCTGCCAGTAGCAGTGGTGGACTCTCCCTCATTATGGGCATTTAAGCGGGCATTGGATAGGCATATGGAGGATAGTGGGCTAGTGTAGGTTAGGTGGGCTTGGATCGGCACAACATCGAGGGCTGAAGGGCCTGTACTGCACTGTATTCTTCTATGTTCTATGTTGTGTATGTTTGCATATAGTCCGTGAACTCTGCATTACTCTGAGCATACAATATGTCTGATCAGACTGCTTGCTTTGCTGAACGTTTGATGATATTTCAAACCTTTCAGCATGTTAGTAGAATGTTATGATTAGTAGTTATAGTAAGGGAATGCTGTAGGATGAAGCCTGTATCCTTGTTCAAAGAAATACATGTCTGTCCCCTTGTTCATGTACTTTTATACCTGTATATCTCTCTCTATTTTGTGTTTGGGAAGTTCAGCCTTGTGCAGTAACCAATTTCACCTTTGTGCTCAGTGACTGGCTCTTTAGATTGCTTTCGCCATTTGAGGGAGGGTGATCTAAACAATTGCTCAGCTGTTGGTCAAGTTGTTGCATTTAGCAAGGCAAGGTGGAGTTTGCAGCAGACTGGTGGACTGGATTACTGGTTGGGGGATAAGAGCCAGATAATCAATGCTGTGCTTGAACTCAACTCCGACATTCTTCACAGAAAATCCCACTTAGACCACAGGGTGTTCTTCCCATTTCATTCCCAGATAGAATCCTAACCACTGCAGGGAGTTATGCAGCTCCTGACGGGGACATCTTTTGAGACTTGGCTTTCGGTCATTAGTCTTGAGAAAAAGGGTGCAAGTTTTGCCCTCTAGATTGATCTATGTTTCCACAAAAAAAGACCAGTAGATCCTCAGTCAAGTAAGGAGGTAAAAACAATGACTGCAGATGCTGGAAACCAGATTCTGGATTAGTGGTGCTGGAAGAGCACAGCAGTTCAGGCAGCATCCAAGGAGCTTCGAAATCGACATTTCGGGCAAAAGCCCTTCATCAGGAATAAAGGCAGTGAGCCTGGAGCGTGGAGAGGTAAGCTAGAGGAGGGTGGGGGTGGGGAGAAAGTAGCATAGAGTACTGTGGGGGAGGGGATGAAGGTGATAGGTCAGGGAGGAGAGGGTGGAGTGGATAGGTGGAAAAGAAGATAGGCAGGTAGGACAAGTCTGGACAAGTCATGGGGACAGTGCTGAGCTAGAAGTTTAGAACTAGGATGAGGTGGGGGAAGGGGAAATGAGGAAGCTGTTGAAGTCCACATTGATGCCCTGGGGTTGAAGTGTTCCAAGGCGGAAGATGAGGCGTTCTTCCTCCAGGCGTCTGGTGGTGAGGGAGCGGCGGTGAAGGAGGCCCAGGACCTCCATGTCCTCGGCAGAATGGGAGGGGGAGTTGAAATGTTGGGCCACGGGGCGGTGTGGTTGATTGGTGCGGGTGTCCCGGAGATGTTCCCTAAAGCGCTCTGCTAGGAGGCCCTCAGTCTCCCCAGTGTAGAGGAGACCGCATCGGGAGCAACGGATACCTCAGTCAAGTAATCCTAGAACAAGGTATTCTATGTTTCAGACTTTTTTTTAAAAAAAAGTAGGCAATGACATTAAAAATGAGAATTACCAGATCAGCTATTTCATTCAGTGCTGGAGCAGACTCAATGGGCTGAATGGCTTACCTCTGGTCCTAAGTCTTATGGCCTAACGAATTTTAAATGGAACTAGGGAAATTTCCGTAGAAAGTTGGCTTGAAGCAGACTTGATTGCAGGGCTTCGTGTAATTGGTCCACCAACTGCCCAAGCTTTCAATGCTACTCTAGTCATATAGTCTATACAATCTGTATATCACCAAAATAAGCCATTCCACCCAACCTGTTCATGGTTTAAAAAAAAAGTGTGGTGCTGGAAAAGCACAGCCGGTTAGGCAGTATCCGAGGAGCAGGAGAGTCGATGTTTTGAGCATAAGCTCTTCATCAGGAATGTCCATGGTCCTGTTGAACCTGCTTTGTTCACTAGTTTGCACATCTGCCTCCATCCTTCTCCCTCCAATATTAATCCAGCCTTCTCTTACACACACCTGTATTATTCACTTCAAGCATTCTTCATGGTTGAAGCCACTCCCTGAATAAAAGTGTTACTCCTGAATCCATATTTGATCTCCTGGCAAAAACCTTATGTTGGTCTGTAACTTGGTTCTCACCACCATCGCTCTGCTCTCTCCCCAAACCCTCCTTATTCATATACCCATCCAGATGCCTTTTATATGCTGTAGTTGTACCAGCCTCCACCACTTCATCTGGCAGCTCATTCCATCCAGTTTTGGACTCCCTCATCCTCAGAAAAAGACCTTGGCTATTCACCCTGTCCATGTCCCTCATGGTTTTATAAACCTCTATAAAGTCAACCCTCAGTCATCAACTCTCCAGGAGGAAATAAGCCCCAGCCTATTCAGCCCCTCCCTATAGCTCAAACCCTCCAGTCCTGGCAACATCCTTGTAAATCTTTCCTGCACCCTCTCGAGTTTAGCAACATCCTTCCTATAGAAAGGTGTTCAGAATTGTACTCTAAACGTGGCCACACCAATGTCCTATACAGCCGCAACATGATGCCCCAACTCCTATACTCAATGCTCTGACTAATGAAATCAAATTCTGGCTCTCCCAGTTTTCAAGAGAATCTGCATTTTCTTCACATCTCCTGATATTGTAACACCTGAGTGTTGCAGGTGGTGTCAGGGCAGCACAGTGGCTCAGTGGTTAGCACTGCTGCCTCACAGCACCAGGGACCCGGTTCGATTCCACCCTCAGGTGACTGTGCAAACTCCACACAGATATTCTCCCTGTGTCTGCAAGGGATTTCCTCTGAGTGCTCCTGTTTCCTCCCACAATCCAAAGATGTGCAGGTTAGATGAATTGGCCATGCTAAATTGACCACAGTGTTTAGGGATTTGTAGGTTAAGTGCATTAGTCAGGCGAAATGTAGAGAAAAAGGTTCGGGTAATGGGTCTGGGTGGGATACTCTTTAGAGAGTCAGTGTGGACCTGTTGGGCCGAAGGGCCTGTTTCCATACTGTAGGGATCTAAAAAATTCAAGCATGTTCCCTTTTCCTTCTGAGGGTATTACTGGAAGGCATTAGTTCAATCATAATGAGGACTTTTTTGTCTGGATTGTTGGTATGGCTGAAGTTAGTATGATCCAACATTTCTGCTTTGAATGAACATTTTCAACTGAATGATTTGTATCACACTCAGCGCTGTGGTAGTTTAATGTGTTCACAGGGTAAAGTCAGGTGATGGTCAGGTCAAGCCAGTGCCAATTCTCTGATCTTGGAAGTCTCTAGGACACCTTGTTTCTCCTGCAAAGATGTCAGTTACACCAGGTAACTCAAATAATCTCTGCCTGTTCGCATTTACCTTTCACAGAGTATGATGTCCTTGTCCTGGTCTCGTGGCCCATCCTCAGTCATGCATTGAATGCTCCTAGTCTGAAGAGATGGTCTGACCTGCAGATTCTGCTCATATCAACATCAAGATTTCCCTAAAAGTGGTCATTCTTCCCAGCCAGGGAGCAGCATGTTGGTGTTTTAGATACCTGTAAGGTTGAATGGCCATGTTTGAGTTGAGAGATTGAGGGAGAAAGCACGTTCTGAACTATTTGTAGTGAGTTCTATCATGGAGGACAGTCAGTTCCTCTGATACAGAGCACTCTTCAGTGTAAACTTATAGTATTTATGTTGCTGGTATTTTTAAGGTCCTCATCAATGCAGTTTCCCAATATGTTGATGGATAAGGGGTCAATCATAGAAATCTCTATATAGGCAATATGGTTAGATTATTTCTTGAAGGTGGTCATTGCCTTGAATTGATGAGGCAGAACTGTTACTTGAGTCAACCAAGCTTGAATGTTGTCGTCGTCGTCGCGCAATGGTTAGCACTGCTGCCTCACAACACCAGGGTCCCAGGTTCAATTCCAGCCTTGGGCAACTGTCTGTGTGGAGTTTACACATTCTCTCTGTGTCTGCGTGGGTTTCCTCCCGGGTGCTCTGGTTTCCTCCCACAATCCAAAGATGTGCAGGTCAGTGAATTGGCCATGCTAAGTTGCCCATGGTGTTATGTGCATTAGTCAGAGGGAAATGGGTCTGGGTGGGTTACTCTTTGGAGGGTCAGTGTGGACTGTTTGGGCCGAAGGGCCTGTTTCCACACTGTAGGGAATCAAATCAAATCTTGCTAGCTGAAGGCGCAATCTGCTTCAGTATGTGAGGAGTTGTGAATGGAAATGAACTCTACAATAATCAGTCAGCATCTCCAAACCTGACTTTGAGGAGGGAAGGTTGGTGGAGATGA
Source organism: Chiloscyllium plagiosum (assembly GCF_037043375.1). Lineage (NCBI taxonomy): Eukaryota > Metazoa > Chordata > Chondrichthyes > Orectolobiformes > Hemiscylliidae > Chiloscyllium > Chiloscyllium plagiosum. The sequence continues at coordinate 55,449,202 of NW_028270161.1, forward strand.
TTAGACCTCCTGATCCTCATGGACTTGAATTTTATAAGACAATGTTCAAAACCTTTCATGAAAAGGTTAATGTATGCTGTCCATTAAGGAAAGAAAGATCCGTTGACACATTTGAAGAATGGCATTTGCCAGACAGGAAGAATGTAAAAATTAATATGAAATGGCCATTTATTACTTGAAGGCCACTAACATTATAAATCTCTGCACAAAACAATCTCTCGTCTTTTCTCTTTTTCGTGAGATGAGTTTATTGCATATTTCTGAGCTGTTGAATTCAGAACTAAGCATCTTTTCATAACCATAAATGGAAATGGAGGTGGCTTGGATAAATGCAGGTAACAGCAATACATTTAGGCAGCTGTGTGTGTGTCTGTCTGTCTGTGTGATAGTTAATATTCTCTTCTCTGTGAAGCTAGCTTGCTCTCATGTGAATCATGCCCCCCTCTTTTCTCTTCCTTGGTCAGAATTCACACGACACCATAAACTTTAAACCTGAAATCACAATCATAAACCTGTTGGACTACAACCTGGTGTCATGTGACTTCTGACTCTTCCTTTGCCTTTTTGAATAGCCAACTTTTTGAAGGAAAATTGGATAATGATTTAAAGAGCAAAAGTTTGGAGGGTTATAGGGAAAAGGGCAAGGTAGTGGGGCTGGATAAATTGCAGTTGTACAGAATGTGTGGATGTGAGGGACACATTCCTCCCACACACACTTTAAAACACTGTCAAGGTCATTCTTAAAACAAAATAATCAAGAAATTTATTCTGAGCTCAGGTTCAATTGTCAACTTGTTGAAAAGAAGTTCTATTTCAGCTAAAATTATTGATCAGCTGAATCGTATATTTCCACTCAGTTACACAGAAAAAGCCACAGTGTTCTCTGGAGAAGATTCCGCTAGTAAGACACCATCACACCATTTACCAGCCACAAATGCTGAATCAAAGGTTTAACTGTGCGTCACCATGCAAATTGAAGAAAACACTGATATACTTGACGCAAATGTCAGTCTCTTCCACAGCTGCATGATATAGTGCATTTCCTTTCATAAATCATCCATTTTGATAGAAATAGCAGCAAAATGCACAATTATTTAAATGATGAAAAATTGCGTCATGCTGCTGTGCAGAGGGAGCTGAGTGTCCTTGTGCATGAATCTCAGTTAGTTTGCAGGTGCAGCAGGTAATCAAGGCAAATTAAATATTGTCCTTCATTGTGAGAGGGTTGGAGTTTAAAAGTAAGGAGGTTATGCTGCAGCTGTATAGGGTGTTGGTGAGGCCACACCTGGAGTACTGTCTGCAGTTTTGGTATCCTTACTTGAGAAAGGATATACTGGCACTGGAGGGGGTGCAGAGGGGGTTCCCCAGGTTGATTCTGGAGTTGAGGGGCTGATGAGGAGATACTAAGTAGATTGGGCCTATCCTCATTGGAATTTAGAAACATGAGGGAGGATCTTATGGAAACATAAAATTATGAAGGGAGTACATAAGATAGAAGCAGGAGGTTATTTCCACTTGCAGGTTAAACTAGAATTAGGGGGCACAGCCTCAAAATAAGGGCAGCAGATTTAGGACTGAATTGAGGACCACCTTCACACAAGGGTTGTGAATCTGTGGAATTCCCTGCCCAGTGAATTAGTTAAGGCTACCTCCTTAAATTCTTTTAAAGTAAAGATAGATTTTTGAACAGTAAAGGTATTAAGGGTTATGGTGACCAGGCAAGTAAATGGAGGTGAGGCCATGAAAAGACCAGCCATGATCTTATTGAATGGCAGAGCAGGCTCAATGGGCCAGATGGCCTACTCCTGCTCCTGGTTCATAATTTGTAAACTACTAGAAATCTTCCTGGCCAAGTTGCAAACTTCACAATTGAATTTGATACACTTTTGCGTACTTGATATTTAAGGTTTGCGGATCCAAGGTGGACTTTTTTTTTTTAAATTCTTTAATCGGATGTGAGCCGTTGTTAGTCCATGTAGTCCAGGGCATCCGTAGTGCAATTAGGAATGGAATTTCAGGCTTTTGGCCCAGCAACACTGAAGGAATGGTGACCAAGTTCTGGTGCATGTTTAAATGGTGATGCTTCTATGGATCTGCTGTCCTTCTCCATCCAGGTTGTCGAGTTGCAGGTTCAGAAGGAGCTATCTGAGCATTTTTCTGCAGTTGTCATGGAATAAAGGTAGAAATCAGCTGCGATCTCAAAACACCCAACAGCCTTAAGGGGTCCCCTTCTGTTCCCGTGTCTGACATGCAATGCTTTATGGTTGTCTCTTAATGCAATGTTAATAATTTTAAAGCTGGGCGGCACGGTGGCACAGTGGTTAGCACTGCTGCCTCACAGCGCCAGAGACCAGGGTTCAATTCCTGCCTCAGGCAGCTGTCTGTGTGGAGTTTGCACAGTCTCCCCATGTCTGTGTGGGTTTCCTCCGAGTGCTCCGGTTTCCTCCCATAGTCCAAAGATGTATAGATTAGGTGGATTGGCCATAAGAAATTGCCTGTAGTGGCCAGGCATGTGCAGGCTAGTTGGGTTAACCATGGGAAATGTGGGGTTACAGGGATAGGGCAGGGGGATGGGTCTGTTTGGGATGCTGTTCGGAGGGACAGCATGGATTCCATGGTCCAAATGACCTCTTCCCAGAATGTAAGAATTCTATGATACTACAATACCTAGAAAGTATTGCAAGTTTCCATTTTTGGCAGTGCTTTTTAAAGTTTATATTGGCAGACCCAGCATAGCGTGTCACTTGGTAGAGGCTGGGGGGTTGCATGGACTGGCTTACAAATCTGTCAAGAATTTATTTAAATTGTTTTATTGTGGTATAGAATGTGTGCATTGGGTACTTCCTGTCTGTGTTGTCACTTTATTTCGAAACCGTCACTACATTTTGAGCCTCTTGCCTTGTGTAATAATGTGGCTTGTGTCACAGTGCCTGTTGCTGATAAGCATTTGCGACTACAAAATGGAAAGAAAATGGATGTGCGACCTTGAGTCGTCACGCTCGGCAATCTGAAAATGAGTCATTTGTTTTTGCTCTGAAATTTTCAGTTTAAATCCTCTTTCGGTGCCACATCTTAGAATGTCGTTTAACCTACTTCACATGATTTAATCCGAGTAGATTGGTTAAACCTGCGAGCAGGTACATCCACAGTTAACAATTCACCATGCAGTTTCCCGAGCAGTTTGAAAACTGAGTGTAAAAAGCAGAACACTAAATCTACCTTGAAAAACAAATGCCCTGCAGCTCCTGTTTGAGGATTTTATGTTCTTTGCGCGAAAGCCAATGCTTCTATTTTCAGTCCATAAAAATTTGCTTGGAAACCACTGAGTTGTACAATCTCTTATTTTATAATCCATGTTTTTTTAATACAGCAAGAATCTCACTGCAGTGCCAATGTTTTGTACCTCCTGTGTAATAGAAGAATGCTGTCATTGAACAAAGGAAGTCATAAAATCGCCCAAAACTTTGGTTTTCAAGCATTCTCACAGGTTCTGATTTTGGAATGCCATTTGTTTTCCCTTTCTTTCCTAACACACTGCTCAGAAAATCTCTGCTTCCGAGTACATGTTGGCGGCTATAAAGAATCGTCCTTCCTATGGAGTGGGAAATGCAAAATCCGTGCGTTACTTAACGTGCTATCGGAAAAATTTAAAGAAATGTGCATTTGCATGGCGCCTTTCAATGAGTGATTTTTATTTTGAAATGTCTTCATTGTCAGAATGTGGAAAGCACGGCCAATTTGTGTGCACGGTTCCCACAAGGTGATAAAGAGCAGATAATTCACTTCTAGTGCTGTTGATTGAGGGGGCATTCTTAGCCCAGACGCCAGGAACAACTTCCCATTGTCATCTTCATAACATGGAGATCTTCTGCAAGTACCTGAGGGGCAAACATGGCCTCAGCTTAATGTTTCCTCCTGAAACAGAGCATCTCTAGTAGTGCAACATTGTCCCTGTACTGCGTGGGAGTGTTCGTCTCGAGCTTGTGTTCCAGTCTGAATGTAGCTCTGGAAATCTACTGTCCTGACTCAGCGATGAGGGTGACACCGAGTGAGCAATAGCTGCCAGGCATTTTGTTGAATCAAAGTGCTCTTGAGTGCCCAGGTAGAATCTCTCGCAGTTATTTCCATCAGTGCTACTGCATTTTTTATTTTAATGATGTTGGTTTGGTCCACTGTTGTTTCAGACAGTCCTAGAACCCCTACAGTGTGAAGGCAGGCCATTCGGCCCTTCAAGTCCACGCTGACCCTAGGAACAGTATTTCACCCAGACCCACCCCATTCCTGGGACCCTGCATTTCTCATGCCCAATCCACTAAATCTGCACATCCCTGAATATTGTGGTGCAATTTAGCATGGCCAGTCCACCTAACCTTTGGAGGAAACCCACAAAGAGAATGTTGAAACTTCACACAGACAGTCGCCAAGGGTGGAATTGAACTTGGGTCCCTGGCGCTGAGAGACAGCAGTGCTAACCACTGAGCCACCCTGCCGTCCATGCCAGTTTGTGGAGCTAGAGAGCAAAGGTCCAACAATGATGTCCCTAAAGTCCCTCATTTTTCAGGATATAAGGACATCTTCCATAAGAGGATATACTTTGGTCACAGAGGTAGCACAGAGAAGTCTGATTCCTGGGAAAACTGTTTAGTTAAGTTGGAGAGACTGGGTCAATTAAGCCTAAATTCCCTGGAGTTTAGAAGCCTATCAAATGCTGTCAGGTCTGAAGAGACTGCCCTAGCTGGAGGATTCCGAGCAAGAAGCAATGGCCTCGGCATATGGGCTAGACTATTTGAGACCAAGATGAGGACTTATTCACTCTGAGACTGGTGACCTTGTGAAATTCTCTACCATGGGCAATGCAAGCCAAGTCACTGAATATATTCAAGAACAAGCTAGATTGCTAAATGTTAAAGGTGTTGAGGGGTATGGGAGTATGGCATTGAGATAAAGGATCAGCCATGATCTTGCTGAGTCGAGAGTGTGGTGCTGGTAAAGCACAGCAGGCCAGGCAGCATCCGAGAAGCAGGAGGGTCAACGTTTCGGGCAAGAGCCCTTCGTCAGGAATCATGATCTTGCTGAGTGGAGTAGGCCTACCTACTGTGTGCTGACAGAGACTGCCGTGGAATGAACATGAAGTTTCTTTTATTCACTCATGGGGAGTGGGTGTCACTGCCTGACCCATCATTTATTGTCCGTGCCTAGTTGCCCTTGAAGGTAGCTTTGAAGTGCTGCCTTGAACCTCCTAAGGTCTATGTGCTGTAGCTAAACCCGCACTGCTGTTTGGGAGGCAGTTTCAGGGGCCTGAGGCTGGTGTGTGGATTGGAGGGGAACTTGCAGTTGGTGGTATCAATGTATCTGTCTTTTCTTTTTTTTCCCCCTTTTCAACCATTTACTACAACTTAGTGACTTACTGGGCCATTTCAGATGACAGCTAACGGTCAACCATATTGCTGTGGGTCTGAAGTCACATAATGCAGTTTTCTTACCTCCAGGGTTATAGGTAATCAACATGTTCACAATTTTTATTGAATTCACATTCCAACAGCTGCCATAGTGGGATTTGAACTGCAAACCCCAGAACATTACTTGGCTCTTGGGATTATTAATTCTAGTGACAATAGTATTGCCTTTCCTGTAGAACACATTGGAAGGGCATTAATGATGAGATTGAAACAACATGCATTTATGTAGGCACTTAGACAGATATCCTAAGGTGCTTCATAGAAGCTTATTCAGAGGACATGAACTCTGAGCAAGCCGTAACAATCAGAAGTGTTCACAACATGTTTTGGCAGGGTGAGTGTTCTTATTTTATTTTTCCTGAGGCAAATCAAATTGACTTCAGTCTCCATGGACTTGCTCCTCTTAAATTCCTGGGATGTGGTAGTTTGTGTGTGGCATCGAAGAGAAGGGGTGGCAAAAGAATTGAGACAAAAATGATTAAATCTTGGGAGCTGGTTGCAGAGTGGTAATGTCACTAGTAATCTGGAGTAGACGAGCAGGAGGCAGGAAGAACACAGCAGGCCAGGAGGTGAAGTCAACGTTTTGCATAAAACCCTTCTCCAGCCCTGAAGAAAGGTTACACCTGAAACATAAACTTCTCCACTTCCTGATGTTGCCTGGCTTGCTATCATCTTCCAGTGTCCTGCTTGTCTACCTTTTGCATTCCAGCATCTTTTGTCCCGAACTGGTAATCCCCAGAGGCTCCGACTAAGTTTCAGGAATATGAGCTCAAATCCCACCGTACCAGCTAGTGAAATTTGAATGCAATTTTTAAAAAAACTAAAATATATTTTCAAGGAAGAGTTAGAAAGTTCCTCTGGCTAAAGTGGGAACAAGGTGCAGAGTTGAATGATTAGCAATGATTTTTCACTCCAAGGGTGTTACCTGTATGGAATGAGCTGCCAGGGGAAGTGGCAGAGGCTAGAACAATTGCAACATTTAAAAGGCATCTGGATGGGTATATGAATAGGAAGGTTTTGGAGGGATATGGGCCTGTTGGTGGTGGCAGGTGGGACTAGATTGGGTTGGGATATGTTGGTCGGCATGGACGAGTTGGATTGAAGGGTCCGTTTCTGTGCTGTACACCTCTATGACTCTCTCATACTGATGGGGGAAGCAGGCTCAAAGGGACATGTAACCATCTCCTGCTCCTATTTTTCTATGGGATTGATATTCCAACTGTAGAATAGTGGTGTTCGAGGAATGTGAATGCACACTTCTGAACAAAGTCAAATGGATAAAGCTGACTTGCATTAAACAGAGTTAAAAAGCATCCTGAATAATGTGATTAGCCTCGAGCAATGCTCCCAATAGGAGCTAGCTTGCGGAGCCTGGATGCTTGTCGGCATCAAAGTGTTTGGTTGCTTTTTGTTTTGAAGGGTATTTTGACCCAAAAGCAATGACTCTTAAATTGATTGTGCCGTTAAACTAAACTAAATTGGCAGTCAATACGTGCGGATGTAATCCTGCATTGTGGATGCCTGTGTTTGTTTTGAAAGTGATGATTTGCAAATGTTCCTTTTTTCATAGCAACCATTCAATCACTGAGTGCGAAACTCTTCCAGCAAGAATTGTGTGGATTGCAGACCCAGGTAATACCTAATTCTCTCTCTCTCTCTCTCTCTCTCTCTCTCTCTCTCTCTCTCTCTCTCTCTCTCTCTCTCTCTCTCTCTCTCTCTCTCTCTCTCTCTCTCCATCTGAATAGTATAGAATGCTTGAACTATACATTAAGCCACAAGGTAGCCCAGCAGCAAGAAGTTTGGTGCAAATTTACAAGACCTTAAGTCTTGTTACTCGTTTGGGTATTTGAACAAGTGTCTGAAAAGTTTGCAAAAAGTGGAGCAACTCCAGGTCAATGAAAATGTCCTGATGCTTTTTGGAAATATTTTCAATCCAACTTATTTTAATTTAAAATCTATAGAAAGAAAGTGTGTGTTTACAACTGCTATTTTAGTTTTTTTTGTGCTTGATGTGGGATTGCACAATTGGAGTAGTTTTTGCTGTTAATCCCCCTCCTTGCTGATAGTGCCCCTCTCACAGTCTCCTTTTAATCGCGTTTTGTCAGTGGAATAATTAATTAAATGAAAGCTAAATGGCTCAGGTGTGGTTCCTTTAAAGAGTCCAGTTCTCTGGCTTGTCTTGTTCTATTAATGCTTTTCCTCTGATAGATCAGGGAACGCTGGTCTGGAAGTTCTGGACTTGCAAGTTTTTCCAAAGTGGAAACTAGAAAGCACAGGCAAACTTAAGAAGGTGTAGGGTTTTGGTTTGCAATCAGTAACTTGCTGATTTTAGGTGGTTCCAATCCCCCCCTCCGGATCCCTGGTTCTGACACTGGGCCAATTTAGGGAATGTGAAATGAAGAAAGTCCATAGGCAGGTGTTTCAGGTAAAAGAATCTCTAAATGTATTTGTGTACAAGAAATACTAGTTTAAAAAGCACTGAATGGTAAAATTGACCCCTTCAATCATACAGAGGGCAGTAATGAAATACACGATTAAATTAAACACTTAGAAGCTAAAACAGCAGTTTTAATTATAGAAACTTTAATCGGGCTTCCTATCCTTGGGGTCCCTGCACTGTCACCTTCCCCTCCCTGCTAGTTAAGCTGGAAACTTTTTTGGGGTCTCGGGAGTTTAAGCTCACGACTGGGAAGAACACCGTTTTTAAGTATTCCTGATGAAGGGCATATGCCCGAAACATTGATTCTCCTGCTCCTCTGATGCTGTCTGACCGGTTGTGCTTTTCCAGCACCACTCAGATCTCCACTCTAGTTTCCAGCATCTGCAGTCCTCACTTTTGCCCGGCTGTGCTTTTCCAGCACCACACTCCTGACACAGTTTTAAAGTGTGTCTGGCTGCTGAGGTTCTTCCTGTCAGTCCTTTTGGCTTGGAACAGGCCTGTGTCCGGAAGCTGCTGTTGGGATAGTACTTGGTTGGCATATTCCCCCCCCCGCCGCTTCCCGTTGTTGTGATGCCCTTGCTTTGTCTTCCCCATTCAGCTTCTCGCTCCGGCCTCTGTGGTCTTGGTTCCGGAACTGTTTGTTGGGGCTGGAGCCTGTGGGGAAGCTGTTTCTGCAGAAGCCTGTTATTGACAAAGCTCTCCCCTCAGATCAGGGCAGGCAGATATACAGACTGTGTGACCTGCCATCTCCCCTCAAAACTGATTTGTTCATTGTGATTTGGAGGTGACAGTGTTGACTGGGGTGGACAAAGTTAAAAATCACACAACACCAGGTTATAGTCCAACAGGTTTAATTGGAAGCAGACAACCTCCTGATGAAGGAGCAGTGCTCTGAAAGCTAATGCTTCCAAATTAACCTGTTGGACTTTAATCTGGTGTTATGTGATTTTTAACAATGTTCATTGTTCCTTTCTGAAGTCAGTTGGTTTCCCGCTGGGTAGAGCCTGTGTGAACAGATTTTGATTGCGATTGAATACGCAGTATCTCTGTAGGCTCCATACTGTCTGTGCTGAGTAGGCGAAGGTAGAGTGTTAGGTTTAGTTGATTTTTCCTTTTGGAGTGAGGGTGTAAGTTGGCTGAACAGTAGTCCCAGAGTGAAATCATTCTGCCTCTGTATGTATTTGTTGCAGCCTGAGCTCTGGATTTTGCCCAGTGTTTTTCGATGTTAGAAAAGTCTAGGGTCTTGCCCAGTATTTCAGATGAGGGGAACTTTGCTCACATGCAACCTCGGAAGGCTGCATTTGCCATATTAGATTAAGACAAATGAGTGGGAGCCCATTGGGGGTGTCAATGTCCAGGTAAGTCAAGGTGGTCCATCTCCTGCTTTGCTGCCATATTGATTTGTCCCGAGGCAGACTTAGCTGGCTAAACTCTGTAAAATCAACTCCATAATTTCCTGGAGAAACTTATTGTTTTTAAATTGCAGAGCTGTTTACATTTTTACCTGAATGCAGAGGCTTCCATCTCCCTCCACTGTTACCACCCAGGCCTGTAACTGTCCCCACGTGACTCCGGCTCCAAATCCCAGCCTGGCACATTGTTGCTGATATGAGAGTCAGGCTGAGGTGCAGGGGCTTCTGGGGCAGGTGGGATGCAGGTACAGTTACAATGTTGAAAAGAGATTTGGGTTTACGTGAATAGAAATGTTCTGGAGGGATATGGACCAAGTGCAGGCAAGTGGGACTAGTTGAGTTTTGGGTTATGGTTGGATGTAGTGATGGGTCTGTTTCTGTGCTGTATGACTCTATCACTTTAAGGTGCAAAATGTTGATGTCTTTGCATTTCAAGCATACCTGGCACAGTACAGGAGAGGTGCAAAGCAAAAGTCTCATCTGTTATGTCCCAACAATATATTAGCATCTCTCTGAGAATAGGGCTCCCAATTGCATATTGTAGACTGGGCATAGAGCCAACAGCCATTTTGCTGGTAAGGATCCGAGAAAACAATATAAAAGTGTACAATCCTAAAATGATTACAGGAATAGAAGAACCTGGATGAGTGCGTGTGTAAATCACTGAAGGTGGTAGGACAGTTTGCGAGAGTAGTTAATAAAAGAAGCAATGACCTGGATTGAGACTGATAGAAACATAGAGCACAGGAGGAAGACAGTTATGTTGAGTTTATAAGAGGCAGTAGTTGATCTCAGCTGAAGAGTTGTGTGTGTCGTGCTTTAGGAAGGATATGTAGGCATTGGAAACAGTGTTCAAATATTTCACAAGGATGGTTCCAGGGATGAGGAACTCCCGTAAAGAGGATAGATTTCAGAAGTTGGGATGGTTTCCTTCAGAGGAAAGACAAAAGTGGATATTTTGATAAAGGTTACCAAAATCATGAGGGAACTGATGGAACAGGATGGAACTTTTCCACTTGTGAAAGGGTGGCAGCCAAATAGGTTTGGATTTAAAATGATTGGCAAAAAAAATCAAAAGCGACAGGTGGGATCTGGAGTGCAGTGGAAGCAGGTTCAATTGAGGCATTCCATTTGGAGTTAGCTATCTGGAAAGGATGAATAAGCAGGGTTATGGGGCGAATGTGGGAGAACAGCAGGCAGGTTGGACTGAATGGCCTCCAGCACTAGCAGTTCTATGATACTGTAAACCCTGTGAGAGCTGCACATGATTGAATTACCATTGCTTCTTGTTTCAATAATGTTTATTCTCTGATCAAACATTGGGAACGTTTACTGAAGAAACTTCACGCACTCAACATCGAGCCCCTCAATTCAAAGTATGAGCAAATGATTCACATCCCAAAATGCTTGAAGGAATCTAGTTTTACCTACAATGAGCTTGTTTGAACTTGCTTCACATCAAACTAATGAATATTGTCAATCTATTGATCAAGGGAGGGTCTGTATCCATTAATCCAAAGATAAAAAGCTGTTTAAATGCATCAAAGACAAATGGTATTTGTCCCATTGTGCCATCCGATCTTACCTGTTCTACTTAATGGTGCAGCTTAAAGATTTGCAGATTAATACAAGTTTGGAATGAAATGTTAAATATTAACTTCACAAGTCCAAAGCCTTTTCCAGCTCATTCATCTGGAAATGTGAGAGCCTTCCTTGATTGCTTTCTGACTTGTTATGAACTTTACTTCCTGCCTTATGTTTACTTGTGATCAACTTGAGCTTTGCTCCTTCCCTCCCTCTAACATCATTGAGTTGCAAGACTTAAAAGCATTTTCCATCAGTCCTGGATGGTGCAGGCAAACTAATCATTCTTCTGAAAAAGCAGGTTCTGTCCAGAGGCCACTCTAGTACTGGCATCTTTCCCAATTCCTTTCCCTCGCCCTTGTTAACCTGGATTGGCCTTGCGGAATTGCTACAAGGGATGTGCAGGCTGGGTGGATTAACTGTGGGAAATGCAGGTTACAGGAATGGGGTGGGTCTGAGTGGGATGCTCTTTGGAGGGTCGGTATGGACACGATGGGCTAAATGGCCTGCCTCCACACTGTAGGGATTCTACAATTCAACATGACTGCTATTCTCAATCCACAGTAAAGGGAGTCAGTGTGCAGGCAGCAGGCAGGTTGGGCTGAATGGCCTCCAGCACTAGCAGTTCTATGATACTGTAAACCCTGTGCATTGCATTGTGAGTTGCATTGCAGCAACCCACCAAGACTACTTTGACAGCGCATTACAAACCATGTGACCTTGACTAGCTGAAAGGACAAGGGCAGCAGATACTTGGGACCACCATCATCAATATTTTCCCCTCAAAGCTACTCACCATCCTGACTTGGAAATATGTCATCGCTTTGGAGAGGGTGCAGAGAAGGTTTATGAGGATGTTGCTTGGTATGGAAGGTGCTAGCTATGAAGAGAGGTTGTTAGGATTGTTTTCATTAGGGAAAAAAAAGGGGGACCTGATTGAGGTGTACAAAATCATGAAGGGTATAGATAGGGTAGATAGAGATCAGCTTTTACCCAGGGTGAGGGATTAAATAATGAGAGGTGAAAAGTTTAAGGGGGATACATGCGTAAAGCACTTTACACAGAGGGTGGTGGGTGCCTGGAGCGTGTAGAGGCAGGCACTGTAGGTTCATTTAAGGTGCATCTGGACAGATGCATGAGTAGGTGGGGAGCAGAGGGATACAGATGCTTGGGAATTGGGCAATAGGTTTAGACAGTGGATTTGGATCAGCTCAGGCTTGGAGGGCTGAAGGGCCTGTTCCTGGGCTGTAAATTTTCTTTGTTCTTTGTTCATCGTTCTGTCACTGGGTCACAATCTGGAACTCCCTCCTTCAGGGCATTGTAGATCAGTGATACAAGAAGGCAGCTCACCTGCACCTTCTCAAGGGCAACAGTGGTGGGCAATAAATGCTGGCCCAGAGGTGCCCAGATCCCACGAGTATATTTTTAAGTGTTTTTCAATTCTTTGAGGCATTCCACAGTATGTAAAGCAAATGAAGGTTCTTCGCTGCATTGGCATCATGTGAGCAATTGTGGCAGGTGATTGTGCAGAGCAAGATCCCAGAAACAGCAATTAAACAAATTGTGGTGGCCTTTTAAAGAATAAAAACTGCAATACTAGACTGACCCATTTTTTAAAAAGAAAGGTAGTGCCATGGGTTTTTTAAATATATAGTACCTAAGGGGGCCTCGCTAAAAAATGTGATAATGTAGTATAACCTGTGCCTGAAGAAGGGGCCAAGGCAGAAATCGTGTGCTCCTACTCTGCAAAAGGTCTTGAGCCCTTGACCTCCCGACTTGTGGGCAACTTGGCCAAGACTGTGACTGTGAATGGGTTGATGGGTATTTATCTGAATACCCATTGATGGATGAGGGAAAAGTGATTTGTACAATGTAGACATGAAAGATCAGTGGGTGAGTTTGTACTTTTTGAGATGGGAAATATTTATCTTGCGAGTTCATCTTCCCATATTCAAATCAGAAGGTATAACTCATTCATACAAGGAAATGGCAGATAAAAATAGTTGCTTGATGCTTCCTGGAATGCAAGCTGTTGTTGCAAAATGGAACCAAAGCAACAATTAATACCATGATTTTTTTCAAAGTTATTATTAAAAGGTTCTGGCTGCTATAACATACTGTTTCATTTACAATCTTTACTTTATTTTTTGTTTTTAAAATAAAAGAAATCACTGATTGCAGTTTAAAATGGGCAGTGAGAGTTCTGACCTTACTTTAAAGGGGCAGGCGTTACAAAAAAAAGCAAATTTGAAATGAAAGTAGAACTTTCGGAAACATTGAGCCTACCAGGGCAAAGACAGCTTGACCAAACTATTGAAGTCCAGACATGTCAACCAGACTTTCAGCTTTATGTGCTAACTATGGGTAACACCCACATCAGTCATAAAATTGTTGGTTCAAATCTCATCTGAGTTGAACACCAAATCCAGCCTGACACTCCCCTATACTATTGAGGGAGCCCTGCATTGTCAGAGATGCCATCCTTTAGGTGAGTTGTTAGACTGAGGTCCTGTTTATTCTGGAAAAGCTCAGCAGGTCTGGCAGCATTTGTGTAGAGACATCAAAGTTAACATTTCGAGACCGGTGACCCTTCCTCAGTTCCTGAAACACTAACTGATTTCTCTTCACTAATGCTGCCAGACTTGCTGTGCTTTACCAGCAACTTCTGTTTTTGTTTCTGATTTTCAGCATCCACAGTTCGTTTGGTTTTTATCCTGTCCTGTTTATCCTGTTGGATAGAGGCTTCTACTTTGTTCATGGGCATTAGCTTAGCTGGCTAGGGTAGCAATAATGCCCTCGAAAAGGTGTACTTTCATTCCTTGAACTACTGCAATCCCTCCGATGTAGGGACACCCCATAATGCTGCTCAGAAGAAAATTCCAGGATTTTGGCCCAGCAACAGTGAAGGAATGGTAATATATTTCCAAGTCGGGATGGTGGGTGGCTTGGAGGGGAACTTGCAGGGATGATGTTCCCATCTATCTCTGACCCTTTTCCTTCCAGGCAGTAGAGGCCACCGTTTTGGATGGGTTGCTGAAGGACTTAAAGATCCCTTGGAACCATTTTGGGAGAAAGGGAGTTCTCCCTAGTGTCTTGGCCAAGATTTATACCACAACCAACATTTGCTCATTATCTCATTTTGCTACATGCAAGTTGGCTGCTGTGATTATATTTTTTTTAATTAATGACCAAATTTGAGCACTTCAGAGTGATACACTGCGGTTGCGAGAGCTATGATACAAATTCAGGTTCATGCTTTGTCTTTCCAGATGAATGTTTCTGATCTGAATTTCTTCTTTATCTTTAGGCAGGAGAATTGTAAGGCTCAGGAGAAATTTCCACATAACATCCAACCTTGTTCCACTTCAGCCACCTTCCTTACACATCCACATCATTTTCTTTCACAGTAAAATAAAGATTCAAGTGTTGAGCTGATAGATTGTGCAGTGATTAGCATATTGTCAAGTTGTTAGGTTTGCAATCTCACTGTCACCTTTAGTTTCAAATATGATAACTAGCACAAAATAAACTGTTAGCCAACGTAGCAAAATCACATCTGTCTTTGAAACTCCAAACTAGCTTTAGTTCAGCAGAAAGGTTACTTTGACCATTTCTTCAGATTGTGCGATCTCCCAGAACTTTCAAATGTGGTGACCCTGCCTAAAATGGCAGTCCCTGTAAAAATTAAATTTGGATGTGGGCATCACTAGTAGGACCAGTATTTGCTGCCCATCCCTAATTTTGCCAGGGGAAAGTAATGGGGGTGAGCTACCACCTTGTACCCACATCCGTCCATCTGATTTAGTTCTTCTATTGTTTTGTAAAGGACAGAATGTCAGCTTGCCTGACTTGAAGTTTAAAAGGATTAACAAAACTTGGAAGTTAACTGCCAGTCATCGTTAGTTAGTGCCTACTATGCGGCAGCACCTCAACCAGAGTCCTCTTGCTGATTAATTAGTGTTCCCTTTACTTGGGTGGTTATTGAGAATTGGCCTGATGAGTGCAAGACAAAAATCTTTAGTAAAGTGTCTTTTTTTTTATGTCAGCAATACTCAAGTTCTGATTTAACCAAATGATGACTTGTGAAGTTTGGCCCTAACATCCCATTGCTCGTCTAACTCCATTTTACTTACCCAGGTGTATGCATCTTCCTGCTGCCTCCTCAAAATGCACCACCTCATTTTTTATTGATGCTAAAATTCACATATATTTATGTGCTTTTTCATCAAGTCTGAAAACTTCTAAATCATTTCTGTATTTTTTTTTAAAAGTAAAAAATCCGTGTTTACCCTAGATTGGGAAAACTCTTGGAATTGAATCACAATTGCCTCCAATCATTCCACAAACTTAATTTTTACAGGGACTGCCATTTTAGGCAGGGTCACCACATTTGAAAGTTCTGGGAGATCGCACAATCTGAAGAAATGGTCAAAGTAACCTTTCTGCTGAACTAAGGCTAGTTTGGAGTTTCAAAGACAGATGTGATTTTGCTACGTTGGCTAACAGTTAATTTTATGCTAGTTATCACATTTGATGATTTGATGCAAACTGATAATGGTATGTGGGAGGGGGTCTAGTGCTTATCGGCTTAATTTTGAATTTCTTAGTTCTGCTTATTGGCTACATTTTTGAGTGCCAGCACAAACCGTTCTTTCTTTGCATCTGTGTGGGATGATGCAGTAAAAAGAGAGATGCTCTCTTGATTATATTTTATTTCTGCACTCCTGTTAAGAAATTTAACTGCTATAACCTGGTCCTCAAAATCAACATCAAATTCACTTTATGGCCCATTTGTTCAGTCTACAAGTTAAACTACAATGTTACGATTTCTGGTAAGATACCGGTTAGTCTGGCCTAACTTTGTCTTTTTAAAGCATCGATGATAAAGCGCAGTAATTGAAATAAGTTCCCATTCTCTGGATAGAGTCCTCTCTAGCAAGGTTCACTTATTGCCCATGCCAAGTTGATTTTAATCTAGAAAGTCCAGCATTGAAGGATACAACTGGAGCCAAATCTTTGTATACTTCAATAAGTGTTTATTTACAGAGCTATACGCTCAAATGCGAACACTGCTGGTTTCAACCTGTTCCTATTTAGTTGATTTTTTTTTAATCCATCGGTTTGCACGTGTTATGACACACCTTCCAGGCAAATAAGCCTGAGTTTGGACCTTGCCCAGAGGAAGGACAATTACCATACCACCACAAATGATTCTCTAATTAATGCATGACAATGGCATATAGTTGAATCATTAACATGAATGGTAGCAGTGTTGAGCCTATCTAAATCATTGCAGTCATTGCAGAAAAAGTAGGGAATCCCAGGTAACTGACCCAACATGGCAGCACTGTTGCTCAGCGGTTAGCACTGCTACCTCTCAGTGCCACGGACCCGGGTTCAATCCCACCCTCTAGCAGGTGTCTATGTGGACTTTATGCATTCTGCCTGAATCTGCATGGGTTTCCTCCATGTGCTCTGGTTTCCTCCGACAGTTCAAAGATGTGCAGGTTAGGATGGATTGGCCATGCTAAATTGCTCATAGTGTCCAGGGTTGTGCAAGCTAGGTGGATTGGCCATGGCAAATTTTGAGTTAGAGGGATGAGGTAGGTGGCTAGGTCTGGGTGCTCTTTGCAGGGTCAGTGTAGATTCGATGGGCTCAATGGCCCATTTCCACACTGTAAGGATTCCACGGTTCTATGAACATGACCCCAGATCCAAAAGGGAATTGGATACAATATATGGCCAACAGGGGATTGTGGGGAACTTGGAGGTGGTAACATTCCCATTTCATTGACGCTATTCCCATGGGTGGTGAGGATCAGAGGGGGAAAGATGCTTATTGCTGCTTGTTCAAGTGTTTCAAATAATGATGTCATCCTCATCTTCAACAGACAGGACGTTGCTACAAGGGACTACGGTTACATATTCCACAAAGTTTGCAAGGGAGCCAAGCTCCTCTCCGCTTACTGCCATGTTCTCAACCATGGATGCTCCTTAACTCTGTAACCCCATACTCCCACTCACCGTTGCTGGGTAAGCATTTCCTATAACAGACTTTAAACTGCAGTTGAAACCTGTAACAGTTCAAAGTACAAATAGCCAATTGCTTTCTTGTTGTACTGTCAACCATTTTTATGTGTAGTGCTTTGGCCCTCGTTTAATATAACCATAGAATATAATTTACAAAGTGTGCTCTTGAGGAAATTCCAATTTTGGTTATTGAGAGAAAGGACATAGGAACTGGAGTAGGCCATTCAGTCCATCAAGCCTGTTCTGCCTTTTGATACAATCATGGCTGTTTGAACCTTTCATTGCCTTCTCGTCACCCAATCCTCACAACTGTGAATGCCATTAGAAATCAGAAATGTATCAATCTATACTTAAGACTTGAGCTTCCACAGCCCTATGTGGTAGAGAATTCCAGACTTTGACAGTCAGTGTTTTACAATGCTGCTTCCCACTGTCCTGCAGTAGATTTCCATTGAGGTGGTCAACCATTATCAGCTTTCTGGGTATTTTAAGTTGGAGAATTCTCCTTTTTTACAATGCTGAGACTAGTTTTGACAGAAATCAGATTTGCCCTTGTCAGTACAACAGCTAGCAAGTTATAAAAGGTGTTTACAGCACGAGTTAACACATGTTCAAGTTAATATTAAAACAACACAGCTCCTCATTGCTCTGCCTGGTTGGTGCTTTATAACTGCAAAGCTTAAAAAAAACAGAGCATCCATTTAATCAACGACGTGAAGGTTAAGTGGATTGGCCATGCTAAATTGACCCGTAGCATCCAGTGACATACAGACTAGATGGGTTAACCATAGGAAATGCAGGGTTACAAGGATACAGTAGGGGATAGGTCTGGGTTGGATACTCTTTGAAGGGTCAGTGTGAACACAATGGGCTGAATGGCCTACTTTCACACTGTGTGGCGGTTCTATGATTTCATGAGATGGCTGCAAGTCAATCTCCAACCAACAAACTGCTCTGAAAACTCTGCTGTTTTGACAATTGAATATAAAAGTTGGCAAGTCATATTGCAACTGTATAAGGCTTGGTCATGCTGCATTTGCAGCATTGTGTGCAGTTCTGGTTGCCACAGTATCTGAACGAGGTGGAGGCTCTGAGGTAGCTGCAAAAGAGATTTACCAGCATGTTGCCTGGATTGGAGAGTGTTGGGTAAAAGGAGAGGTTGGACAACCCTTGGGTTGTTTTCACTAGAGCATTGGAGACTGAGTGGTGACTCTAAAAATGTATAAAATTGAGAGGTCCTGGATAGTCGGAGTTTTTCGCCAGGGTAGAAATGTCAAATGTCAGGGAGAAAAGGTTTGAGATGAAGCTGGGGGAGAGATTTTTTTTTTTTTACAGAGGGTGACATGTGCCTAGAATATGCTGCCAGGGGAGGTGGTAGAAGCAGATATGAGAGCAACATATAAGAGGCATTTTGACAGACTTGTAAACAGGCAGAAAATAGAGGGATACAGACCATGAGCACTCAGATGGGATTAGTTTGGAATAGCATCATGGTCGATACAGAAACATGGGCTGAAAGGCTTGTTCATGTATCGTATTGTTTATGTTGTATGTCCAATCCTCACCACAAACCTAATCCATTATTTTTCAAGGTCATACATCCTGCATGTTCCATTGAAATCCATTAATCAGCTTGAGATAAATGCAAATTCAATTGATGTTCCTTTTTTACTATTTGCTTATGCAATTTGTAAAATGGAAGTAATGATGGTTGGGTACCTCACTGGATGTCTGAAGTTGACCAGTTGCTTTTATTTTTGCAGGTTTTTTGTGATAGAAACCTCCTGTGATAGCAAATGCAAATTAGTCTTGGTTTCGTGTTTCAACATGGTTTGGCTATTTTGAAAGTTGGAATTGGGCAGGGACCTTGTTTCTATAAGTCATAGAGATGTACAATATGGAAACAGACCATTCAGTCCAACTCGTCCATGCAGACCAGCTATCCTAAATTGATCTAGCCCCATTTGGCAGCACATGGCTCATATCCCTCTAAACCATGCCTATTGGTGTATCCATCCAAATGCCTTTTAAATGTTGTAATTATGCCAGCCCCCACCACCACCTCCAGCAGCTCAGTCCATACATGCACCATCCTCTGCCCCTTAGGTCCGTTTTAAATCTCCCCCCCCCCCCCCCCCCTCCTCCCCCCACCTTAACCCGGTAGTTTTGGGCTCCCCTACCCTGGGGAGAAGGTATTTTACTGTTGACCCTCTCCAGGCCCCTCAAACCTCTATAAGGTCACTCCTCAGCCTCCCATGCTGCAGGGAAGATACCCCCTGCCTCTCCCCGTCCCTCCAACCCACATAACATCCTTGTCAAGCTCTTCTGAACCCTTTCAAGTTTAACAACATCTTTCCTACTGTAGGGAGTTATAAAGGAGAAGGAGGCCATCCAGCCCAAACTAAACTAGTTGAATCCCATAATAACAGGAGAATGAGATTGTTCTGATCATCATATTGTTGTTGGTCTGTTTCTCAGTCTGAATGACCAATTTATAATCCCACTCTTGCATTTTTTTTTACAACTCTTCCATTTTATCACTTTATTTACCTTTTGTCTCAACTATACCTTTTAAAACTCACTGTTTGAGTAGTGAGTTGTGGAACGTAATTATTACCTCTGGGTATTGAAGTTGAGAAGAAGTAATGTTTCACCAGTGTTTTAGTAAGTTTGCTTGAAATAATGTCTCAAAAACTTTCAACATGATCAAAGAAGAGCGAATTAGGTTTTGGCAAAGACATGGATTATGATTAAATCCTGGAATTATTTGAGAGTCCACTAAGTTTGGGAGATAGGATGAATGTTGACTTGTTTTATTTATGAAATTGTTTGGAAAAGATTATTTCAGTTACTGTGGTGTAATTTGTGAAAACACGAGCAGAATTTTCAGAGCAGATTGTAGGGTGTGGATTGGCCAGTAAGGTGGAAGCTTTTAACATTAGAACTACAGACTGAATTTTTTTTTAAAGTATTTAACCAGGCAGGGAGAATTCTCAGGGAAGCATTGTAATAACACTGTGTTAAGACACTCTGGCAGAGGTGTGCCCCTTCTGAGTGCTGTCTTCATCTTGCATTTGTCATATTGCCCCATTGCTGAATCATGAACTATCACAAAAGGTTTCAATTCTGGCCTAATTCAATGTTAAAGGAGGCCTGAAAATGATTAAAGCTCCTGAATTATTTCAGCAATTTAACAGATGAAACACAGCTCTTCACCTTGACTTTAACATTGCTATGGAATCATACAGCATGGAAACAGACCCTTAGGTCCAACTAGTCCCACCTGCCTGCACTTGGCCCATATCCATCTAAACCTTTCCTATTCATGAACTTGTCCAAATGTCTTTAAAACTTTACCTGCATCTACCACTTCCTCTGGCAGTTCATTCCACACATGAACCATTGTTTTGTTTTAGAAAAGTTGCCCAAGTCCTTTTTTTAAAACCTTCTCCTTTCACCTAAAAACAAAATGTCTCCTAGTTTTCAATTCCCCTACCCTAGGGAAAAGACCTTGCTGTTCACCTTACCTATGCCCCTCATGTTTTTATAAGCCTCTACAAGATCATTCCTTAACCTCCTGCACTCTAGTGAAAAAGGTTCCAGACTATATTTATAACTCAAATCCTCCATTCCCAGCAACATCTTTGTAAATCTTTTCCGAATCACCTCCAATTTAGTAATATCCTTCCTATAGCAGGGTGACAAGAACTGTAGGCCGTACTACAGATGAGCCTTCCCAACATCCTATACAACCTCAATATGGCGTCCCAACTCCAATACTAAGTCTGAACAATGAAGACAAGCATGCTAAATGACTACTTAACCACCCTGTGTACCTGTGAAGCAAATTTCAAAGAATTAAATACCTGAACCCCTAGATCTCTGTTCTGCAACCCTACCCAGGGCCCTACCATTAATTACATAATCCTGCACTTGTTCATTTTACCAAAATCCAATAGCTCGCATTTATCCAAAATAAACTCCATCTGCCAATCTCATCAGTCCATTGACCCAATTGATCAAGATCTCCTTGTAATCTTAGATGACTTCCTTCACTATCCATTTTACTACTAATTTGGTGTAATCTGCAAACTTACTAACCATGCCGCTGATATTCTCATCCAAATTGTTCATGTAAATGACAAGCAACAGTGGACTTAGCACCAATTCCTGTGGAGCACTGCTGGTCACAGGCCTCCAGTCCGAAAACAACTCCACCATTACCCTCTGTCTCCTGCCATTAAACCAATTTTGTATCCAACTGGAAAGTTCACCCCGAATCCCATGTGATCTACCTTTACTGTTTTAGTCTACCATGCAGATCCTTTATCAAACATTTTACTGAAGTCCATGTAGACAACGTCTACTGCTCTTCCCTCATCAATATTTTTGGTTACTTAGAGTCATAGTCATTGCTGTGGTTCTGTTCGCCGAGCTGGAAGTTTTTGTTGCAAACGTTTCGTCCCCTGTCTAGGTGACATCCTCAGTGCTTGGGAGCCTCCTGTGAAGCGCTTCTGTGGTGTTTCCTCCGGCATTTATAGTGGCCTGTCCCTGCCGCTTCCAGTTGTCAGTTTCAGCTCTCCGCTATAGTGGCCGGTATATTGGGTCCAGGTCGATGTGTTTGTTGATGGAGTTTGTGGATGAGTGCCATGCTTCTAGGAATTCCCTGACTGCACAAAACACTATATAGGACAAACAGGAAGACAGCTAACGATCCGCATCCATGAACACCAACTAGCCACGAAACGACATGACCAGCTATCCCTAGTAGCCACGCACGCAGACGACAAGCAACATGAATTCGACTGGGACAACACTACCATTATAGGGCAAGCCAAACAAAGAACAGCCAGGGAATTCCTAGAAGCATGGCACTCATCCACAAACTCCATCAACAAACACACAGACCTGGACCCAATATACCGGCCACTACAGCGGACAGCTGAAACTGACAACCGGAAGCGGCAGGGACAGGCCACTATAAATGCCGGAGGAAACACCACAGAAGCGCTTCACAGGAGGCTCCCAAGCACTGAGGATGTCAGCTAGACAGGGGACGAAACGTTTGCAACAAAAACTTCCAGCTCGGCGAACAGAAACACAGCAACGAGCACCCGAGCTACAAATCTTCGCACAAACTTTGAGTCATAGTCATAGAGATTTACAACATGGAAACTGACCCTTCGGTCCACCCCGTCCGTGCCGACCAGATATCCCAACCCAATGTAGTCCCATCTGCCAGCACCTGACTCGTATCCCTCCAAACCTTTCCTATTCATATATCCATCCAAATGCCTCTTAAATGTTGCAATTGTACCAGCCTCCACCACTTCCTCTGGCAGCTCATTCCATACACCGTACCACCCTCTGTGTGAAAAGGTTGCCCCTTGGGTCTCTTTTATATCTTTCCCCTCTCACCCTAAACTTATGCCCTCTAGTTCTGGACTCCCCGACCCCAGGGAAAAGACCTTGTCCATTTATCCTATCCATGCCCCCCATAATTTTGTAAACCTCTAAGGCCAACCCTCAGCCTCCGACGCTCCAGGGAAAACAGCCGCAGCCTGTTCAGCCTCTCCCTATAGCTCAAATCCTCCAACCCTGGCACCATCCTTGGTAAAGTTTTCTGAACCCTTTCAAGTTTCACAGCATCTTTCCGATAGGAAGGAGATCAGAATTGCATGCAATATTCCAACAGTGGCCTAACCAATGTCCTGTACAGCTGCAACATGACCTCCTAACTCCTGTACCCAATACTCTGACCAATACTTCCTCAAAAAAAACCCTCAATCAAGTCTATGCGACACAATTTTCCTCGCACAAAACCTTGCTGACCATCCCTAATCAGTCCTTATCTCTCCAAATGTATGTCAATCTGATTTTTTTTGTGAAACGAGGCTAAGCATTGTAATATTAACTAGATATTGTGTTTGAGTACTTTTCTGACTGACCACCATAGCTTTCAACAAAAGTAATGGTGCAACCCATCGCCAGGAGAAGTGGTTGACAACAGAACAATCAATTTTCATGACTGAGCTACAATGTTCAGCTTTGGACGTCACCAAAGAGAAGTGACCTATTGTTTAGAAAATGTTGTTATTCTAGAATTTGCAATTTAACTGACTTAAATTATGATATTTTATGTGTTTATTTTATTTTACTCAACCTGTTTAGAGATGTAATAACACACTCTGAAGCAAGTGGGACTTGAACCCAGGCTTCCTGGTTCAGAGGTGGGCATAATGACGTGTACGGTTTCTTTGATAGATGCCTTACTGTTGGAGGACTTTTATCCAAAGCATCGCTTCCAAAATTCCCTCCACATTCACCACAACATCGAACAGCAAAACTCTATGGCTTCCGCAGATGAGCTCATTAACATCCAGTCTAGGTAAGTAACCAAGTCCACACTGATTGGCCCACTTGAGACTGAAACTCTGGTTATTTCAGATATTGGGAAATCATTTAGGCAAATAAATCATACAATAAATCTCACCATGTCCTGACCTGGAATGACACCTCTTCCTTCACTGTCACTGGATCAAAATCCTGGGATGTCCATCCTCTCAGCATTGTGGGATTCCATACACCACATGAACTGAGGCTGCTCAAGAAATCCAACTGAGTCCCCACCTTCTGACTCAACTGCAGAGGGGTAAGGAATGTTGGTGTTGGCCAAGCAAGGCACAAACCTTGTAAATCATTTTATAGATGCACTTCTGATTCTGGTTATCCAATTTTAGTTGACTGGTTGGAAGCATTAAAGCCTTCCTTGTCAACACTATGATAAATGGTTACTGTGGTATAATATACTTGTCACAGCAAACTGTAGATAGACAGGTCTTAGATCTGAGTGTTTTGTACAATGGTGAAAGGTCAGGCTTTAACTGGACATGGGAAATATGTCCAGCAGCCAGGTGAAACGACAAGACCTCGATATTAGACTGGCCCCATGTTTGGCCAGTGCGCGCACAAACTGGGAGCCCAAGCATGGATGAGAATCTGTCCCTGTGGACCTTCACACTCTTCCTGTGCTTCTCTGTTTAAGTAAAGTGGACCCCTTCTGGCTTATATGCAATTTCTCCTCACCTTAGAAACGAGGAGTCCACGTTTTGCCTTTTGAACTCTGCATACCACCTTGGAGTTGTTACTCCAGTGGTACTCTCGGGAGGCATTGAGGTAGGAATCTGATGTGGAACATATATTTTTGAAATATAAAAAAACAAGTAGTTTAATCATAAATTATTTTGATAATCCGTACATTTGGTCATGCCAAACATACATAAACATTCCATTTCTTTGCATACAGAGAACGAGTAATCGTTCGAATATACAGGCCGGTACGTTTACTATCCATGTATTTAGATGAGGCGTCAGCGGAGCCCACTTACTGCGTGGGCCCCCTGTTCTTAGGCAGGCAGATGTTACATGGTGGTCTTTCCCCACCGCGCCTTGGCGGCAGCTGCCCCAAGCTTCAGCACATAGTCCTGGACCTTGGAATGTGCCAGTCTGCAACACTCAGTCGGGGTCAACTCCTTCAGCTGGAAGATCAACAGGTTTCGGACCGCCCAGAGAGCGTCCTTCACCGAGTTGATGATCCTCCAGGCACAGTTGATGTTCGTCTCGGTGTGCGTCCCGGGGAACAGATCATAGAGCACGGAGTCCCGCGTCACGGCGCTGCTCGGGGCGAACCTCGACAGACACCACTGCATTCCTCTCCAGACTTCCTCTGCATAGGCACATTCCAGAAGGAGGTGTGTGACAGTCTTGTCCCCCCCGCAGCCGCTTCGAGGGCAGCGTGCGGTGCGGCTGAGAGTCCGGGCGTGCATAAAGGATCTCACAGGCAGAGCCCTTCTCACCACCAGCCAAGCCATGTCTTGGTGCTTGTTGGAAAGTTCTGGCAATGAGGCATTCTGCTAAATGGCTTTGACAGTCTCCTCAGGGAACCGCTCGATAGGATCTGCCCTCTCCTTTTCCCGAAGGGTCTCAAGGACACTACGTGCTGACCACTTCCAGATCTGATGTGGAACATACATTATAACATGCTATATGTCACTACACATTCCAACCCAGCCACACGCTCTGCAGCTGAGTGAGGGAGTTATTTTTAAAACCTAGCTTTGAAGTCAGTATAATGCCTTTAACAGACAGCAAATTTACAATGCAAACAAGAAGGAATACAAGTGAATAATTGCCTGTTTTTCCCTTTTCTGTGGTTGTGCTCATTTTCATTCCAGTTTGTTAACCTGTTTGCACAGTACAATGAAACCTATTCAAATACTGACCTTGTGAAACAATTCAGTGCTCTGACATTGTGCTGATTCTCCTGCAGTAAAACCAGGCACACTGTTTATTAAGAGATGCAAATGATCGACATTTTAATTTGCTGACAGATGCCAGTTGCAGACAGTCCTGCAGACTGAGGGAGAGGTTTCTGTCACTGAGGTGAGCGGAGAGTATCTGAACAAGGTCAGTACATCATCTTCTCTAATACAAAAACCAAATACTGCAGAAGCTGGAAACCTGAAAGAAAAACAGAATGCCGGAGCAACTCCACAACTTGGGCAGCACGTTTGAGACAGAGAGAAACTGAGTTAATCTTTTGAGTCCAATTCTGAAGAAGGATCATGTTGGACATGAAACAAACTGCTTTGTAATCCAGAGCCAAAATGTTAACTCTGTTCCTCTCTCCAGCCCTGTTGAGGTTCTCCAGCAATTTCTGTTTTTGTTAGTGCCCATTCATACTTGAGGGTCGGTATCAATCCTGCTGAGGATTTGAATCCTTTCTCTAGCTCCTGGATTGATTTTCAACTTTGGGGCGGCACGGTGGCACAGTGCTTAGCACTGCTGCCTCACAGCACCAGGGACCTGGGTTCAAATCCCGCCTCAGGTGACTGACTGTGTGGAGTTTGCACATTCTCCCCGTGTCTGCGTGGGTTTTCTCCGGGTGCTCCGGTTTCCTCCCACAGTCCAAAGATGTGCAGATCAGGTGAATTGGCCATGCTAAATTGCCCGTAGTGTTAGGTGAAGGGGTAAATGTAGGAGTATGGGTGGGTTGCGCTTCGGCGGGTCGGTGTGGACTTGTTGGGCCGAAGGGCCTGTTTCCACACTGTAGGTAATCTAATCTAATCTAATCCAAAGGCATCTAATAGGATCCATTAGGAATGCCTGGCACCAACTGGAATATGAGATCTGGTGATGGTTATGTGTGAATTGAAGGATTATTAAGTGAGCATTTGACTATGGAATCAAGTCATCAGTGATTTTGGAGTTGGTGGAGTGAGCAGAAATAAGACTGACTGACTGACTGACTGACTGGAAAAATTCCCAAAATACAGTATGACAACATACAAATGATCAAAGGGTCAGATGATGAACTGCAGGGAACAAATCAGATTTCACTCCACTGTTGGTAAAACAGCCCATCAGGTTGGACTGGGTTGTGCCCACTTAAGATTCTGCAATAGAAGTGAAGTTAAAAACTGTAGAAACAAATTCAAAAATGAAAGCGGAGACAGCCTATTCCAGAGATGGAAATCTGCGTATTTGTTTTGATGAAGCAGGAGTCATGGTTTGGAGATATCTCTTTTGGTCTGGAGACCTATGAAAATCCAGGGTGTTAGGTGCTATTTTAATTTCCCTAAATATTCACACAACTGGTTATCTTCCCAAGAGTTATTACATTGTGTTTGGGGGAATGTCACGGATTGTAATGACAGATTTGATAGAATTGTGTAAAGCAGTCTAGCTTATAGTTACAAAAACACCCAAAAGAACTGTGGATGCTGGAAGTCTGAAACAAAATCCGAAATTTTTGGAAAATCTCAGCATGCCTGGCTGGCAGTAAATGTGGGCTCAATATGTTTATTCTTCTTCTCTTTCCACATCTGCTGTTTTGTTTCTTTCATTCATGAGAGATAATGGTCACTGCCTCATCCATTATTTATTGTCCATCTCCAGTTGACATTATAAAGGTGACAGTGAGCCATCATCTTGAGTACTGCAGTTGTGATTTAGGGATGTCCACACTACTGTTCAGGGGAGAGTCCTGAAGGACTGAGGGAGCAACAGTGTATTGCCAAGTCAGGTCACTTTCTTATGGAGAGAAGCTTATATGGGGTGGGGTTCCCATGTACCTGCTGCGCTTGCCCTTCTAGACTGCAGTGGCCACAGGTTTGGAAGGTGATACTGAAGGAGCCTTTGAGTTGCTGCGGTATGTCTTGTAGATTGTACACAGTGCTGCTACTGAGCGTCAGTGGTGGGGGGAGTGGATGCCTGTGGATGTGGTGCCAATCAAGTGGGCTGTTTTGTCCTGGACGGTGTCCAGCTGCTGAAGTGTGGTTGGAGCTGCACCCATCCAGGCAAGTGGGAGTATTCCATCACTCTCCTGACTTGTGATTATAGATGGTCAACAGGCTTTGGGGTGTCAGAGGGTGAGTTACTCACTGCAGGATTCCTCACCTGACTCTCTTTTGAGCCATTGTATTGAAATGCTTCATTCAATCCAGTTTCTGGTCAGTGGTAACTCCCAGGGTGTTGATTTTATGATCTCGGAAATTTTTTTAAAAAGAGCTTTTGAAGTGCACTCATTGCTGTAGCATGGAGAACATGACAGACTGGTTGAGCACAGAAAGCAGCCACAAATAGAAATGTGCTGACCAGTTGGATGAGAGATGCATGTTAAGTTGGACTCCAAAGCAAATGCCTTCACTCTTTAAGTTAAAAAATCTCTCAATACCAGGTTATAATCCAACAGGTTTATTTGGAAGTGCTAGCTTTTGGAGCACAGCTTTTAGATAGTGCCTTGGAAACTTTCACATCCACCTGAGGGTAGGCAGGCCCTCATCTTAATGCTTCAATTGAAATCTTCCAAATTTGCCAGGAGTCTCGCATCCTACTTTAAAATGAGGTGAGATAACTGTGTAGTTTGTTGCCCCCGCAACATACTAGCGAGGCAAGGAATAGGGAGAGAGAGCAGTTGAAAACGTGGCTATAGGGGTGGTGCAGGAGCGAGGGATTCGGATACCTGGATAATGCAGTCCTCACTTTCACCTAGATAATTGGGACTTATTCTGGGGTAGCTAGGACCTCTACAAACAGGATGGTCTGCACCTGAACTAGAAGGGTACTAATATCCTGGGGGAAAATTTGCTAATGCAACTAAAACTAATTCAGCAGGGGGGTGGGAACCTGAATTGTAGCTCCATTTTACAGGCGTTTGAGAGTAGTGAGGTCATAAATAAGATTTCAAGGTCACAAAAGTCTACCGGCAGGCTGGTAGTTTGAAGTGTGTCTACTTCAATGCCAGGAGCATCCAGAATAAGGTGGGTGAACTTCCAGCATGGATTGGTACCTGGGATGTTGTTGATGTGGCCATTTTGGAGACATGGTTAGAGCAGGGACAAGAATGGTTGTTGCAGGTTCTGGGGTTTAGATGTTTCAGTAAGAACACAGAAGGTGGTAAAAGAGGGGGAGGTGTGGCATTGTTGGTCAAGGACAGCATTATGGTGGCAGAAAGGATTTTTGATAAGGACTCATCTAATGAGGTAGTATGGGCTGAGGTTAGAAACAGGAAAGAAGAGGTCACCCTCTTGGGAGTTTTCTGTAGGCCTCTGAATACCTCCAGAGAGGTAGAGGGAAGAATTGCAATGATTATTCTGGATAGGAGTGAGAGTAACAGGGTAGTTGTTATGGGGGCTAACTTTCCAAATATTGACTGGAAATGCTATAATTCGAGTACTTCAGATGGGTCAATTTTTGTCCAATGTGTGCAGGAGGGTTTCGTGAAACAGTAAGTAGACAGGCCAACAAGAGGCGAGGCCACATTGGATTTGGTACAGGGTAATGAACCAGGCCAGGTGTTAAGATTTGGAGGTAGGTGAGCACTTTGGTGATAGTGACCACAATTCAGTTACGTTTACTTTAATGATGGAAAGGAATGGGTATATATTATAGGGCAAGTGTTTTTCTGGGGAAAAGGCAATTATATTGCGATTAGGCAAGATTTAAGATGCATAGGATGGGGAAGGAAACTGGAGGGATGGGCACAATTGAAACGTGGAGCTTGTTCAAGGAACAGCTACTGCGGGTCCTTGATAAGTATGTGCCTGTCAGGCAGGGAGGAAGTGATCTAGTGAGGGAGCTGTGATTTACAAAATAAGTTGAATGTCTTGTCAAGAGGAAGGAGGCTTATGTAAAGATGAGATGTGAAGGCTCAGTTTAAGGCACTTGAGAGTTACAAGCTAGCCAGGAAATACCTAGAGAGAGCAAAGAAGAGCCAGGAGGGGACGTGAGAAATGTTTGGCAGGTAGGATCAAGAAAAACCTTAAAGCTTTCTATAGGTATAACAGGAATAAAAGAATGACTAAAGGAAGGTTAGGGCCAGTCAAGGACAGTAGTGGGAAGTTGTGTGTGGAGTCCAAGGAGATAGGAAAGGCACTAAATGAATATTTTTCAACAGTATTCACACCGGAAAAAGACAATGTTGTCGAGGAGAAAGATACTGAGATGCAGGCTATAAGACCAGATGGGATTGAGGTTCACAAGGAGGTGTTAGCAATTCTGGAAAATAGATAAGTCTGCTGGGCCGGATGGGATTTATACTAGGATTCTTTGGGATGGTAGGGAGGAGATAGCAGAAACTTTGGCTTTGATCTTTAGGATCAAATTGTTGTCTGCAGGAATAGTGCCTAAAGACTAGACGATAGCAAATGTTGTCCCCTTGTTCAAGAAGGGGAGTGACCAGTGGAGTGCCACAAGGGTCAGTGCTGGGTCCACTACCTTTCGGCATTTCTATAAATGATTTGGATGTGAACATAGGAGGTATAGTTGGTAAGTTTGCAGATGACACCATCTGCGTTAGCTCATATTGGGAGACAGATTAATTTTCGAAGCCATGAGGTCATGCTGCAGCAGAACAAAACTCTGGTGTGGCCACACTTAGAGTATTGCGTATAAGTCTGGTTGCCACATTGTAGGAAAGATGTGGAAGCTTTGGAAAGGGTTCAGAGGAGATTTACTAGGATGTTGCCTGGTATGGGGGAAGGTCTTATGAAGAAAGGCTGAGGGACTTTTGACTTTTTTAGAAGGTTAAGAGGTCACTGAATAGAGACCGGGAATCCTGAGGGACAGGATGTATGTGTATTTGGAAAGGCAAGGACTGATTAGGGATAGTCAACATGGCTTTGTGCGTGGGAAATCATATCTCACAAACTTGATCGAGTTTTTTGAAGAAGTAACAAAGAGATTGAGGGCAGAGCAGTAGATGTGATCTATGTGGACTTCAGTAAGGCGTTCGACAAGGTTCCCCATGGGAGACTGATTAGCAAGGTTAGATCTCATGGAATACAGGGAGAACTAGCCCTTTGGATCCAGAACTGGCTCAAAGGTGGTGGTGGTGGAGGGTTGTTTTTCAGACTGGAGGCCTGTGACCAGTGGAATGCCACAAGGATCGGTGCTGGACCCTCTACATTTTGTTACTTACTTAAAAGATTTGGATGTGAGCAGAAGAGGTACAGTTAGTAAGTTTGCAGATGACACCAAAATTGGAGGTGTAGTGGACAGCGAGAGAGTTACCTCAGATTGCAACGCGAATTTGACCAGATGGGCCAGTGGGCTGAGAAGTGGCAGTTGGAGTTTAATTCAGATAAATGCGAGGTGTTGAATTTTAGGAAAGCAAATCTTAGCAGGACTTATACACTTAATGGTAAGGTCCTAGGGAATGTTGCTGAACAAAGAGACCTTGGAGTGCAGGTTCATAGCTCCTTGAAAGTGGAGTCGCAGGTAAATAGGATAGCGAAGAAAGCGTTTGGTATGCTTTCTTTTATTGGTCAGAGTATTGAGTACAGGAGTTGGGAGGTCATGTTGCGGCTGTACAGGGCCTTGATTAGGCCACTGTTGGAATATTGCGTGCAATTCTGGTCTCCTTCCTATCGGAAAGATTTTGTGAAACTTGAAAGGGTTCAGAAAAGATTTAAAAGGACATTGCCAGAGTTGGAGGATTTGAGCTATGGGGAGAGGCTGAACAGGCTGGGGCTGTTTTCCCTGGAGTGTCAGAGGCTGAGGGGTGACCTTAGAGGTTTACAAAATTATGAGGGGCATAGATAGAGTAAATAGGCAAAGTCTTTTCCCTGGGGTCGGGGAGCCCAGAGCTAGAGGGGAAAGATATAAAAGAGACCGAAGGGGCAACTTTTTCACGCAGAGGGTGGTACGGTATATGGAATGAGCTTCCAGAGGATGTAGTGGAGGCTGATACAATTGCAACATTTAAGAGGCATTTGGATGGGTATATGAATAGGAAGGGTTTGGAGGGATATGGACCGGGTGCTGGCAGGTGGGACTAGATTGGGTTGGGATATCTGGTTGGCATGGAGGGGTTGGACCGAAGGGTCTGTTTCCATGCTGTACATTTCTATGACTCTGACTCTAAGATGGTCAGAGGATTAGATAAGGTGAACAGTGAGAGCATATTTCCTCAGATGGTGATGGCTAGCACAAGGGGACATTGCTTTAAACTGAGGGGCGATAAATATAAGGCAGACGTCAAAGGTAGGTTCTTCACTCAGTAGTAAGGGCGGGGAGACCTCTGTCTGCAACAGTAGTAGACTCGCCAACTTTAAAGCTATTTAAATGGGCACTGGATAAACATATGGCTGAAAATGGAATAGTGTAGGTTAGATGGGCTTCAGATTGGTTTCACAGGCTGGTGCAACATTGAGGGCCAAAGGGCCTGTATTGCACTGTAATGTTCTATGATCCCAAGCAACTTCAATTCGGGTTGCTGAGAATTAATCAGGGCTGACTTCAAAGAAGTTTTTGTGAGAGATGACGACTTCTCAGGTGCCTACACTCGAGGAGCTGCCTTCTGTGTTATCGGCCTCTATGACTATGACTCTGATTTGATTGCTCAGACTACAAGATAGATTTCTAAACCACAGACGATTGCTAGGCAATCATTATTCAGGAGAAAGTGAGGTCTGCAGATGCTGGAGATCAGAGCTGAAAATGTGTTGCTGGAAAAGCGCAGCAGGTCAGGCAGCATCCAGGGAACAGGAGAAACGACGTTTCGGGCATACGCCCTTCTTCAGGAATGAGGAAAGTTTGTCCAGCAGGCTAAGAGGAGGGACTTGGGGGAGGGGTGTCGGAAATGTGATAGGTGGAAAGAGGTCAAGGTGAGGGTGATAGGTCAGACTGGGGTAGGGGCGGAGAGGTCGGGAAGAAGATTGCAGGGTAGGAAGGCGGTGCTGAATTCGATGGATTTGACTGAGACAGGGTGGGGGGAGGGGAAATGAGGAAACTGGTGAAATCCGAGTTCATCCCTTGTGGTTGGAGGGTTCCTAGCCGGAAGATGAGGCGTTCTTCCTCCAACCGTCGTTTTGTTGTGGTCTGACGATGGAGGAGTCCAAAGACCTGCATATCCTTGGTGGAGTGGGAGGGGGAATTGAAATGTTGAGCCACAGGGTGGTTGGGTTGGTTGGTCCGGGTGTCACAGAGGTGTTCTCTGAAACACTCCACGTAGCCGGCCTGTCTCCCCAATATAGAGGAGGCCACATCGGGTGCAGAGGATGCAATAGATAATGTGTGTGGAGGTGCAGGTGAATCTGTGGCGGGTATGGAAGTTTCCTTTGGGGCCTTGGAGGGAGGTGAGGGGGGAGGTGTGGGCGCAAGTCTTGCACCTCCTGCGGTTGCAGGGGAAGGTGCCGGGAGTGGAGGTTGGGTTGGTGGGGGGTGTGGATCTGACAAGGGAGTCACGGAGGGAGTGGTCTTTACGGAATGCTGTTAGCGGAGGGGAGGGAAATATATCCTTGGTGGTGGGGTCTGTTTAGAGGTGGCGGAAATGACGGCGGATGATGCGCTGTACATGGAGATTGGTGGGGTGGTAGGTGAGGACCAGTGGGGTTCTGTCCTGGTGGCAGTTGGAGGGGCGGGGTTCAAGGGCGGAGGAGCGGGAAGTGGAAGAGATGCGGTGGAGGGCATCGCCGACCACGTCGGGGGGGGAAATTGCGGTCTTTGAAGAAGGAGGCCATCTGGGTTGTGCGTTTTTTGAACTGGTCCTCCTGGGAGCAGATGCGGCGGAGTCGAAGGAATTGGGAGAATGGGATGGCGTTTTTACAGGGGGCAGGGTGGGAGGAGGTGTAGTCCAGGTAGCTGTGGGAGTCGGTCGGTTTGTAGTAGATGTCCGTGTTGATTCGGTCGCCTAAGATAGAAATATAAAGGTCGAGGAAGGGGAGGGAGGAATCTGAGACTGTCCAGATGAATTTGAGGTCGGGGTGGAAGGTGTTGAAGTGGATGAACTGTTCAACCTCCTCGTGGGAGCACGAGGCGGCGCCGATACAGTCATCGATGTAGCGGAGGAAAAGGTGGGGGCTGGGGCCAGTGTAGTTGTGGAAGATAGATTGTTCCACATAGCCTACGAAGAGGCAGGCATAGCTGGGGCCCATGTGGGTGCCCATGGCTACTCCTTTCGTTTGGAGGAAGTGGGAGGATTGGAAAGAGAAGTTGTTCAGGGTGAGGACCAGTTCAGTCAGTCGAAGGAGGGTGTCAGTGGAAGGGTACTGGTCGGTACGGCGGGAAAGAAAGAAGCGGAGGGCTTTGAGTCCTTCGTGATGGGGGATGGAGGTGTACAGGGACTGGATGTCCATGGTGAAAATAAGGGGTTGGGGACCGGGGAAGCGAAAATCATGGAGCAGGTGGAGGGCATGGGTGGTGTCCCGAACGTAGGTGGGGAGTTCTTGGACTAAGGGGGACAGGACCCTGTCGAGATATGCAGAGATGAGTTCGGTGGGGCAGGAGCAGGCGGAGACAATGGGTCGGCCGGGGCAGTCAGGTTTGTGGATTTTGGGCAGGAGGTAGAAACGGGCGATGCAGGATTGTGGGACTATGAGGTTGGAGGCGGTGGATGGGAGATCCCCCGAGGTGATGAGGTTATGGTCGGTCTGGGAGATGATGGTTTGGTGGTGGGGGGTGGGGTCATGGTCAAGGGGGCAGTAGGAGGAGGTATCTGCTAGCTGGCGTTTGGCCTCAGCGGTGTAAAGGTCGGTGCGCCAAACTACTACCGCGCCTCCCTTGTCTGCCGGTTTGATAGTGAGGTTGGGGTTGCAACGGAGGGAGTGGAGGGTTGCGCGTTCCGAGGGTGAGAGGTTGGAGTGGGTGAGAGGGGTGGGGGAGTTCAGGGTTCGCTACTCCCCTCACGGCTAGATTTTTTCCCAGTACTTAAAACAATCCGTTCCGTTTCTCCATTTCCCCTAAGCCCCCCATTGAACCCAACGTGACTCCCGGCCGGGCCCACCCTGAAAATTCCCACTTCCTCTGCCCGGCCTACTCTCTAATGACTCACGCAGTCTGCGGCCTCCCAGCCACTCTCCAATGTTATGCGCTGATGCGCATGTCTCTCTCTCTGTGAAAGTGAATTAGAAATCCTGAAATATGGTCAGAATTGTGATGAAAGAAGGTGTTAGTCTCAATGCCAATCCACTGAGACTGCACGGGCTCCTGGCCTGGATTGGACTGGTTCAGCAGGGAGAGGTCTCCTCAGCCAGAGAGAACTGTTCGGAAGGTCAGGGAGTGTTTGGTTATGTCCAACCTGGATCAGAATTAGAGTTGCTGACTCTAACTAGAAGGTCTGGGCCATTGTGCCCAGTCTACATGAGCACGGGGATACATCTTTAAGAAATTATTTGATTAAGTTCACCATTGTGATGTTGCTGGCTAGTTCAGAATTTATTGTCCATTCCTATTTGTCCTGGAGTGAGTGGTGTTGAGCTGCTTTCTTGAACCAAAATGAAACCAAAGAAGATTCTATGATTCTATTCTAAAACTCTGGATGTTGACAATCCAAAACAAGAACAGAAATTGCTGGAGACAGTTGGCAGCATCTGTGGAGAGAAAGCCGAGTTAATGTTTTCAGCCTTCAGTTCTTTAGCTCTGGACTGGACTCAATGTTAATTATGTTTTTCTCTCTCCCCACAGATGCTGCCTGACCTGCTGAGTTTCTCCAGCAATTTCTGTTCTTTCTGAACTGCTTGAGTTGTAGTGATACCTACAGCGCTGTTACGAAGTGTGTTTCAGAGTTCTGACCCAATGACAATGAAGAATTGGTGACATTGTTCCAAGTCAGGACAGTGTGTGGCTTGGAGGGGAGCTTGTATGATTTGCTATTTATCCCAAAACACATGCGTGGTATCAGTGGCGAAATGGTTTATGCTTGTGGCAAACGCTAAGCCCAAAAGAGGTGCTATACTGGGCATTGGGGTTTCCTCTGTTGTCAGCATGTTTCAATTTAACAAGCAAGATCAATGTCCTGGTTAGAGCTGAAAATGTGTTGCTGGAAAAGCGCAGCAGGTCAGGCAGCATCCAAGGAACAGGAGAATCTACGTTTCGGGCATGAGCCCTTCCTGAAGAAGGGTTCATGCCCAAAATGTCGATTCTCCTGCTCCTTGGATGCTGCCTGACCTGCGCTTTTCCAGCAACACATTTTCAGCTCTGATCTCCAGCATCTGCAGTCCTCACTGTCTCCTCAATGTCCTGGTTACTCTGAGTGGCATAATGTCAGCAGTTTGAGCAGATTTGAGGTTTTACTTCAAATAGCTGGCAAATACTGCGAACCCCGCTACAGCCTTGGCTGCGAACCCCGCTACAGCCTTGGCTGAGAACCCCGCTACAGCAAAGACTGCGAACCCCGATACAGCAACTGTATGTGGCAAAGGCTATATTCTATAAATGGCAAACTGAAAAATACTCGAGTCTCTTTTTGCCTATTGGGTGTGGCTCCTGGGAGTTGAAGCTTGGGCTTTATAGGGGTTTATTCAAATGCGAACCAAATTAAACTCTGAGCTGCTCAGACTGAGGTGGAGTTGTTAACAGCTGGAGACTTGGGGACGTGAGTTTATTCTCTTTGGCAGGGAGAAATGTGGAAGAGGAACATGCAGCTTACAGGTGTCATGAACACCATAGTAGCTGGTGTGTTGGGATTCCTTTTGTATTGACTCATAGGGTGTGGGTGTGTCACTAGCTAGGCCAGCATTTGTTGCCCATCCCTAGTTGCCCTTGAGCTGCCTCCTTGTACCACTGCAATCCCACTATCCCCTGAGGAAGGGAATTCCAGGATTTTGATCCAGTGATGGTGAGAGTCTTGGAGGGGAGCTTGCAGGGGTGGTGTTCCCATGGATCTGCTGCCTTGTCCTTCTCAAAGGAAGTGATTTTGCGTTTGAAAGGTGCTGCCTAAGGATCTTTTGGTGAATTTCTGCAATGCATCTTATAGATGGTATGGAATGGCTGTTTGTTGGTGTGATGCCGATCAAGTGGGCTGCTTTGTCCTGGAAGATATCCAGCTTCCAAAGTGGTGATGGAGCTGCACTCGTACAGGCAAGTAGGAAGGATTCCATCACATTCCTGACTTTACCTTGTGAATGGTAGACAGGCTTTGGAGAGTCAGGAGGTGAGTTACGCACCATAATATTGCTAGCTTCTGACCTGCTCTTGTAGCCACTGTGCTTATGTGGTAAGTCTAGTTGAATTTCTGGTCAATGGTAAGCCCAAGGATGGTAACACTATCGAATGGTGATGGTTAGTTTGTCTCTTATTGTTGGGCATTGCCTGGCATTTATGTGACACACAACTTACTTGCCACTTGTCATCCCAAACCTGGATATTGTCCAGATCTTGTTGCATTTGAACATAGACTGTTTCAGTATCTGAGGAGTCACGAATGACGCTGAACACTGTGCAATCATCGGCAAACGTCCTCACTTCTGATCTTATAATCGAGGGAAGGTCATTGATGAAGCAGCTGAAGATGATTGGACACTACTCTGAGGAGCTCCTGCAGAGATGTCCTGGGGCTGAGATGATGGACTTCCAACAACCATAACCATCTTCCTTTGCATGACTCCAATCAGTGAAGAAATTGCTTCTTGATGGCCATTGTTTCCAGTTTTGCTGGGGTTCCATGATGCCCCACTCGGTCAAGAGCAGTCCTATTGTCAAGGGATGTCGCGCTCTCCCCACCTCCTGGAATTCAGTGCTTTTGTCTATGTTTGAACCAAGGCTGTAATGACATCAGGAGCTGAGTCACCCTGGCAGAACCCAAACCGGGCATCACTCAGCAGGTGCTGCATGTTAGCACTGATGACATCTTCTATCACTTTACTGATTGTGAGGGAATTGGTGTGGCGAAATAAGGAAATCTTATGTATTTGTATAAGGTTTTGGGGAGAGAACCCCTGGATTTAATGCTCCGTTTTTGTTTCATTATGCAAGGAACAACCTGGAGGGAGGACTAGAATGATCATAGAATACCTACAGTGTGGAAACAGGCCATTTGGCTCCACAAGTTCACACCGACCCTCCGAAGTGTAACCCAGCCAGACACATTCCACTACCCTATTACTCTGCATTTACACCAGCTACTTCACCTAACCTACACATCCCTATGGGGTGGTTTAGCATGGCCAATTCACCTAATCCGCACATCTTTGGATTGTGGGAGGAAACCGGAGCACCCAGAGGAAACCCACAGTGAAGTTTGACTAGATCAGCTCCTGTGATGAGACGGTACTTTTTTATTGAGGGCTGGACATTTTGGGCTTATTCTGAGATTAGACAGATCTTTCAACAGGAAAGATTTGGTAGGGTTGGACAGCGGGAGAAGCTGTTTCCACCCGGCTGGCCAATCGAGAACATGGGACACAGTCTCAGGATAAGGAGGTTCATTGTTTAGGACTGAGATGTGGATGGTAAGTTCACTCGGACCGTTGACTTCTGGGGGTTTTGGATGGTCCACCACTGAATATATTTCAGGCTAAGAAACATATTTGTCACCTCCTGGGGAAGTGAGGGAATGCAGCAAGCGGGCAGGAAGTTGGAGTTGAGGCAGAAGATCAGCCATGATAGTATTCAATGGTAGATCAGCCTCGAGTTGCTGTGTGGTCGTCTTCTGTTCCTTTTGCTTAATCCTGCTTGTCTCCAACCTTCTGTGAAACTGTAACTTTCAGATCGGGCTTTGGTTGTGGCGAAACAGATTGTGGTGAATTTAGGGGCCAGTTCTTGCTGTTGTGTTCACCACAGGGCTGTTACACTACTTCACCACTCCCAAGCAAACAATAAAGGATATGATCAATATGGGAGAAAGGTCTTTGATTACTGAATATTAAACTTCTCAAAATTTTGTGTCAACACTCTGTATAGGCTGGAGCTGGCAAGAAAGTGAACAGCCATGATCTGCTTCAACCTAGGTGAGACTTGTTTCCTTCCTAATGTTTTTGTTTTTACAGTGCATTGTATTAGCACCAGAAATAATCTTGTAACTCAACCATTTTCTAGTGAAGAGCCTGACCTAACTTGTACTGGCCCAGTGGAGATCTCCATAATGTCTGGTAAGGGGCTCCCTTGCATTTGGGTCATGAATGTTTCTTTTAAACCATGTGACGTCAGCTCACCTTTCACATGGGGTTACTGCTTCTGTGCTTCGGACAGGGTCCAGTGCTTCATCTACTTCCATAAGGAGATCCGATAGTGGCTTGCAACTTCAGGAAATTGTAAAAACACTTGATGCTGTTAATGAAAACAATGTTGATATGCACGGCAAAATTAAAGATACTACAGCAGGTAAGTCCTTCTCTATCTGTGTGGAATAATAGTTTATGTAAGTAGAATTAATGTTTTGTGTTTATTAGCTTTTTGTTAATGTGTTTTGAACTACAGATTTCAAGTTATAGTTGCTGCAAATTGTTTTCTATGACTGAGATAACTTAGAGTTTCCTTATTTGTGATTCCTTTATGAGGCTGGGGAAATGGGATAGGTGGTAGTTTGAATTAAGAGCACAAAGTGGTGGAGAAACTCAGCAGGTCTAGCAGCATCTATGGAGAAAGAAACCGAGTAAATGTTTCAAGTCTGACACAATGAGTCTTCCAAACTGCTAGCAATTTGTTGCATTTCTGAACTTTACACTTGTGAGCTCGCCCGCTGGAGTTTTTGGTGTCGATGATTGATTGTGTGAAGTGCAGAGGGCAGAATCTCGGGTTGATCCTGTGAGCCACTTTATGCTTAATAGCCAGTGAATTCAATAATGTATTTTAGCGTTGAACAGAAGGTGGTGATATTTTTTTAAAAAGCCACGTTGTGTATATCAATGTGCCCAATTGGACTATGTGAAGTGCAAATTATAAAAATCATGAGTTTGTTTGAACTGAGCTGTAGGTTTCTTGCAAGGATTCTCCCTACAAAAAGAAGTGTTAAGGGAATTGTGTGAGGGGTTTGGATTGTTTGTGAAGAATTGTCTGAAATTCTATTTTCTCAGATGGCCCAGGTCCTCACGATGGCAGTCAGCTCACCCTCAAACACCAGCTTTCCAAGACCGATGAACTGGGATCCAGGAGCAAAGTAAAAATTAACTTGGTATGAAAATATAGTCTGAATAGAGATCACTGAGCTTGCTATGTCTCTTTTCAAATATGGTCCAATTTCCTCTTGAAAGTTGCTTCCCTGCTTGCTTCTCCCACTCTTTTGCAATTGGTACAATTGTTCTTGTCTTTCCCCAGATCTTTAAGTTTCCTTCAGTCCAGGTCCTCTTGATTAATCTACATCCTGCTGCCTTTCATCAGATATAGTGCCAGGAGGAGCACAGGAATGCTGCTGATCTGTGTATGGGCTGAGGAGGGTACACCCTATACCCCTCTTCCAATTCCATTTTCTCAGATACAGTGGTCTGTTGAAGAGCTTTACAAACTGTGTCACTGCCTAACTAAAAGTCAGATCCTCATATGCTTTGAAGAGTGTGAGCAGGGTGGCACGGTGGTTAGCACTGCTGCCTCACAGCGCCAGAGACCCAGGTTCAATTCCCGCCTCAGGTGACTGACTGTGTGGAGTTTGCACATTCTCCCCGTGTCTGCGTGGGTTTCCTCCGGATGCTCCGGTTTCCTCCCACAGTCCAAAAATGTGCAGGTCAGGTGAATTGGCCATGCTAAATTGCCCGTAGTGTTAGGTGCAGGGGTAAATGTAGGGCAATGGGTCTTGGTGGGTGCGCTTCGGCGGGTCAGTGTGGACTTGTTGGGCCGAAGGGCCTGTTTCCACACTGTAAGTAATCTAATCTAAAAAAAACTTTGCTTTTTATTTTTTTTTTGCAATGTTCACACCTTAACTTTCTAAACCCCTAGATGTTGAAAACACACAACTGTCCTTGGTCCCCCAGCATACTCCCTCTCCTCCTCCTCAGTGTTATCTCCTGAGCCACATGCCTTATTGGCGTTGACAATGGTATGCACTGGAGGGTTGCCTGTGTTTTTATATGCAAGCACTTTGTTTTCGTGTGGTAATCCGGGTTGCTTGCTGTGCGACTGTAGAGCACTGTAATCTCCACTGACGACTACTCCCTCTCTCACAAGGAAGCTACTCGAGGTTCTGTGGCTGTAGAGGAACTAAGCCCAAGTGAGTTGCAAGCTGTCCATCCCAGTCCACACCGTGATGTTCAAGGTAAGGATTGCAATCAGCTGTTATTGTGTTTCCAGCGTTTCCTGTTTTGATTTCAACAAGAGACTTGTATTTGCCTTCTGCGTTCACGCGCTAAAGACCCAAGCTGTTTTAAAGAGAGAGCTTGATACGGATGTTTATGCTAAGTGTGTTAGTCAGGGGAAATGTAGAGTAATAGAGTAGGGGAATGGGTCTGAGTGGGGTACTCCTCAGAGGGTCGGTGTGGATCTTTTAGGCCAAATGGCCTATTTCCACACTGTAGGGATTCTATGATTCTATTAGCGAGAGGGTGACTAAGAGCTTGGTCACACAGAGAGGTGAAAGAAAAGTGATGGAAAGATTGATATTGAAAGAT
Organism: Chiloscyllium plagiosum; assembly: GCF_037043375.1. Lineage (NCBI taxonomy): Eukaryota > Metazoa > Chordata > Chondrichthyes > Orectolobiformes > Hemiscylliidae > Chiloscyllium > Chiloscyllium plagiosum. The sequence goes on from NW_028270161.1 coordinate 55,489,943, forward strand.
GGTTGTGGGTTTGTAACCCAAAAGTAGGCATTCTTTATGCACATGGAATGAACTGAATGACACATTGACCTAGGTTCAGTGGTTTTAGAAAGGATGTTATTTAACTGGAAAGGGGTCAGAGAAGATTTAACAGCATGTTGCTGGGAATGGAGGGTTTGAGATATAAAAATAGACTGGGTCTTTTTTCACTGGAGTGTAGGAGGTTGAGGGGTGACCTTTTAGAGGTTTATAAAATCATGAGGGGCATGGATAAGGTGAATGACAAGAGTCTTTCCTCTAGGGTGGGGGAGTTCAAAGCGAGGGGGATTATTTTTAAAGGGAGAGGATGTTATCATCCACACTGTCACTTGGCATATGAATCATAGAATGCCTACAAAGTATGAATGAAATATAACAGTGAGGCATTGCTAAAACTAGCCAAGACACTAGTCAGACCACACCTGCAATACTGTGCACAGTTTTGGTCCCCTTATCTAAGACAAGATATCCTGTCTGAAGAATGTTCACTGGGCTGAACTCCGGTACGGACAGACTGTCTTATATGGAGAGGTTGAGTAGGTTGGGCCTGTACTCATTGAAATGAGAGGTGACCTGATTGAAGCATTCAAGATTCTTCGGGGGCTTGATTGGGTAGATGCAGAGAGGTTGTTTCCCTTTGTTTAGGGCTGGTGGGCAACCTTTCTCTGGATGAGGGGTTACCCATTTCAGACCGGGATGAGAATGTTTTCTCCAAATTCTTTATCACCGAGGGCTGTTGAGGCTGGGTGGTTAAGTATATTGAAGGTTAAGGCAGTCAGGTTTTTAATCAGTAAAGGAATCCAGGGTAACGGGGGGGAAACGGCTGGAAAGTGGAGTTGAGGATTATCAGATCGGCTATGATCTCATCCAATGGTAGAGTAAAGTTGATGGGCTGAATGGTCTACTTCTGCTCCTGTTTGTTATGATCCGAGGGTGAAAATTCCACATCCCCGACTGGCTTGCTGCTCTTTGATAGACAGTCACTCCGTGGGTATAGCAGCTGCCAGGATAATACCCATGGGACACCCTGGATTGGTGAGTGACACAGGCTGCAGACTGTTCATGGTGGCCGGGGATTTGGAGGGAAGGTTGTGGCATAAGGGCATCAACGTGGAGGTTAATACTATTGATGGTGTAAGTTTGCCTCTAACAGTGTTTTACCTGATGCAGCAAGGCTTGTTATCTTTCATAACACAACACACTAGACTTGCATTTCTGAGTATTGAAGAATCTGACAGATATTAATGGCAGTTAACTACCATATAAATAATACATTCACTGGCAGATAAGTGTCTGTGCCTATAGCATCAAGCTAATTGGATTATAAATGAGATCATGCTTTCAGTAGAGTGTCATGCTTCAAGTGATCCCAGGGGAAGATAGAGTCTGAGACCTTTGTCTTCCTGTCAAATACCATCATTTACAGGTATACAGGATTGCTACGCCGACTGTAAGACACCATGCACAGTAGGATGAGGCTCTCAAATAGTCATTAAGTAGCCTAATTACATGCCCTTCCCACATTTAAAGGTGCCATTGGAAAGGATGGGAGTTTGTGTACCTGTTCCACACTCCTGCCACCACCTTCTGAAACCTGGATGTCTGCCTAATGCTAGAAGCTGATTTTTAAGAAATTATAATTGACTGTAATGGGATACGTGTATCCAAGAACACTGCTTACTAAATGAATATCAAGTTGTATTACCCTGGTTAAATAGGGCAGATATTGGAGCTAATGGAACAGTTTGAGGGAGGTGTCTCTGGCCTGTTGCCTGTGTGTGAAAATGGGAGTGAATTGTGAATGCACCTTCCTTCCAAGTCGCTTTTAATCACCCTGCTTCGCTATCACCCTCCACCCCCTTTGTTTGGTCAGTTGTAAGGGAGTTCTGCAGGGTATTGGTGGTAACCGGAGAGTTATTAGATAAGTTGTCATTAGAACATCCTAGGCCTTGGTGATCGTGGGTAAATCCACGACGTCACAGGTCAGGTCACACCTGTGGGGAAAGCAGGAACAGGTTAATGTTGCAGGTTGCTGACCTCTTGTTCAAACTCCTGGAAATGTAGCTTTCCTTCTGAATAGGTTCCTCAGCAGGGCTAATTAAATAGGGGGCTTATTCACTGTCCGAAACTGTACATTTGCTTCACATGCTAATGCCATTCTCCTTTTACAAAAAATAGCATCTGCCCTTTTCCCTCAGGGCTGTGGTTATTTTCTCTCTCTGACTCATTACTGCCTGGTCCCATAGTAAAGTGACTTCCTGCATAGATTGAGATCTGATTGAAATAGCTCCTTTCCATGTTGCAGCCACCTTCAGACAATTGTCTTCATCCCATTTCTATGCTTCCAAAAATACACAAAGCAGGCAGGTAATTGCAAGCCTTCAATGATCTTATCGGCATAAATAACTGAGATGGCAAGATTGAGTTAGCAGCAGCCTTTCGCTTTGGTGGTTTGATTACTGATGCTAGATTTTTGTGTGTGGGATGGTAACGTGCATTGTCTGTCTCTCAGCAGCAAATTATCAGTCATCTGGTTATAAAATTCAAGATCTGCTGAACCTACGGAGGTAAGGTGTGATACAGTCTCAACTCCTCCTTTTTTTAATTTCATCTGTTTGTTCTGTGTGTTTTTGAAGTTCTGGAAGATGCAAAAACTGAAGATCTTTGTACATTTATTCCCCCCTCACCATAGAATCTCAAATACCGAACAGGACGTGGAGGTACGTTGGGATTGTATGTTGTTTGTTTTTTATGTAAAATGTCAATTGTGAAATGTTCCTAAATTTCATTGTTGTGCAGAGTAAAGCTCACTATTCAACATCCGCAAGTAACGCCCCTCATTCTGCACCTTCCTCTTATGTGTCTGTTGAGAGGAAGATGGCCCAATTATTTGGGTGCATGAGTTGGGGAGTTGATAAATGTCTGGGGTTCTTCTGGAATCTCCAGGATTTGAAAATTACTCTCCCAGAAATTGGAAGCAGAGCAAGTGAAGCAAAATTGTTAGATCTTTTTGGAAGAGGAACAATACAAAAAACCCTTTTCTGTCCTATTTCTGTGTATTAAAATGGGTTCAAAGACTTGCATTTACATAGTGCCCAGTTTACCCAGTTCTTTCATACCCAATGAAGTGGAGGCCCAGTTTAATTGTAGCAAACATTATCAGATCCTTGTCCACCTGATCATTGAACCAAACAAGGATAAAGTCAAGGGAATGCCAGCTAGAGGAGTATGGGAATAAGTGTCTTTTTAATGTGGTGACTGATTGATTATAGCACAGGATTTTCCATGTTATCAACAGCTCTGTCTCTATTGGCTCGATTGGATCATACTGAATGCACACAGCAATGGAATAATGACCACTGGTCTATAGTTCCCTGGCTTGTCCTTACCACCCTTCTTAAACAGTGGCACCACGTTAGCCAATCTCCAGTCTTCTGGCACCTCACCTGTGACTATCGGTGATACGAATATCTCAGCAAGGGGCCCAGCAATCACTTCCCTAGCCTCCCACAGAGTTCGAGGGTACACCTGATCAGTTCCTGGGGATTTATCCACTTTCATGTGTTTTACGACACCCAGCACAACCACCTCTGTAATATGGAAATGTTTCAAGGTATCACTATTTATTTCCCCACATTTTATATCTTCCACACCCTTCTCCACAGTAAACGCTGATACAAAATACTCATTCAGTATCTCTCCCCTTTCCTGAAGTTTCACACTTAAGTGGCCTTGCTGATCTTCGAGGTGCCCTATTCTTTCCCTAGTTACTCTTTTCTCTTTTATGTATTTGTAAAAACCCTTTGGATTCTCCTTGACCCTATTTCCCAAAGCTATTTCACGTCCCCCTTTTTGCCCTCCTAATGGGACTGGATTAATTTAGGATATCTAGTCAGCACAGACTAGATGGACCAAAGGCTCTGTTTCCGTGCTGTACACTTCTAAGACTCTATAACCAGTTTGGATCTTCAGCAATGTTGTGTGTGTCTGTGTGTGTGTGTGTTGGCCTAGACAGCAGGAGACCCTCTCCTGCTTTAATTCGAAGAGTGACTCCAGATCATTTACACTTAGCTTTGAGGCAAAAAAAGGGTCTCTGCTTCCAATTCTCGTCCAAAGTGCAACACTCTGGATCGGACCAATTCCCTCCCTCCCTCCTTCCCTCCTCCAGGCCTGGGCTGAGGCAGAATGTACATGTGGCCATTTCGGGAGAGGTGTGTGGGACAGAGCTGTCTGGAGCTGGGAGGTAATATGGTGATTGAGTAACACCCATCACCCCTTTTTCCCATGTGCATCAGCTCAACAGGCACGGGCCTGATAACTTTATCATTCCAAGTAACTGTTTCCTCTCATTTGCAGGCTGAATTTCTCCGATTTTCGTTAGCTTTCAAGTGCGACATCTTTACTCTCGAGAAGAGATTGCGGCTGGAGGAGCGATCCAGAGATTTAGCTGAAATAAATTTGAAAAAGGAGATTGAGAAATGTCACCAGACACTGCAGGTCAGTACTGGGCTCAGAGTGACCGGAGTTTGATTAGCTGCTCCATGACTTTGTTTCTGTGTTTTGTTCAGGCACCATGGTAGAATTAATCCAGCAGGTGCTCTCTGTTTTGTACCTTGCACTGGGTTAAGTGCTGAACAATTGCGGGGACATTACTGACCTTGAAAAATTTCGCCGTTTGCTGACTTCCCCGAGTTGTTAATTGTCTCTCCCTCTCTCATTCCATACACACACTAACCCTCCCACCTCACCTTTAGGTCCTGCCTCACCCTGTTCCTTCAGAAGGAGAATGGTAAGCCTAAAGACTGGCAGTAATTTATAGCCCAACATAGAAAGGGAAACAGAATGAATGTTAACTAGGGAGGAACACGCAGCTGGATTATAACATCATCTTCAGATATGATAAAACAGCAAAATAGTTTTGAGGCAATGTGGGCCCAGTATAAGTCTGGAGAGAAGAGTTCATATATCAGAGCAGGGAGAAGACAGAAGAGAAGCCATTACTTGTCATCATTCTTCACAGATGACAGAAAATCTCCCAGGACTTGTGAAACTGAAGAATTAGAAGAAATTAGCATTCGTGACTCAGTAGTTATTGAAAAGACATGGATTCAATCCCCTGTACCAGAGGATCTGTATCCTAGGCTGTTGAAGGCAACATCTGGAGAGAGACTGGGTGTATTGATGGTCATCTTCAAACTTCTACATTCAGTAAAAAAACTAATGTAGACATCAATGGAGAAGTGGAGGTCCATTAACTTGCCATCTCTAACAGGAGAAAATAATGCAATCTATGATAAAGGATGTGGTAGTTGAGCATTGAGAAGACAGTGACAAAATGGAACAGAGTCAGCATGGATTTATGAAAGGGAAAGTCACACATTAGCCTTTTGGAGTTTTGAGGATGTGACTTGCAGCATATAGAAAGGAGAACTGGCAGAAGGAGTCAATTGGATTTGTAGAAAGCTCTGGAAAAGGTCCCACATGCTAGATTAGTAAATAAAATGAGAGCACAAGGGACTGCATGAAATATTCTGCTATGGAATTCCCTCCCTAAGGGCGTTGTGGGTCAACTCACAGCAGGTGGACTGCAGCTGTTCAAGAAGGCAGCTCACCCCACCTTCAGGGCAACTAGGGATGGGCAGTAAATGCTGGCCTAGCCAGCAGTGCCCACATCCCACAAACTGAATAAATTAAAAAATGAATAAATGGAGAATTGGTTAGTAGTCAAAGCAGAGACTAGAAAGAAACACATCATTCTCAAAAGGCAGGATGGTGGGATACCACAAGGATAGGTACTTTTGGCATGGCCATTGGTAATCTCTATAAACGAACTGGATTTGGGGATCAGTTATAATATGTTCAGATATGCCGATTGAACACAACTGGTTTGGAATGTAACTAGGTAAAAACGAGGACTGCAGATGCTTGAAACCCGAAAATATTCCTGATGAAGGGCTTTTGTCCGAAACGTCGATTTTTCCTGCTCCTTGGATGTTGCCTGACCTGCTTTTCCAGCACCACTCTAATCCTGGTTTGGAATGTAAGTTGTAAGATGGCTTCAGGAGGGTTTAGCAGGCGAAATGAGTGAGCTAAAACATGGCAGGTGGCGTATAATGTAAATATCTGTGTGAAGTAACTCATTGGGGAGAAAGCTAAAAGGTGGAATGTCTCTTAAATGGCAAGTGGTTGGGGAATATGGGTGTCTGAAGGAACCTGAGTCCTTGTTCATGAGTCACTTTAAAAACTGGCATGTGGGTGTGGCACGTAATTAGGAAGGCAAATGGTTTGTTGGCCTTCACAAAGGGATTGGAGTCCAGCAGTAGAGACATCTTGCTGCAGTTGTATAAAGCCTTGGTGAGATCTCACCATTGTGTACAGTTTTGATCTATCTAATAAATAAAAGATGATATACTTGCTGTAGAGGGCATGCAGCTGATTGGACCAGAAGACCTGGGAACAGGAGTTAGGCCATTCCACTCATGGAGTCTGCTCCACCATTCATTCATAGCTGATAGATTAATCCCTGGGTCAGTGGGATTGTCTAATGAGGATAGACTGAGGCAACTGGAACTGTATTCCCTACAATTCAGAGTGAGAAATGATCTCATTGGAATTTAGAATGTTCTTACAAGGTGTGTCGGTGTGGCTATGGGTCGGATGATTCCCTGGAACCGAGGCACATCACCCAGGATAAGGGTCAGGCAGTTTAAGGCAAACGTGAGGAATTTCTTCACTCAGAAGATGGTGAATGTTTGGAATTCTCAACCCTAAAGGACTGAGAGATTTGATCTGTGTGTTCTGTATGGTGAACAAGGCCTGGACCATCACAAAGGCCAACCTCCCATCTATAGAATCCATCTACCAGGCCCGCTGTCAAGGAAAGGCCGCCAGCATTCTCGAAGATCCATCCCACCCTGGCGATGTTTTTTTTACAACCTCTACCATCAGGGAGAAGGTACAGAAACCTGAACACACACAGCCGGTTTCACAACAGTTTCTACCCTACTGTTGTTAGAATACTGAATGGACTCACAAACGCTTAACATTCACCTGTACCTGTGTTTTTTTTGTTTTTGCCACTTTACATATTGTTTACTTATCTATGCTATTTAACTCTGTGATCTGCCTGCATTGCTCGCAAGACACAGGTTTTCACTGTGTCTCAGTACACATGTCAATAAATTCCATTTAATTCAAGACCGAAACCAACTAATGATATAGAGGGATGTGGCATTGGCGTTGGAATGGCAATTGAAATTGTTAATCAGCCGTGATCTAATTGAATGATGATGGAGTAAAATTGATGGGCTGAACAGCCTGTTCCAATGCTCTTCTTTTTCCTTTCCTGTCAGATTGTGAAACCCTTGTGTGAAGAGCAGCAGTTGCTGGAGACCTTCGAGAAACTAGAGCGAAGCCTCGCGATGCTCTCGCAGACGATCAGCCGGATGGCCAGCAAGGCTGAAATGTTAGGAGCCATTCACCAGGTGAACATTAGATGGTTGTCCTAATGTCTGTGATCTAATTCAAGGCCAAAGGTACCTGGTGCTGGCTAGTGTCGCAAAATTCAGCTTCTCCCAATACTTGCATGCCTGTGTGTGATATGCGCACACCACAGTGTTCCACTTTTGCTTTGATTTTGTTTTAAAGAAGACAATAACTGGTACATTCTCTGTAATGCTGCAGTCCAATTTCCAGGTTAATACCAGTGTTTTTTTTGTAGAAATTAATACGACTGTCACTCTGGAATAAACAGCTTCCCCCTGCTCCGTCCGATACCAGTTAAAGTTAAGATTGTGTGCATTTTGTTTTGAAAGTATGGAGTAACCAGCGCACTGAATGTTGTTGCTGTTTAGGAGACTCGGGTCAGTAAGGCTGTTGGAGTTATGATTCAGTACGTTGAAAATCTGAAGCGTATGTACGCAAAGGAGCACACGGAACTGGAAGAAATGAAACAGCTTCTTCAGAACGGCAAAGCCAGCAGCTCATTCAGAGAAATCCAAGGTAAGGTTAACAACATTTGGGAGTCGGCTGTTGTAGTCTCTTAAAACAGGTTGTTTCCAGATCCATGTTAGACCAATGTTTGGCAGGCACCTGCCTTTGATAATTTAGACAGGAATTGCTAGGTGGGCTGCTGCACCATACAGAGATGAAAGGTCTTAGGTTCTCCCTCTGTCTGTGCTGTTTTAATGGGGCAGTGTTGGGAATGTAGTTCAATTGTCGTCCACTATGACTGCAGGAACATCATTCACAATTTTCCCACATCTGTCACTCTTAATCCTCCTGCAACCTGCTGGAAGTGTTGTATCTGAAGGAATCTAATTCCTACCCTCTCATGATCAAATAATACACATTTTCCTAGCTTCATGTTGAGTGTCCCCCAGTATACTAGAGTCGGTGTGTGTTTGGTGGTGAAGAGTGAAGCTGTGGAAAGGGAAGACAATGCAAAGTACCTATATACCCTGTGAAAACTTCTGATATTCTCTTGCTTAACCTCCTTTGACAATTGAACCACTTGTAGACTGCGAGGGTGAGTTTTGAATCTGATGCCCATGGACTCAAAAGAGAAAGTTGCAGTTGATTAATATTAACATTGAAAATAGGAGCAGGCCCTTCAACCCATGATGTTCTGCCAAACATGACACAAAATATAACTAATCCCTAAGGGGCAACTATTTCACGCAGAGGGTGGTATGTGTATGGAATGAGCTGCCAGAGGAAGTGGTGGAGGCTGGTACAGTTGCAACATTTTAAGAGGCATTTGGATGGGTATATGAATAGGAAGGGTTTGGAGGGATATGGGCCGGGTGCTGGCAGGTGGGACTGGATTAGGTTGGGATATCTGGTCGGCATGGACGGTTTGGACTGAAGGGTCTGTTTCCATGCTGTACATCTGACTCTATGGTCCGTATCTCTTCGTTCCTTATTTGTGTGCTTATTGAATAGTCCCTTATACCCCCCTATCATATCTGCCTCCCACCACCAATCCTGGCAGAACGTTCCTGACACCTACCACTGTGTTTTTAAAAATAAAATAAACTTGCCCCTCCCATCTCCTGTGAATGCTTTGCCCCCTTGTATGAGACATTTCAACTCTGGGGGAAAGAGATTCTGACTGTCAACCCTATCTATGCCCCTCATAATTTTATAAACTTCTATCAGGTTTCCCCTCAGCCGCCACCGCTCCAGAGAAATCAACCCTAGCTTGTCCAGCTTCTCCTTATAGGTCATCCCCTCCAATCCAGGCAGCGTCCTGGTAAACCTGTTCTGCATCCTCTCCAAAGCCTCCACATCCTTCCTGTAATGTGGCAACCAGAATTGAACGCAATACTCTAAGTGCGGCCTAACCAAAGTTTTATAAAGCTGCAACATCACTTCCTGAAGGTGAGCGGATCAAGGACTGGGGAATGGTTTTGAGAGGTGCATTAGCCATGGGAAATGCAGGGTAAAGGGGATGGGTCTGGGTGGGATGCTCTTTGGAGGGTTGGTGTGGACTTGTTTCCACACTGTAGGGATTCTATATTTAAAAATAAAATTTGTAGGCTGGAATCTTGTGTGACAGAAATTCAGCATTGAGGCGACTAGTATAAATGAGGGCTCTAAACAGGCAAGCATTATTCCCTGGATTTTTAAAAATTAATTCGCAAGATGAGGGCATTGCATGGCTCGGTCAGTTTTGATTGCCCATCCCTAATTGTCTCCATGCAATCTGTGAAGAAATTGGAGTACTGATGCTGCCAGATCTGCTCCAGTATTCAGAGTTTGTTTTGTTCTACTTTACTTCCACCAGCATGACCCAGTCTATGGTTTTTGAAAATACCACCAAGTCTCACATTTTTCAGGACAAAATATCTCAACTCAGTGAATCTACTGTGGGAACTAAAGGATTTTGAAATATAGATCTTAAGTGACCCTTTCATGTTGACCCTGTCCAACAATGAATTTTTTTAAAATGTCCTATCGCAGTGTCTTTGATGTGGTGGTGCCGCTGTTGGACTGGGGTGGACAAAGTCAGAGGCCTCATGAGATCAGCTTATTTGAAATCGTAAGCTTTCAGAGCGCTACTCCTTCTTCAGGTGAAATAGAAAGAAGCCCACAGGCACAGAATTTATAGGTGGAGTTTTTGACTATCAAGTCGAGTCTGTTCCCTAGACTAATGAGAGACTAATCACGCTATAGTTCCCTGTTTTTGCTGCTTGCTTGAATAATAGCCATGTTTGCTAGCTTCCCATCCACAAGAATTGTTCTGAAAGCGACACAATTTTGAGGAGATGGAAAGTCATACATGCACAATAAAAATTACCTCCTTTTGAAATCCTGGGGTTTAGACCAGTGTGTCCAGTAGATTTGTTTACTGTCATTCCATTGATTTTTTTTTTCCAGCACCACTCCTTATTAAAATTAAGCTCCTCATTTTCATTAGACACTTAGATCACTGCACTTTCCAGTATAGTTTCATCTGCCTTCAGAGTAGGAAAATGTGAGTGTGTCTGTCATTTCCATTTCATAATTTCTCTTGCCTCTGTCTTATGGATAGCAGTTACTTTTGCTAATCTTTCTTTTTACTTACTTGAAGGTACTCTCTAGAATCTGTTTTAATATGTTACACACCCTTTAGGAATTGTTTGGTCATCCAATCTTTAAAACGCTCCAGCAGATTACACTTGTTAGTGTAGCTCATACCCTCTAATCCAGGCAGCATCATAGTAACTCACTGCTATCCATGTGCATGTCCAGCAGTCACTTAAATGTCCCCAATGACTGCTTCCACCAGGCAGCATCATTGTGGGTGGCACAGTGGTTAGCACTGCTGCCTCACAGAGCCAGAGACCTGGGTTCAATTCCCGCCTCAGGCGACTGACTGTGTGGAGTTTGCACGTTCTCCCCGTGTCTGCGTGGGTTTCCTCCCGGGTGCTCCGGTTTCCTCCCACACTCCAAAGATGTGCAGGTCAGGTGAATTGGCCATGCTAAATTGCCTGTAGTGTTAGGTGAAGGGGTATGGGTGAGTTGTGGGTCGGTGTGGACTTGTTGGGCCGAAAGGCCTGTTTCCACACTGTAGGTAATCTAATCTAATCTATAACCTCTAATGCACCCTCTCCAAAGCAGTCACATCCTTCCTATAATGTGGTGAACAGAATTGAACACAATACTCGAAGCGCAGCCTAACCAAAGTTTTTTTTTCTATTCCTGGCAACATCACTTCCTGATATTTGAAAGACAGAGCGTGTGTTACTATTACTAGCCTCTTGTTTCAACTACCCCCCCCCCCCCACTTGGATGACCACCCACTTGGATTAATTTGCCCGTCTTTGCTGCAGTCTTTGAGTCAATCCACACCAGCAGGAAGCATCTCATTCTCACTGGAGGGAACCCAGTCTTTGCCATTGTCTATCAGTTGGTCCAAACCTGCCTGACTCCCTGCCTGCAGTGAGTGAGAGACTGCTATCTGGGTCAGAAGCCCAAGGAATTTTTTTTTTGTCCTTCCCTAATGCATCCGTGTCTGGGCCCTTTGAGTCCAGTTTGACAACACAGAACCGAAGTTCCTTGAGTTATAGGCCCTTGAGGTGAAATGGACTGGATGGGATTACACTGCTGTCCAAGGATTCCTACAGACTGCAGATGAAATATACTTGCTGCATTGAAATATTTGCCTAGCCTTATCTTATAGTTTAATTAACCGAGCATTTGCGTAAATAATTTGCCTGTTTAATTTTATCTATTTTAGTGAAGTGAACTAAATTATAAACATAATTAAGTATTGCTTACATAGCCCAAGTAGGGCTCATCGATGAAATGGTAGTGTCCCCCCAGATGTGTTACACTCTCTGAAAAGGTTCATTCAGAAAGGCTGCATTTCTCCCTTATACACTCCAATATATATTTATTGGTCAATACGCAGAGACTGTTTAAGATTTATTTCCCGCACAAACTTGGGCTGGGCTCTATAAAACTTTAAATATTGTTTGAGGTTTGCACAAACCATGAGTTTTAAGGATGGAAGGTGTAATTGCTGTTATTTCCCCCTTCACACCGAGTTCCCACTAGAACTAAATTCTCAACATTTTACTCTGTTCATGATCCACTCAATGAACATAACGATCTGTGCTGTGGCTGTAAAAATGTCTCAAAATCCAGGATTAACATTAGACCTTTGCGACCCTGTCCTTTCCAATATGGCTTCACCTATCTTCAGAGTAAGAAAACCTAAGCATATCTGGACTAACATGAAGGACAGTAGCTCCTCGACTTACGGACTTGATCCGTTCCGGGAACCAGTTCGTGAACCGAATTAATTTTTCCCATTGTTCGGATAGCGCAAGAATGCTTGGACGGCTGTTCACAGCGCACGCGCCAAAGATGAACTGAATGAGATCACGCGGGGCCCGAGAGCTTTTGCGTTCAACCAGCGCGTAGCAAAGCAGAACAATGAAACCACGTGGTCGCACACGGGCTTTTTGCGTTCGTACCTTCGTTCGTACCTTGAATTTCGTATGTACGTTGAAGCAAAGTTTTACGTACAATCCTGATTGTAAACCGATTTGTTTGTGAACGGGGTCATTCGTATGTCGAGGTGCGACTGTATTAGGTTTGGTGTGTAACAAAAGATTAGGAGGGACCAGGAATCCTTGCTCAAGAACACAGTGCAGAAAAATTCTTAGGAAATATGTTTACTCCACTGGGAGAGAGAGGAATGTGATCGAGAGAGGTTATCCTTTGTGAGGCAGACCACAGAAGTAGGTTTGAGTGGTTAATGCTGTCTGAAGACATCATGCTATTGTGTAATGTGATTGTAGTTGCATTGTCCACCACTTAGACCATGGCAGTCAGTGCTGGAGCTGGGAATATACTCAGACTTCAGACAGACCGTGGTCAGAACGGGTGTTCTTATGACCTGTCGTTGATGGATTATTTGTTTTATTCTTGAGCACTCCCTAAAGTACAAAGTTACCAGACCAGCTCAAACTGGTTTAGTGGATTGTAGGACGTTTCAGCAGTGCTAGAAGATGGTTTGAAAGTAAGCTTACTGTTGGGAGAGAAAAGATTTTTTCAGAAAAGATAGTGAGATTAACACTTATTATTGATAATAGGCCAAGCAATTGTACTTAATGGATTAGGAGGCGTACGGGAAGCTGGGGAGTGAATGGTAGGACGGAGGGCAATTTATTCTGATATCTGGGGAGCCCAGGGATTTGGATGAGACTGAGCCATCTAACTGGAAAGCTTCCATTCTGGTGAAGGTATTGCTCACCTCAGGTTACCTTTGCAAAGGAGGTATCTTCATGCACCTCGTTCAGTTTGCAAGGTGAAGAATGAATTTTAAATTTTGGTTTTCATTTGTCAAATCAGATTCTAAAAACACACATACAGAGTAGCACTTTCCTTTCACTATGAAGAATTTTGCCAGACTTAAGAGGATCATTTGTAAATGGAGCAAGTAAGTCACTGAGATGATTAGATTGAACTATTGGGTGATTTCTCATTAGCAGATAGAGCGGAAAGGGTTTCTTTCTTTTAAATCCCATCTTGGGATGTGGTCATCATAGATGAAGCTAACATGCAACACAACACAAAAAGGTGAGCCCTTCAGGCAAACCAGTCCATGTCAGAAAGATGAAGAAGCACTGCTTCAAACCATTGCAGTCCTTCTGGTACAGGTGATCCTATGCTGCTGTTAGACAGGATGTTCCAGGACTTTGAGATAAAATCAGTGACTGCAGATGCTGGAAACCAGATTCTGGATTAGTGGTGCTGGAAGAGCACAACAGTTCAGGCTGCATCCAAGGAGCTTCGAAATCGACGTTTCGGGCAAAAGCCCTTCATCAGGACTTTGATCAAGTGACGATAAGGTAACTGGGATGTAAACAGCTGGTCTTGTGTCAGAATTGATCCTTGATGCTTTCGCCCCATAGTTCATTTTTCATAAGCTTGTACTAGTTTGATAATGGGGTTGGTGGGAACAGTTTAACAAGTCTATTTCAAACTTCCGTCTTTCTCATTTCAAGCATCAGAAATTCCAGTAGACCGTACAGGGGGGTGTAAGAGCCTGCTGAATTCAGGACCATGGCCAGCAGCCATAGCCATTATTAGCAGCTCCAAAGACCAGGCATGGGTTTCAACTACTCAAAAGTAATATTTGTGTAATCATTGAACCCTCCACCCCAATGTTTGCCTAAAACGTTGGTCTGAAAGGTTGACCTTTACATGATGATGTACGCCCTTCCAAATCTGAATGGTGTAAGACATGGAGGAGAATTTGTTAGTTTAGGTATCCAGATGTCTCTTCCGTAATACTGTGCCAGTATGTAAGGATTCTCGGGAGAAGATTAGGTAACTCTCATTCATTAAGGTACAGTAATCCCTAAAAGCTAGGTTACTGATGAAAAGCACTTAATATACATGAGATCAAAGATTTAGATCAAAACTTCAGTTCACGAAACTCAGCATTTTTAAGGCAGCAATGAAACTGAGGTCCACTAACCCAATACTATAGCGCGATCTTGGATTTCATTATCATAATGACAGTAGACATTTTGATAAAACGCTGATGGAACTTTTTTTATTGACCTGTGGTGTCTTTCACTTTCAGATGAGCTGCAAAATAAAAAGTTCCTTTCTACGCAGACATTAGGCAAAGTAAGTATTCGCTAGTTGTTGCAAAACCTATTTCCCCGAAACAGCTGCATGAATGCTTGAAGTCCCAGACCCCTAAGGCCTTGCTACATCAGGCAAATGCACGTGACCAACAAGGCACCTCAGTGGCTGGTTGCATTGTACGACTTCTCAGCATAGGAGGATGCTGTTTGGTGGGTGGAGCCTCCTGTGCAACCTCCTTTACACAATGCTGTCCATATGTCTCTCAACATGCACTTTCTCAATACAAATTTTTCATGTGTTTCACAATCCTAGAGTGTCAAAGTGGTAATGTATCTCGCTTTAGATCAAGCAGCCCAATTTGAAGTCCCACCTGTTCTGGAGGTGTGCAATACATCTCTGACATTGACCGATAAGCACATTGTCCAGACTTCCATTGTGCGGGATGCCCCCCTCGGGATTGAACCTTTAAACTGGGGGCTCCTTCTGTCTATTCAACAGGAGTTCAAAGCTAAAGTGTTCCCTGGGTGGTGGTGTCAATATTAACCCCTCCACCCACCAAACAGGACTAGGTTCTGCTCCTCATTATGGATACCATGGTGGCACAGTGGTTAGCTCTGCTGCCTCACTGTGCCGGGGAGCCAGGTTCAATTCCAGCCTCCGGCAACTGTGCAAAACTCCACCAAAGACATTCTCCCAGTGTCTGTGTGGGTTTCCTCCAGATGCTCCAGTTTCCTCCTACAGTCCAAAGATGAGCAGGTTAGGTGTTTTAGGGATGCTCTTCAGAGGGTCAGTGCGAACTCGATGGTCCAAATGGCCTCTTTCTGTACGGTGGGTGTTTGATGATCTGTTGAGGACGATGGATTATTTATATTGTTCTTGAGCATTGCCCCAAAGTACAAAGTTACCAGACCAGTCAAATACCAAACCAAGGCAACCCTTGCAAATAACTATTTGCAAATTCTTCCTTTGCAAAGTCCATGCTTCACTATCCTCATCAACATTTGAAAATATTAACTCTGACTCCACTTTTTTTTTTCAAAGAGGAAATGGTGGTGATTTCCCAAAACAGCATACACTTAAAGAACGGCCGAACTTTAATTTATGTGCCGCCCTTCACCACCTGTGGTCATTCACAGCTAGTGGGGAAACACAGCATGTTTACCTCAATCTTCCAGCATTTATAGACACTGCAGTAAAGTTACATAGGCCGTTCAGGGAAATCATACCTATTGATGATTCCCCCGTCCCTCTTCTCCCTCCCACTCCCCCCCCCCCCCCCCCCCCACATTGCCAAGTTGGCTAATAAAAGTGGTAAAATGGCAATCTTCCTTAAATCATGGAATAAAATCCCTACAGTGTGAAAGCAGGCCATTCAGCCCATACTGACCCTCTGAAGAGCATCCTATCTCCACTACCCCATGTTTCCCATGGCTAACCCATCTAACCTGCACATCCCTGGGCACTAGGGGCAATTTAGCATGGCCAATCCACCGAACACACCTTTGGACTGTAGGTGGAAACCAGAGCATCCAGAGGAAACCCACACAGACATGAGGAGAATGTACAAACTCCATATAGACAGTTGCCTGTGGCTGGAATTGAGCCCAAGTCCTGGGCGCTGAGAGTTAACCGCTGAGCCACTGTGCTGCCCATAAAGCATTGCTCTTCTTTGTTAATTGCTTGTTTTTAGATTCCATTTTCTGCCTGGCTGTGTGATCTTGACTCTTTCTGAGTTCGAGTCACGAGAGATCTACAGTACAGAAAAAGGCTCTTCTGCCCATCGCCTCCACACCAATCAAAATCAACTATCTGATTGTACTAACCCCATTTCCAGCATCTGACTCATAACCTTGTATGCCTCGATAACGCAAGTGCCCATTGAAATCCTTGAATGTTATGAGAGATTCTGCCTGTGCCAACCTCTGTTAATGAGCCCCAGATTCCCACACCCTGTGGGTGAACAGCTTTTCCTCTTATTTCCTCAATCTCCTGCTCCTTACCTTAAATTTATGCTCGCTGGTCATTGATCAAGGGGAAAGGTCTCGTCCAGTTGACGCTATCTATGCCCCTCGTGATTTTATACATCTCAATCATGTCTCCTCTCTATTGTCTCTGCTCTAAGGAAAACTGCCCAATTTTTTTTTTAATCAGAGTCTCCAGCCCAGGCAACATCCTGGTAAATCTCCTCTGCACCCTCTTCCGTGCATTAACATCCCTCCCAGAATGTGGATTCCAGAACTGAGTCCTGGTTTTACTTTTCTCTTTAAAACTTTGGTTCAGAGTTTCAACTTTCTTTTACCTATTGAATTTATTCCAGGCAGAGCTGTGGATAGGTTTTTGGTCAACAAGAATATCAAGGGGTAAGGAGATGCAGAGAGGCAATTGGATATGAGACTACACTCCGAGCAACCATGATCTTACTGAATACAATAGCAGGCTCAATTGGCTCCTATATTCCATATTGATCCTTTGCTGCTTTGTTGTTTTTAATATTTACTGTATAATCTTGGGACTTGCTGCTTCAGAATGGACAGGCAAAGAGTTGTATCAGATTAATGGGCAAAATGTTATATAAGGGCTAGTTTTAACTTTACCATTCTGTGTCATAATGGTGATCTAGTGGCCCATAAAGTTGCTCTGCTTTAATGCTAATATTCTGAAAAGCAGTACTTAATGTTAGGGCAATCATCTGGTTTTGGTTTGGCAATATTCAATAGACTTCAATCTTGGCGAAGGACATGCACTTACATTAATGTTCCTGTTCCGGTGAATGTTCAAGATTCCAAGGCATTATTGAAAAAGCAGTGTTATTCTTGTGGCAGTCTCAATACATGTCATTTTATATTTTAGTGTTTGAGACTGCGTTGTGTTGAAATTGGCTGCACCTTTTCCTACATTGATAGCTATTGTCTCTCAAAAATGATTAGCTCCCTGTAAACTGTATTTGGGAGTCCCCCTGACCCTGAGCTCTCGGTTTGAGTCCCACACCAGGAACTATTGTCTGTGGGAAGTGTGCTTCTCACATGGAGAAACGGGTTGATTTTCAGCCTGTAAGTCATTCTGATTCTCGATGTCAGGAGCTGAGGTCGTCCCTGCAGGACAACATTGACCAAATCAAAGGAAGTTAATGAATATCAACGCTGCCTTAGGACAAGGTAACAGAGAGACGGAGTGTGCACTCTGGGATGTCTTTGAGGAAAGAGGTTTCTCTCTCTCCTTTTTACTCTCTTTCCCTTCCTCAGTTGCTCTCCGTCCCAGCCTGCTGTTGCATGCATTTCCCTCATCTTGAGCTGTTGTGTCCTGAAGTTGATGGTTGCCCTTTAGTGATGCTGAATCAGGATTGAGATTTCCCCTTCGTGCCTGGTAACACATGACACTTTTCAACTTCTACAAATGGAAAATTTTGTATGAAATGTGTAAATGGTGCCAATCTCAAGTGCAATTCTTTTCCTGCTACCCCCTCCCCTTAGAATGCCCCACGGAGAGTCAGCATTGCAACAATTCCAAGGCACACTGCAGGAGTACAGTGGGACACGGTAAGTGATTTTCAGCATGAGGAAATGCTGTTAGTCCAAGTAGCACTGGGTGGGCTGGATACTTTGACTGGGACCAGTGTAGACAGTTTGGTTTGAGTTGGCAGCTTGAATGACTTGATATCACAGAAGGATTTGTGATAGAGCCAGTGGCTAGCCAAGTGGTAACGTTAGAATGATTATGGACCAGCTTACTCTCGAATGTAACAAGTTGTCACCATCACTTGGGTATTTAGTAGTTTGGAAGCTTGTTCTGTGTCTCTCTTCCTCTCTAACCCTGTCCTACCTCATTCCCTGCTCCTCTTACCTGGAATGTGAGAGAGCTTACAGACTTGTGCAAATGAGCAGTCTACATGTGACCCAGTTAAGGGAACATTAGCAGCCTGGAGGGCTGACAAAAGCACATAAACATGACAAGAGAAGCCAGTCTGTCCAGTCGTTATTTAGCTCCCTTAACCGCAGTATTGCAAACTCTTTGGAGATTATAAAAAAAACAAAATACCTTGGGCCAATTAGTAAAAGCTCCTTGAAGTTCTTCTCCAACCTTTTGAAGGTCATCAAGTTCTCGGAGATGCAAGTAATTGACCAGAAATATAGCAACCTCTTGGCGATAGTTCCGCTGCTTGATATGACCTGAACTTTGAGTTTGTCAAACTCCCCTGTAAATGATCTCATGCTTACAGCACGTTTTGATTAATTTATTCCAGATGTTGACTCAGTTTGGAAAGTTTTTTGTTTGCAACATCAGTGTTACTGTTTTTGATTAGAAAGCCAACTCTTAAATGCTTTTTTTTTTGGAGGTGGGAATCTGCATTGTTCATCCTTTGATTCTAGGTTCTCGAACACATCCCCCCCCCCCCCCCCCCCACCCTGGCAAATGTATGAGTGATTCCTTAACTTCTAAATTTTGAAGTTGTAAACAGCGCATCTTGATTTTACAATTTAGTTGAAGCTGAAGGAAGTGGATGAAGGAAGAAGGAAGTCGGAAGGAGATCAGGACAAGTTACGGAATAAGCTTACCAGAAAATTAAGCAGTTGGTAAGGCATCCGTCATCTTCAATATTGCTTTCAGGAGCGGTACTGTGATTTAAGGCTTGGGAGAGGCCAACTCGCCATTAATACTGCTCGCACTTTGAAAGTGAACAACGAAGTCCCGCTCTTTACCCCTTGCCTTGCAGATATCAACTTTTCATGTAATTTAACCAATGCTCTTCTAGACGTCACTGTTAAACTTGCTTTCAGAACATTTACCAGCAGTGCCTCCCCTGTAAACGACTGTCACCATCCTGTAAACGACTGTCACCATCCTGTAAACGACTGTCACCATCCTGTAAACGACTGTCACCATCCTGTAAACGACTGTCACCATCCTGTAAACGACTGTCACCATCCTGTAAACGACTGTCACCATCCTGTAAACGACTGTCTGACTCCTTTTTGAGTTGTTCTCCCAATCCAAAAATGGAAAACTGTATTGTTGTGTAAACGTTTGTGAATGATTTGCTGTGCTCAGACCGCCAGCTGTCTTCTTCCCCCCCCCCCCCCCCCCAACGTTCAACAGGGTATCACTGTTTTTATTTCTGAATGATTTGGTTCAGCTAAACGCTCCTGGGGAGATGTGAATGTGGAATATGCACAAGGTGGAATGGTTGAGTTGAAGAATTTAAAGAGGAAGCTGGTAAGTTCACAATTGAAAAAGAAACTGAAAGGTATCCTCTGAGCTTTGACGGATTTTGGTGAGAGATTAATGTGCAGCATGAACTACAGCACAGACCTGATGGTGAAATGATCTGTTTATTCTGTGACATATGTTTGAATTTAATTTATCAGAATGGGGAAATAGCTTTCATAACAAACTGGTAAACGCTTGTAACACTCCTTGCTCTACTCAGGTCTTCACTGACTGATTCAACAGAAAGTGTCAACTGAATTGGCACTGGTATCAGGAGGGCCGCCTATTGCAACTACCTGAGGTGGTATTTATTACAATAGGAGGGGACATTCAGCCCATCTTTAAACTGCTAGCTCTTCAAAAGTGATCAATTAGTCACGTTCTTTACCGATTGCAAATTTCCTCTTCATGTAGTTATTGAAATCTCCTCTGGAACTTATTGTTGAACTAATTTATAACAATTATCCATTTTCTGTTTTTGTTTAAACAAACTTGTGCTCTGCACTCAGTTTTGCAGTGACTGAGTTAAATTAAGAGTCAGATGTTAAATAATGTTCATTGATGATTGCACAATGTTTGGCACCATTCGCCACTCCTCAGCTACTGAAATGGTCCATATTCAGATGCAACGAGGTCTGAACAACATCCAGGCTTGGGCTGACAGGTAATGAAGGTGCCACTCAACGACCATCTCCAATAACAGACCAGCTAATCACTGGCCCTTGACATTCAAAGGTGTTACCATCACTGACTTCCTCCACTAACAACATCCTGGGGGGTACTATTGACCAGAAACACGACTGGACTCAACACATAAACACAGCGACTGCACAAGCAGTTCAGAGGCTAGGTGTACTGTGACAAGTAACTCACCATGTATTTCTCCAAAGCCGGGCTACCAAGGTACAAGTCAGGTGTGCAATGATCCCCACTTGCCTGGATAGGTGCAGCTCCAACAGTACCCAAGAAGCTGAACATCATCCAGGACAATGCAGTGCACTTACTTGGCACCACGTGCACAAACATCCTCTCCTCCCACCAGCAACACTCAGTAGCAGATGTGTGGACTATCTACAAGACGCACTGCAGAAATTTTCCAAAGATCCTTGGACAGCTCCTTCCAATCCCATGACTATTTCCATCTGGAAGGACAAGGGAACACCAACATCCTCAAGTTCTACTCCAAGCCATCCAACACCCTGAGTTGGAAATATATCACCATTTCTTCACTGTTGCTGGGTCAAAACTTTGGAATTTCCTCCTTTTGAGGGCATTGTGGGTCGACCTACAGCAGGTGGGCTGCAGCAGTTCAGGATGACAGCTCACCACCACCTTCTCCATAGTAACTGGGGTTGCATCATTTACTCAGCAGTTCCGGCTGAGGATTGCTTCAAAAGCTTCAGCCTTATCGTTTGCACTGATGTGCTTGGCTTCTCCATCATTAAGGATGAGGATATTTGTACAGCCTCTTCCTTTCGTGAATTGTTTAATTGTCCACTACCATTTATGACTGGTATGTTACAACACAGTGGTGAACCCCTCTGTTAATTAAACCAAGCACCCAGAAAAGCTTACCTTGCCTCATAATCTGTTAAAATATGTGTGACCGAGAACCCCAAATTCCAATATTTGAAGAAAGTAACATCAATTTCTTTTTTAAACTCTAAAAGTAAACATTAAACAACTATTCACAACTCTAAGCCCCCCTTTCTCTTAACTGCTTATTACCTGCCTCCAATTCTATAATGATATGCTGTTCCAATAAAACACTTATTAAAATGACATCAACTTGATTTCAAAACCACACAGCCGCTGTCTCCTTTGGTGTCTTTCTTCTTCTGGCTGAAGATTCCCGGGGTTGTCATCTTTCATTTTACTGCGAGTATGTTTCATATGAAAAGGTACCTTTGATAGAGAGTGTTCCTTAATTTCTTGGTTATATCTCGATGGTTTTTATATCCCCAACATTGGGTCGTCTCATTTGTACTATGCTGGCAAAACGATTCAAACCCAGTTGGGTTTTAACAACCTGGGGCATAATTTAAACTGGTTAAATTCAAATTGTTGTCAAAACAGCAGTCTAAACTCAGGTATCCACTTCACAGCCAAATGTTACATATTTTCAATATTCCAATACACTCTGGGACTGCCACCAAGTCTCATACACAGGTGCTTGTAATCGCTTAGTTCTGAACAGCATTCACTCTCTCTCAAAGGTGCAGTGCATGTCTTTCAACTTCATAACTGATATGGGCAAGCTTGCAGAGTTTAGATCTGATTCATTGGTTGTGGTATCACTTGGCTCTGCCTATAAATTGTGAACCAAGCAGCATGTCGTCTATTTGGTAGCTTCATCTCGTTGACACCTCATTCAGGTACTGCTCCTGACATGCCCTCCTGCACACTCCATTGAACTAAGTTGATCCCCTGGCTTGATGATGATGATTGAGTTGGGGATATGCCAAGCCATGAAGTTGAAGATTACGCTGGAATGCAATTCTGCTGTTGATGGCCCCACAACACCTCCATGGATGCCCAGTCTTGAGTTGTTAGATCTGTTTGAAGTCTGTCCCATTAAGCATGGTGATGTGCCATATTTACACAGTTAATGATAGGGCCCTGGGGAGTATTGTCGAATAGAGAGATCTGGGGGTTCTGGTCCATAGTTCTTTGAAAGTTTTATGACCGGTTTACAGAATGGTTAGGAAGATGTTTAGTATGCTTGTCTTTATTGCTCAGGCCATTTTGGGATGTACATCATCTTGAGGTTATACAGGATGTTGGTGAGGCCACTTTAGGACTACAGTTTTAGTCGCCTTGCTATTGGTAGGACATCATTAAATTCGAGGACGTTCAGAAGAGATTTACAAGGATGTTGCTGGGCGGTATGAGCTATAAGGATAGGCTGGGTCTTTTTTCACTGAAGCATAGGAGATTGAGGGGTAACCTAGGTGCTTATAAAATCACGAGTACAGATAAGGTGAATAGTAAAGGTCTTTTCCCTAGGATGGGGGGAGTTCAAAACTCGAGTGTCCAGCCTGGCGTGGCCTTGACGTGATTCCACAGTGTTCTCCTGGCCTCGAGGTGAAGCCAGGTGCAGTCTGGAGTCCAAGTGCCAACATGAACTTGGCTGGAG
Source organism: Chiloscyllium plagiosum (assembly GCF_037043375.1). Classification (NCBI taxonomy): domain Eukaryota; kingdom Metazoa; phylum Chordata; class Chondrichthyes; order Orectolobiformes; family Hemiscylliidae; genus Chiloscyllium; species Chiloscyllium plagiosum. Next base: position 55,512,894 of record NW_028270161.1, read on the forward strand.
GGATTATTCTGAACTCTTTATTTTCTAATTTAGTCCTACAGTCTGTAATGCTGGACATCTTATTTCTTTGTTTTTGTCATCCCCCACCTCCACCAAATAACTTGTATTGAAGAATCTGTACCTCCGCATCTTATATCTAGCAGTCAGTGGGGACTTGTCAACTCATTTGATTACCTGTGACAATAAAGCTAATTCAATTCAAGCCATCACATGCTACCATTCCGTCACCTGTAAAATTTGAATTACTTATTTAGACTGCAACCATTTTTAATAATCATTTTTTGGTTTGCTATAGGAAAATTTTAGGGGGTAAAGCGAAAGATCCATGTACAGTGCGACCAACACTGCACCGATTTATCAGCACCTATACCTGGGGTGGCAAAGACAATCAGCTAGTGAATAAAGGGTGAGTCTCTCATTTGCAGTTTAGTCATCCCTCCTGTGTGAAGAGTGTAGGTTTCTGCCTAGAAATGATTTAATATTTTCTCCCTTGTTTGTCAGCCACTGTTCAGTTGTGGCATTTTTATTTGAAGTTCATTTATTTATAGGATGGGAGTGTTGCTGGCTGGTCAGAATTTATTACCCATTCCTAATTGCCCCCAGGAAAGTGCTGGTGAGCTGCCTGCCTAACCCACTGCAGCCCATGTTGTGTGGGAACACCCAGAGTGCTGTTAGAGAGCATAGCCCAGGTTTTTGACTCGGGAGCAGTCATATAATTACAAGCCTAGAGCATAACTTGTAGGTAGTGGTGTTTCCATGTAGCTGCTGCCACAGTCTTTCTAAATGATAGAATTGTGAGTTTGGAAGATGCTGCTAATAAGTCTTGGTGAATTATTACAGTGCATTTTGTACTCTCTGCTGTGACTGAGAGTCAGCAGTGCAGGGAGTGAATGGCAAAAGTGGTTCCTCATTATCCTGTTGAACCCCTGCAGAGATGTCCTGAAGCTGAGGTGATTGATCTCCAACAACTACAAGCATCTTCCTATGTCCTGAAGATGATTCCAACCAGGGTGGAGTTTCCCCTTGATTCCCAAATTGCTTGAGCTCCTTGCATCCATACTTGGTCAAATGTGACCTTGATGTCAGGGGCAGTCATTCTCACCTCACCTCTGCAGTTCAGCTCTTTTGTCCATGTTTGAACCAAGGCTGTAATCAGGTCAGGAGCGGGGTAGCCCAAAAAGAATCCAAACTGAGTATCACTGAACAGGTTATTGCTGAGTATGTGCCATTTGAAGCACATCTCTGCAGGAATTCTACAGGGTAGTGAGGAACCACTTTCAACATTCAGTCTCTCTACAACTGACTCTCAATTGCAGCACTATGTACTTGAAGCACTTAACAAAAGTCTTCCATCACTTCCATCACTTTACTGCTGATTGAGAGTGGACTGATGGGGCAGTAATTGTCAGTTTGATTTGTCCTACATTTTTGTGTACAAACACACCTAGGCAATTTTCCGCATTGTCAGGCATATGTCACTGTTATAGCTGTACTAGAATAGCTTAGCTAGTGGTGCAGGGCGCCCTTATAGTATCCAATGCCTTCAACAGATTCTTGGTTCATGTGGAGTAAATCTAATTGGCTGAGGACTAGCGTCTATGATGCTGGGAACCTCAGATAGATCATCTACTTAGCAGTTCTGCCTGAACATGATCAGAAATGCGTCAGGCTTGTCTTTACGCTGATGTGCTGGGCTCCCCTATAATTTTAGGATGAGGACATTCTTGCCCTTTAGTTGAGGCTTGTGTGCTCACATTCCCACTCCAGAGGTCAGAGCACAGTTGATTCTAACAGTCCAGTGTTGTGCTTGGACAGGTACTGTCTTTTGGATGAGACAATAAACAGAGGGCCCCTGCCTGGCCCTGTTGGATGTTATTTCAAAAAGGAGCAGAGGTATTTTCCGCTGTCACAACAGATGCCTTGTGAGAATGACATGTTGGATCTTGCTAAAGCAAATTGTCATCCCATTACTTTGTGACTATATGTCAAAAAGTACAGAACTGACGGCAAATGCTTTAAGGTGTGCTGAGGTAATGAATGGGGCTAAACAAATGACTTTGCTGTAGCACTCTATCAAGTACAATATTGTCGCTGTCACCTGCAAAAACCCTTCACAGCTTTTGTCTTTTATTAACACTGTGATCCTTTCTGGTTCATTAAGTTTTAAAGCTGCAGGGTCACTTGACTTGGAGTTTCATAGCCTTTGCCTTTGCCTCTCTCCGTTTCTCATTCCTCCATCGTAACTGATGTTGATGGTTTTCAGTTTTCTTGGCCCTAATCTCTAAAGATTCCCCATGCTTTTACCCAAAGTTTAAGGCACCATTTTCTCACATTGGATTCCCACTAATCCGAAGGCCCAAGCTAATACTCTGTAGGATTTGAACTAATATCCTCAATGGCAACCGGTGGAATTTAAATTCAAGCAATAATTTCAACTAATTAATGTAAAAATGGAATTGAAAGTTAGTTTCAGGAATGGATGCCATGAAACCGCCATCAATCGTAATAATTCACTGGTGTCCTTTAGGGAAGGAAATCTGTGTTTACCTGCTGTGCTCCACATGGGACTCCAGACCCACAATAAATGTGGTTGACTGCAAATTGCGCTCTGAAATCATCTAGTAAACTACTCCAATCCAATGCAATTAGCAATGATCAATGAGGGGTGTTGCTAGTGATATCCCATGGTTCAGTCAAAAAAGAATAAAGATAATTCGTGCATGAATAGTTCATGGTTAAACCAAATTTCCACGTGCATTTCTGAATGTCTTAAAGAACGTCACTTCCTTCATTTCTTTTTCTGAAAATTTTAGGATTTCTCTTCTAAAATTGACCTATAATGGCAAAATATTTCCTAATACTGATGGGGAAAATTCTTCTATATTAAGTCCAAAAAATTTTGGTTTGTAATTAAACTTGGACCAATCAAGAGATGAAGTTGTTGACAACCCATGTGATGAATTCAGTCTGCTGCTTATTGTGAGCAAAGAATAGGAACAGGAGTACACCATTTGAGCCTGTTCCACCATTCAATAAGATCATGGCTGGTATTTGGCCTATGCTCACATACCCGCCTTTGGCCCATATCTCTCTGCTTAACGAAGATTTCTCCAGCTTAATTTAAAATTAAGAAATGATCCAGCATTGATTGGTTTTTGTGGAATAGAGTTCCAAACATCTGGCAGCACAGTGGCTCAGTGGTTAGCACTGCTGCCACACAACACAGAGACCAAGGTTCGATTCCAGCCTTGGGTAACTGTCTGTGTGGAGTTTGCACATTCTCCCTGTGTCTGCGTGGGTTTCCTCCGGGCGCTCCGGTTTCCTCCCACAGTCCAAAGATGTGCAGGTTAAGTGAATTGGCCGTGCTAAATTGCCCATAGTGTTAGGTGAAAGGGTAAATGTAGGTGAATGGGTCTGGGTGGGTTTTTTTTTTTTGGAGGGTCGTTGTGGACTTGTTAGGCCGAAGGGCCTGTTTCCACACTGTAAGTAATCTAAAATCCACCACCTTTTGAATGTAGAAGTGCTTCCTAACATCTCTCCTGAATGGCCTGGCCTTAATTCTCAGACTATGTCCCCAAGCTCTATAATGTAGATGCGAAGAAAGAATTAACTTAAATGGTTTGCATCTGACCCGCCATCCAATAGGAATGCACCGGCATTAGACGCACAAGATGAGGAAGAGAAAGAGGAGGAAGTGGAAGATGAAACTATCTTAACTGAACCAGAAAAGAAGTCTGCGAATGCTGAGTCGTGTGTTGTGTAAGTATACTGTCTGACATCTGCTAATAATTCAGGTAAACTTGTGTCAGGTCCCCAGGGCTCCACTTTGTCCCGGGTGGGAAAAGTGGTAGTTCATGACCAGACACACGGGTCAGTGATGTCTGGATCACCGTGTTCAAAGCCTGCCTGAAATGCCAATTTCACATCCATCATCAGGGAACATTGCTTTCTGTGGAGTTTGTGAACCAAGTGTGGTTTCTTAGCCATTTTATTCCCTGCTACAGGTAAGGATGCCTCATCTGAGAGTGAGCTTGGAGAGTCTCTGAGCACTCAGTGGCTGCCACACCCTTACGCCATGGGACATTTGCCCTTTCACAGAGCCTCTTACAATCTCCCACCTGAGGATAAAGATGGGATTAGCTCCAAACACATCAAGTGATTCCAGTCCAGCAGCAGCAACACTGTCTGTGGCACAAAATGTGGCCCCAGGCTGCAAGAGGCATGCCTTCAGAGTGCTCAGAGGAAGACTAAGGAATGCCTTCAGAGTGCTCAGAGGAAGACTAAGGCTCATAATCTCACGGTTTTCCATCTGTCAAGTTTTTCCCACTTACTTAAGCTGTTCTCTGCAGAATCTGTCAATCCTATCCACCTGTCTTTCCACCTATCTTTGTCTAATCTCTAAATTTGGCAATAATACATTCACTTCCCTCATCCAAATCAAAACTATTGTGACCTCAGCACTGATCCCTGCTATCTTCGTAATTCCAGGTTACCATCCTGAAAATGCCCCTTTATCCTAACTTTGATTTGTATTAGTTAGCCAATCCTCTATCCATGCTAATACACTGTGTTGAACACCACAGGTGTATCTTAAGTAGCCTTTATGGTACCTTTTATGAAATGACTTTTGGAAATCCAAATATATTACATCTCCTAGTTCCCCTTTATCTCTTGTGCTTGTTATCTCCTGAACGAATTCTAATAAATTTGTCTGGTATGACTTTCTCCCTTTTAAAATATATGAAAAACTCCTGTGAAGCCCTTAAAGATATTTTACTGCATTCAAAGTGCTGTACAAATGAAAATTGTTTTTGGATCCCGTATAACACTGATGTAGAGGCCTGCTAAATGTTGGGGTGCTTCCAGTCCCAAAGATCAGCAACTTCTGATGAGTTGACAAGTATAATTAAGGTGGGAGAGATGGTGCCTGGGAACATTACAGTTTTGTTGCAAAACCCTTTAGTAGTGATTTTGACGGTCTTTGTACATAACCGTTCGTTATTCACCATGTTCTCCCTTAATGTCAGCTTTTTGTTTACTTCGCTTTTCCGTGGGTGGAGTAGAATAAAGATGTTTTTTTAAAAGCTCTACAAACATTGGAAAAACATAATGGATCTGTTGGTAGCTGAGAGATGTATATCAATGTTGTTGATTTGTCCACTTGTTGGAACCAGGAATTCCTATGAAATAGTGTTAACCTTTTTATTCTGTTTGGCATGATGCCAACATATGGAACAAGCATAGACTATACAATGCAGTGAGTCTGCTCCATTCTTCGATAAGATGATAGTTCACTGCTGTCCACTCCCTTCACCCCATGCCTAAGTCCAAATGCCTTGATACACTTAATGCTCAAAATTCTATCTATCTTAGTGATGACTATTTCGAAGACAGCATCTTTTCTAGCATTTTAAAAATCTTTCCTCCATTTGGTTTTGGTTTGTGTTTTAGAGAAAGTTCAGTGTATATGATGCATGGCATGATCTTTCAATCTGCTTATTCTGTTTTAGTTATAGAGGAATATCACGGCATCTCCTGGAATTGTGGAATACGTTTTCCAAAGGTGACCGATTACCCTGGCTGCCTATTATACTTTTTATCTCGCTAAGCATTTTGGGCAGCTTTCTCATTGGCTGGACATTCCACACATCTGTTGATGCTGCCTCTGTGGTCTCTGGGGACTCTTGGAAAGCATGGAAAGCGATCCAGCAATTTCTTTGGCCTTACACAGAACTTCGACACAATGGGCAGCCTCCTGTATAACTAACAATTTCATTTCCCATCCAAGTGGGATGCAACTTTCAGCATCTCTTGACACTCTGCTGAGTGGCTCAATAGGCAATGGGATTATTTTAAAACTAAAATGTTGTTTAAGATTTTAGCCTTGACAAATTATGATACACAGGAAAGCATTAAGCAGTGGACAAAACACTTTTTTCTGGACTGTCTCTACATTTAAGAAAACCTTAATTTTTTTTATGATACAAAAGGTAATTTTACAATAACTGTTCAACTCTAATATTTTGCCTGTTAAAGGCAATTTTGGTCACTAAAACAGGTAAAATGTTTTGGCTATTCTTCACGTGAAGTTCCCAATTGCTGAGATTTTTTTAATGGATAAATATGAATGTAAAAAGCAGCAACTTTAACATGTCTATAAAATTAATAATTTTAGATGTTCTTGTGGAAATCATGTTCAATAAAGTCTTCAGTTGACCTGCACTGTGTGTGTGAGCAGCTTCGTAGCTTCTAGAATTTCTTGCACGGAACCAAGGAAGAGATGGTCAGTGTTTAGAATCCTCTCCTTTGCAGCATCACTGGCTAAGCCCCTCATCATGTGGTACAAGTTGGAGTAAAAATCAGTATTTTCAGCTATTTCATTTGACAGCTCTTCACTGGATTCCTTCATCTTCAGCTTGTGACACCTCTCTGGGCGTAACATGTAGAGAGACCAGTCGTCCTCTGGTATCATCTCGCCAGTCAAACTTTCACAAGCCTGTGGTTCAACAGAGGAAATTGCAGGTACTGCTTTATAAATTCATCTGAGCAACGACTAGGTAATAGCAGTTTTGCCTGCACAGGTTACATTCTTCAAATGACCACCACAGAACTCTGCACAGAAAGGTGAAATGAAAGGTTTGCTTCATAGTTTTATTTCTTTCCCTCCTTGCTAGTTCAAATGACAATCTAAAATACATACTTATGGGCTGCAAATTTGCTTATTAAATTCAATAGTATTTATGGATCTCGATGTAAATTCTAGATTAGATATCCAATTTATTTAATATTATCTACCAAGCTCAATGTGAAGTGATAGACTTCAATCTCTTCCATTAATATTATACTGACATACTGGTCTTATTTATTTTTGAGGATTGTGGGTGCATTGGGAACCTGACCATGGGCCTTGGGAGCTGAGAAAGAAGCTTGACGTGTTTAAATTTGAAATAATTTAAGCCCTGATTTTCTCCATAGGCAGTTAGGGTATCAGTGGCAATTCATGAGATTGGGAATGGTACCGGGAGACTCCAGCCAAGGACACCAAAGGAAAACAGCTGGGACACAGCCCCATAATCGCCATCTGAGGTTATGAGTAGCCAATGCCTGTGTGAAGGGTTAGAGACTCCAAAGGATTTCAGGGAGGGAGAGGGCTGGGGTAGGGGCACAGAATTTTGGTGTGCAGCCTGAGTAGGACAACATGCCTGTTATGCCTGGAAAAAGTTGCATTTATCTGGCCCTTTTCCTGACCACCGGATATGTCAAACTGCTGCAAAATTAAGTTTGTTTTTTTTTGAAGTGTAATCACTGTTAAAAGGTTGGAAAGATGGCAGTTGATATAGCAAGCTCTCAAACAACAATGGGATAATGATCAGATTAGCTGTTTTTGTGGTGTTGATTTAGGGATGAATATTGGCCAAAACAACAAGGATAGCACCCCAGTCATCACTAGAGTAGGTAAACGAGTCTCCACTGAAAGCATCTCTGACACGGTCACATTCACTTAGTACTACTGCACTGGGGTTGTCAGCCTTGAGTTTTGTGGTCAAGTGCTAGATTTGTACCAAGTACTTTGTGATTTACAGCAAGAGTATGTTGAGTCACATCCGATGTGATTAGCCTCAAGGGGATCTCAAGTCTATTTTATAATTTCCTTGACCTGTTCTGGCCAGTCAATCTCCTGATGATGTTGTTCACAGATCAGAATCCACAGATACAAATCCACACTTCTGCAGTGCTGTTTTGATCATGCGAAGATAGCAATGAAGTCATCAGGCAATAAAAATTGATGGTAAAATTGTTTTTTGCCTGTGTGTAGTGAAAAGCTGAGTCATTTAGGTAATCAATATCTATCAAATGGTGTCAGAGAGGAAGGGTGAGACCTCAGACCAATAAGTGGACTCAGTCTGACTGCAATATCCCTTGCTTCCACATCCTAATTCCCTTTCTTACTGGGTCAAGAAAAGGGGACAGCATGATATTCAAAAATTAAACATACAAGTTTAAATATGTGCTAAATATTCTATGTAATGGTGGGAGAGTGATAAATGTTCATTGTCAGATTTATTTTTACAATGTATCTTTTTAATGGATGACTGTCTTCCTATCATTTACTTTGGCTTATTGTAAATCTTTGTCTGATGCTCCAGGAACTGCCTTAGAATGTTTTGCTACATTAAATGTTCCAAAAAGATGCAAGTTATTGCTGTATTTACCTGAAGCAATATTTCATCAGGTTCGGTGGACATGTTCCAATTACTGGATCTAAAAGCTATTGCAGAGCTCACCAGGGCCATCTCCATGTATGTGTTCTGTGTCACCATCTTGTTCTGTGTACAAAGACACTTTAAGTATGATCAGTCAAGACATGTTACTTGAAGTATAAATGCAATTACTGTTACTCCTCACCAACCATTCTGCTTCACTTAGAACTGACCTTCAAATCACATAATCTACCCTCCCCTCCACTTCTAACGCTCCCTACTTGCTACATTTCTATGATCTTTTCTCGAATAAACAGTAAAGTTTAGTTCCATTCCCCAGCTCTTCTCCCCACCCCCCACCCCCACCCCATAATTCTGAAGGGTTTGTCATTCCTATTACAGCTTCAACACTTATCCACACTTTTGTCACTTTAATCTTGACCTCCTGTAAATTGTCTTCCATTTCCACCCAACTCCAGTGTGACAAATCTTGCTAACCACAACCAATTTGCAACTTTACTCGGTTGTCCATCATTCAAAGTCCTTAGCATCTATAATGCACAGAAAGAGGCCATCAAGTCTGTGTCACCTTATGAAAGATCTATCCAATTAATCCCATTTATCTACTTTCTACAAAGGGGTCCAGGCTTTTCCTTTTCAAATAAAACCCTTTGAAAGTTTTATCTTCGAATGTACTTCAACCATCTTTCAGATTATGCTTTCCTGATCATGACTGCTTTCATTGTGATCCCCCATACTGTCCTGAATGACTCATCGCTGTACTGAACTGTTTTGAGGGATATTTGTGTTTCAGACACATTGTATGGTTTCCTGAAGTGTCATTAATGTACACATAAGAGCAATAAAATGTTATTAGTGTACTGGCCAACATGTATCTCATTTTTATGTTAAAAAACGCATTTACTCATTATCTGGTTGCTGTTATGGAACACTGGCCATTCAGCAGCTCAAATCTGTTCTGAAATTCAACTGGACAGCAGCTAATGAGTATCTCCATTCCAATCTCTCAATATCCTTAATGCAACGAAAAACTCCTGATTTCAAGTTTGAAGAGTGAAGTGGAGACCAGCATCAGCAAGTTTCAGGGGCAAAGTTGAATTATTTAGTGGAGGGTGAGTCCTTTACTTTTCAGACTAAGGGCCTTAAATGTAATGTACAACTGCTGTACAGTGGGATTAGTGTACATAGGCCAGTATAGACTTGATAGACTGAAGACACTGACTCTAAATTCAAAAGGAGGGTACTTGAGAATTGTTGATGGAAAAATCGATTACTGCCTTTTTAACTACAATGAGTTATGCCTTTTTATGATAAACAAAAGTTACAGCAGAGATGGTTCGCAAAAATATTTGCCACTTCAACCTTGGTAACTGCCAGTTTCCAGAGTTAAAAGCTAAATTTAAACTTTTCTCAATTGTGAACCAATTGCTGAAACTGTGTTGAATTGGGTGAGATCCTCCTAAGTACCTTCAACATGAAAAGGTAAATCCAGGGATTTCTCTTTCCCAGAGTGGTAGTCTGTCTTGCCTTTTTGGAGGGTGCAAGTTTCATTTTCAGTATAGAGTAGTGTGGGGTTCTGGAAATATTCGCTGCCCCTATATCTCACAAGGAGGCTGCCCAAAGTAACACAAACTCTACATTGCCTGGCCTCATCCTAGTGTGTATAGATCCTTTGAATGAATATCATTAAGAGATATTATATCCTTACATTAGTACCTGTTAGATTAAAATAATTTAGTGTGTCAGTTTCTTGCGGTATTCCCTCAAACCAACTTTATTGAATACTATTTTAATTGAATAGGGGAGGAAATTAAACATTGATCCCCTATCCAAAAAAGATATTAAACAAAAGATCAGTTGGGACCCCATGGTACCCAATTTCTTCTGTGTGCGTTTTGTGTGATCAGGTATCTAACTCATGTTGAGCGGACACCTAAACAGAAATGGATCTGTGGCATAAGCAATGCAAATGGAGGTCTTAAATGTGTTTTCATCACATGTTCCACCCAGTTTTTTTTACATACATTCACCCTGAAAGGAATGATGGGAAGTCAATCAACAGTCAAAAAACCACCTGCTATGTAGCCAAATTTCTGTGGAGCCAGGATATGCACACTTCACCAGGTAACAGCAATACCAGGAGCCACCCTTGCAAATCATTTGTTTAATGCAGCTAGGCCTCTGGCCAGGTTTTGACTGAAGTATAGGAATGATAGGTAATTGCTTCACTGCCTTGCCATCAGGTTTATGTGCAGGTCCACTTTCCTGACCTCAGGCTGATGATTTTCTTTGAACTGAAAGTAACCTAAACCTTCCTTTCTCCTCCAATATTCTATTAGAAAATGTAATGCTTTGTAATTATTTGCTGCCTCTTTTTAACTGAAATTTCTGAACCACAGCTTTCGTTAACATCTGGATCAATTTCCAGTTACTAGCGGCGTACCGCAAGGGCCGGTGTTGGGTCCACTGCTGTTTGTCATTTTTATAAATGACCTGGAGGAGGGCTTAGAAGGGTGGGTTAGTAAATTTGCGGACAACACTAAGGTCGGTGGAGTTGTGGATAGTGATGAAGGATGTAGTAGGTTGCAGAGAAACATAGGATGCAGAGCTGGGCTGAGAGGTGGCAAATGGAGTTTAATGTGGACAAGTGTGAGGTGATACACTTTGGCCGGAGTATTCGGAATGCAAAGTACTGGGCTAATGGTAAGATTCTTGGGAGTGCAGATGAGCAGAGAGATCTCTATGTCCATGTACACAGTTCTCTGAAAGTTGCCACCCAGATTGACAGGGTTGTTAAGAAGGCATACAGTGTTTTGGCCTTTATTAATAGAGGGATTGAGTTCCGGAACCAGGTGGTTATGCTGCCGCTCTGGTACGGCCACACTTGGAGTATTGTGTGCAGTTCTGGTCACCGCATTATAAGAAGGATGTGGATGCTTTGGAAAGAGTGCAGAGGAGATTTACTAGGATGTTGCCTGGTATGGAAGGAATGCCTTATGAGGAAAGGCTGAGGGCCTTGAGGCTGTTCTCGTTAAAGAGAAGGTTGAGAGGTGACTTAATAGAGACATACAAGATAATCAGAGGGTTAGATAGGGTGGACTGGGAGAGCCTTTTTCCAAATATGGGGACAGCAAGCATGAAGGGACATCTTTAAAGTGAGGGGAGATAGGTATAAGACAGATGTCAGAGGTAGTTTCTTTACTCAGAGTAGTAAGCGTATGGAATGCTTTGCCTGCAATGGTAGTAGATTCGCCAAGTTTAAGTGCATTTAAGTCTTCATTGGACAGGCAAATTGATGTACATGGAATATTTGTAGGTGGGATGGGCTTCAGATTAGTATGAAAAATGTGTTGCTGGAAAAGCGCAGCAGGTCAGGCAGCATCCAAGGAGCAGGAGAATCGACGTTTCGGGCATAAGCCCTTCTTCAGGAATGAGGAGGGTGTGCCAAGCAGGCTAAGATAGAAGGTAGGGAGGAGGGACTTGGGGGAGGGTTGTTGGGAATGCGATAGATGGAAGGAGGTTAAGGTGAGGGTGATAGGCCGGCGTGGGGGCGGAGAGGTCGGGAAGAAGATTGCAGGTCAAGAAGGCGGTGCTGAGTCTGAGGGTTGGAACTGAGATAAGGTGGGGGGAGGGGAAATGAGGAAGCTGGAGAAATCTGCATTCATCCCTTGTGGTTGGAGGGTTCCTAGGCGGAAGATGAGGCGCTCTTCCTCCAGGTGTCGTGTTGCTATGGTCTGGCGATGGAGGAGGCCAAGGAGCTGCATGTTCTTGGTGGAGTGGGAGGGGGAGTTGGTGTTCAGCCGCAGGGCGGTTGGGTTGGTTGGTGCGGGTCCTACACCAACCAACCCAACTGCCCTGTGGCTGAACACTTTAACTCCCCCTCCCACTCCGCCAAGGAAATGCAGGTCCTTGGCCGCCTCCATCGCCAGACCATGCTAACACGACACCTGGAGGAAAAACGCCTCATCTTCCGCCTAGGAACCCTCCAACCACAAGGGATGAATGCAGATTTCTCCAGCTTCCTCATTTCCCCTCCCCCCACCTTATCTCAGTTCCAACCCTCAGACTCAGCACCGCCTTCTTGACCTGCAATCTTCTTCCCGACCTCTCCGCCCCCACCCCCTCGCCGGCCTATCACCCTCACCTTAACCTCCTTCCATCTATCGCATTCCCAACACCCCTCCCCCAAGTCCCTCCTCCCTACCTTTTATCTTAGCCTGCTTGGCACACCCTCCTCATTCCTGAAGAAGGGCTTATGCCCGAAACGTCGATTCTCCTGCTCCTTGGATGCTGCCTGACCTGCTGTGCTTTTCCAGCAACACATTTTTCAGCTCTGATCTCCAGCATCTGTAGTCCTCACTTTTTCCTTCAGATTAGTATGACAGGGCGGCGCAACATCGAGGGCCGAAGGGCCTGTGTTGCACTGTAATGTTCTATGTACATTCAGGTATGTTTCCCGACAGAAGTGGATTTCTGCAATTAGAATAAATTTTGTTGACTCAATGCATGAATGAAATATTTTCTACTGTGTGACTGGATTGCTGAACTAATTACTAATATTGTTTTATCAGAATCCAGATTCTAGCTGAGACAACACCTGGACAGTTGGCAAACTGGGAAGCCAAAGCAAGTGTACTGTTCTATTCTTTAACTCAGCTATGGACACATTATTTAGTCTTGTGGTTCACAGAATTTTAAAGTCATCTCACTTTCTAACTCAAATGTTTGAGCTTCTTCCAATGTATTTCTCATCATGCCTTGGACTGTTTGACATACAGATTGTGGTGCAGAAGGGACTAACCCCATAACTCCCTGGATACTTCTGTATGCATGTAAATGATAGTGGAATGATCTGACAGTATACCAACTCTCCCTTAATGCCTTTATGTATAATGATAACACTTCCATTCAGTAACTTTAATGCCTAAAATGTTTTTTATAAATTGACTTTGAGCTTTTTAAAAAACCTTGCCTGTTTCTTTCCTGAAATATATTATTTACTTGTGGTAAAATGTTGTGCCTCTTGTTCAAATGGATATTGCATTTGGTCTTTGCTCTGGCTGTATTTCGCCCCAAATTTCACATTACAATTCAGGAGCCTTGTTTCTCCTCCTCTCACTCAAACTGCATTTCATCCAGCAGTTTCTCAGCTTCCTGATGAGCTTTGCTTTTTGTATTTCATGTTTTGTCTTTTAAACCCCCCACCCCCACCCAACATATTTTTACAGTATTTGTCGCCCATTCCTAGTTGCCGTTATGGTGAACTACCTTCTTTAAAAACTGCTGCAATCCACTTGTAAGTAGACCCACAATGGTATTAAGGAGGGAGCTCCACAGCTTTGACCCAGAGACACTGGAACAACACGTTTCCAAGTCAGGATGGTGAGTGGCTTTAAGGGTAATTTGGTTTTCCCATGTATTTGCTGCCTTTGCCATCTTAAATGGTGGTGGTTCTGGGTTTTGAGAATGCTATCTCAGGAGCCTTGGTGAGTTTCTGCCATGCATCTTCACAATGGTACATTCTACTGCTACTAATGGAGGAAGTTGATGATTGTAGATATGGTCCAAACAAATAGCGTGCTTTGTCCTGGATGGATGAAGCTTCTTGAGTCTTGTTTGAGCAGCATTCATCCAGGCAAGTGGAAATATTATATCACACTCCTGACTTGTATCTTGTAAATGGTGACAGGCTTTGGAGAGTCAGAAGGTGAGTTACTCGCTGCAGAGTTCCCAGCCTCTGATTTGCTCTTTTGCCCACAGTATTTACAGGACTAGTCCAGTTAAGTTTCTGGTTAATGGTAACCCCCCAGGATGTTGATTGTGGTGAACAGAGGACCTTGTAGCTGACATCTCAAACCTGAGTTGCTGCAATTTCAGTCTTTATCACTTGTCTACTGAGATCACTTACATCTCAACATAGCCCAGAGATTCATCTACATATTAATTAAATCATATCTCTATATTTCCTGCAAGTACACTGTTTCCAACATTATTAACTGCAAGTATTTTTGTAACATTACTGACTCAAAACATTTTAACTGAAATCATCTACAATGGGCCCAATAGCATCTAAGAAAATTTGATACTGTTTCACCGCATGTACCCTGATGCCTAACATTTCACTAACAGCACCTTCATCTGACTACTTGTGGCTTTGTGTTCTGAAAGTATTTTTTTAGCTGTGCTTCCAAAACATTTTCCCACTGACACTGTCATTTTGAGGCTTGAAAACTGTCACAACCTCCCAATGGACTGTGGGCAGTGACCTGAGAGTGGAGGTGAGTGGAGACATGCCAGAGCTACAACAGTGGGTTGTTGTGACAGAGGGTGACTACTAGAGTGTGACCACAACTAGCTCAGTTGGAGACCCAAGGTGGCCAGTTGTTAGCTTGGAGCTCACTGCCCATTTGGGAACTACGATGTGGAAGTGCCGATGTTGAACTGAGGTGGACAAAATCAAAAGTCTCACAACAAGTCCACTTCACCTGACAAAGGAGCAGCTCTCTGAAAGCTTGTGGTTTCGAATAAACCTGTTGGACTATACATTTGGGAAGACATTCATCTACAGTTTCAAAAAATCATAGTTCAGGGGCAGCATCGTGACCTGAACACAGTAGTCCCATCTCCCATCCCAAACATCCCAAGTCGCTCCCCTAACCCAAGTAAAGCAGGCCACTTTTGATCTGGAATGTGCCTACTGTGCTGTAACCCTAGATTCGGAGGCCCAGGTTAGAGTGCCACCTGTTCCAGAGATTGTCATAGAGCTGGACTGCATGAAAACCAGACCCTTCAATCGAATGCATCTATGCTGACCAGATATCTTAAATTAATTTGCCAGGATTTTATATTCATATATGGAAATGTGTTGCTGGAAAAGCGCAGCAGGTCAGGCAGCATCTAGGGAACAGGAGAATCGACGTTTCGGGCATTAGCCCTTTTATATTCATATACCCATGCAAATGCCTTTTAAATGTTGTAATTGTACCAGTTTCCTCCACTTCCTCTGGTGGGCCATTCCATACACACACCACCCTCTGCATGAGAACTTTGCTCCTTAAGTCCCTTTTAAATCTTTCCCCTCTCCTATTGCCTTTGATTTTGGAATCCTCCGCCTCAGGGAAAAGACCTTGTTTATTCACGCTATGCATGCCTCTCATTAGTTTAATTTATAAGATCACCCCTCAGCCTCCGTGCTCTAAGGAAAATAGCCCCAGCCTATTCAGCCTTTCCCTATAGCTCAAATTCTGTAACCCTGGCAACCACCTCGTAAATCTTGTCTGAACACTTTCAAGTTTCACAACATCCTTCCTAGAGCAGGGAGACCAGAACTGAAGGCAGTATGACATGATAGTAACTCTTAACAGGTTGATAAAAGCAATTTTATTGCAAGATGGATGTTTACACATGCATATATAATTCCTGAATCGCATTGAAATAATGTAGCATTTTAACAGTTTTTTTTTGCAGTTTCGGGAGCTGCAGCAGCTATTGAATCTAGTTCCTATCGTTATAGTATAAGCATCATTTAGGAGTATTTAGGCAGGGCACTCTAAACATGTAAAAGTTGGCATCTTAGCATTCTGCAGAGCATAGAGTGGCTGCTCAGGGATTTGTGCTGTGATTGTGGGATTCAGCCGTCAGACAGTCTTTAGAAAACAATTTCTGGGCTTCTGAAGCCATTTTAAATTGGGATTGGTTGTATAGGTATGCTGCTTCAATTTCAAAGGATTATGCTTTGCATAGCACAAATCAGTGACATTTTGCATTTGACTAAAATGATGTGAAACGTAGAATGCAGTAACTTCCTCCTGCTCTGTTGATTTGTAGGTTTGCAAATTTTGCTTCTCTCAATTTAAGGTAGATGCTGAGAGTATTTCAGTAGACATTGTTATTTTTGGCTTCAAATTGCACTGTTGATTACCTGACTGAGCGCAATAGCAGTAAACTTTTTTTAAAAATGCAGCTACTCACCTTTTCATTTATCTTAACATAATTCTCCGAATTAGTTCTGGGAAAAATGTTCAATCCTGCATTTATCATTGAAACAATTAGAGTTGAAGCAGTCATCCACTTTCCTCTTAAGTGAGAGAGATTATCTTCCACGGGAACAGGACACAATTGGCACAAGTCCTATGGGTTTAAAGAAAACACTAAAGTGAAGCAGTCACTAGGCACAATCATTTAGGCAATTTCAGCATGTGCAAATCCAGGGTTTTTTGATGTGATGTTTGCTAAACAGGTGAGTCAGAATCAAGCACTGATTCCAAAACAATGAATACATTTCCCTTCTCCTTTCATTTTCAGTTTCTAATTCCAATCAGCAGGTCCAGCTGTATCTACACAGTCAATCAGTTTAGGTGGATGAGTCTTCACTTCTAACAACTTTAAGTTCTAGTGAACAGCTTTTAAGTAAGGGCAGAGCTGGTAAAAGCCGGGAAAGCTAGAAAGTGATCTGTCTTAGGATGGGTGAGATTAAATGGTGCAACTGATAAGGTACAAAGAAATGATGATGGGGCAAGCGTTAGAAATAAAGATTGTCAAAGGAGGTGCAAATAGCTGCAGCAGAATCCCAGTGTAGGGAAACATGGAGAATCCAACAAAAAGAATCATCCCCCTAATTTAAGAATGTGAACTCCAGCTTGGGCAACTGCTGCAGTGAGGAAGCAATAGGGATTCCCACCTCATGTACCAGTCTGCACCTACTCAGTTCCCAGTGGCATCCATCATCCATCCATTTGTGGCATCTCCTGCCCAAGAGAAAGTAGGAGAGCTGGTGGATTGCATGTGCTATTTCAAATCTGGCAACTCCTTTTGTACCTCATTACATAACCTACTTACTTCCACCAGTTGGATCATGTTCATAAGATCATACAGCACCAAAACAGGCCATTCAGCCTATTGTGTGAATGTTTTTTTAATTGCATCTGTCACCAGTGAAATTGTTCTGTTGACAATAACACAAGTCCATAGGAAAGCAAATGGGGTTGAATAATCTAAAGAATGTTTCCTGATTGCCACTTTAACTCTGACGATCAATGGAAAACTCGTTCATCTATGTAATTATGAAATGAAGTTACGATGGCTGATTGGATGAAACTGAGACAATTCTCAGTCTATACAGTCAAGCTCATCATATTGTGCTGATGGTAAGTTCGCAAAAGCATGATCTTGTGCCATTAATGGTGGCACTTCAATTGTACTGTTAGCTCTTATGATGCAGCAGTAATGATTCCTACTGCTGGGCCAGGAGGCTGGACTCGAGTCCCACCTGTTCCAGAGGTGTATAGTAACAACTCTGAACTGGTTAATTAGAAAATATCTATACTATAAAAGTTCCCACCAAAGAAAAGTACATTTTAAATTTTGAAGACAGACTTCTGATCCAATATAGGCTGTTCAAATTTAATACATCTTGATAACTATATTCAAACATTGAATGTAATTTTTTAAACTCATCTGCGGTTCGGAAGTAGCAATCAACACACAGGCAAAATACAGCAGATACTATAATTATAAGCTGCAACCCAGATTCTGTACAGGCTCTCTGCCTTCAATGTTACATTGAAGAAGGAAAATTTTAAAAAAGCAGAGAGCAGTCAGTGAACAGTGCTCCTCACTTATGCAAAAACAGAATTGAAATGGCAGCCTTATGTTGTCTTGATACAAATCGCATTAATGAACTTCCTTTCTCTTTCATCATGGGCTACTTGCATAATGCTGGCATCTTTTCATCCTTTTTTTGTTTTAAGTGGCTGAATGCAGTTTGGAGATGGGTTAATATGCTGAAAATGTGTTGCTGGAAAAGTGCAGCAGGTCAGGCAGCATCCAAGGAACCGGAGAATCGACGTTTCGGGCATAAGCCCTTCTTCAGGAAATGTCAGGCTTATGCCCCAAACGTCGATTCTCCTGCACCTTGGATGCTGCCTGACCTGCTGCGCTTTTCCAGCAACACATTTTCAGCTCTGATCTCCAGCATCTGCAGCCCTCACTTTCTCCTCGATGGGTTAATATGCCCAATTCAAAGAAGGTAAAACGATACAGGCTGAACTTTTCCACTTACAGTATAAGTAGGATGCTACTCCTATTTAGTTGGAATTTCCCACCGGCTCTCTGTTCCAGAATCTCCCCGAGGAGTCTGTGCTCCACAACCTGAGCTGCCTCATGGATATGACCTCTTGTCCTTTCACCCTGCATGAAGGAGTTTTCTCTACAGGCTGCTGATGCACACCATCCACTTCGACACCTTCATTTACCTTTATGTTCTGTTTTACTAGCAGGCAGAACGGTCCCCACACTTCTGGAGAGCTCGCAACACTTTCCATCAGAGATGTGAGCTGGAGGCTGCTACATTTAGTCATCCTGCACAATCATAACTAGGGTGGTTCATGTATTCCTGGCCCAAATGTTTATTTTGCAGTGCTGAAGGACCATGGATCATGTAGTTATTGATTGTGGACTTTTTGCTACCTTTCAACGCCATGCTTCTGATCTTTGGATAGCTAGTGCAGAGGGGTAGGGGTGACTCAGAGGAGCCTGTGATGGATTTGCGCCTGGACTGAATGTTAATGCACGTTGACCATTAACAGAGCCAGAGAGTGGCTGTGGAGGAGTGTCAAGTGTGTGTCCCTTTTTCTGCACCTACTTTCACACCTGACTACCCTTGGAGAGGGAACATGAGGCGTCCACCAACACACACTGCTTTTAGAGAAAGGTGGACTTGGCGGGGAATACAGTGTCTTATCTCCCCTTCCAACACTGCTCTGATTTTGTCCTATTCCCCCCTCTCTCTCCTTGCCCAGCTCTCCTTAAGATTTGGTTGTCTGGATTGCCCTTGGCAGGCATTGTACATAATTTGATTAATTGGGGACAGGCAATTTGTTGGTGGAGATAATGATGAAAAGTAGCATAGGTGACTTGATTGGGGGGAGGGAAGCCATTTGGTTGTGTGTGATAACAACTCTAGATAAGAAAAAATAGTTACAAATGGGATGGTGAATGAGTTCCATAGTGCCATTTTCTCATGCAATCTTCTGCTTTTCATGTCATTAATAATGTAACCACGCTTTTGTGCATATTCTCAGGGAATCACATATGAGGGTAGAGAGGTGAAAATATTTGCCACTGTCACCTTCCTGCTTCCACATCTCTGCAGCTTTATTTAAAGCCAAACCACTTCAGCTACTCCAAGCCAGGAACTACGACTCAAACCATAGTCCTCAGTCTGAAAATGCCACAGAAAATGCAAGCTAGTTCCCTGCTTCCAGGACTGGAAGCTGGAGATGGGCTGCTGAGGAGGAGGGTAGTTTTTTTTTCCCAGCTGATTGCCAAAGGAGGCCAAAGCATTATATCTAGTCAACTGCAACTGAAATTGCTGTACAATAACCTGTCCACACCCTGTCTGACTGCTACATAGTTATTCAGTGCTCCACATTGACAATTTGTGACAGCCTTTCCTTCCACATGGTAAACCACAGAGGCTGGTAGTCTGTAACTAACTGAGTGCTGAAGTCAGTGTATCTTAAGAGAGCATTGTGAAGCAGGGCATAGGTTGACACTAAAGTGCATGAAGTAAATTAAGCACTGAAGTGTGAGTGCTAAGCAGTCTGAGAACCTTATGATGTACTTTGTTTGAACCTAGGACACAGCAGACATATCCTGGAGCTGAGATGACGTGACTTCCAACAACCACCACTAGCTTCCAATGTACAAGATCTAACACAAACCAGCAGAGAGTTTTCCCCCAATGCTACTGATTCTAGTTTTGCTAAAGACCCATCTTACTCAGGTAAATACAGTCTTGATCTCAAGGGCAGTCACCTTCCCCTCACTTCTGGAAATCAGCTCTTTTGCTCATGCTTACAACAACGCTGCAATGAGGTCAGGAACGGAGTGGCCTTGATGGAACCCAAACCAAGCATCAGTCAACAAGTTATTGCTAAGCCAGTGCTGCTTCATGGCATTGTTGGTAACATTTTCACAGAAGACCATAGGTGGTAACTGGATGGGTTTGATTTGATCTGCTCTTTGTACACATGACATACCCAAACAATTTTCCACTTCGGTGGGTAGATGCGAATGTTATAACTGTACTAGAACAGTTTGGCCAAGGCCAAATATTATGGCCAGAATATTGTCAGAAAACAAAACCTTTGCTGAATCCTGTGCCTTCAGCTATTTCAAATTTGACTGAAGACCTGTGATATTGGGGACCTCTGAAAGAAGCTGAGATGGATCATCTACTCCTCAATTTTGACTGAAATCAGCTGCAAGTATATTCAGAGGCAATGTTCAGGAATTCCAATGCAAATCCTATCCAACTGTAATCACTACACTCACCTCTGTTGGGTCCATCCTGCTGTTAGGACATGATGTGGTGATGTTTGTATCTACGTACAGAAAACAACATTCCACAAACTCGACCATATTTTCAGGATAAAGTGTACTATCACAATTTTCTGATATAACATCATATTTCTGTAACAGCCCTTTTTACAATGACTTTTAATAATACAAACTTAATTGGAAAAATTTGCATTGCATTAAACAGTAAGACAAAAATATTTTAGTGATGGAAAAGTTTCAAAAACATTAATAGATAAAGGTCAAACGGTTCTAGAGATGGGTTTCATTTTATATATAATGACTTATAAAGCATTGAATGGTAATATTAATGGGATCAACTTACAGACTCTTACATGTGAAAGCGTGCTATTTATTTTTGATTTATTTGTATTAAAAACTCCCCCTGTAATCTGTGCATGTTCAAGAACTGAAACTATTCTATATCGTGTCAAAACTCAACCTCCGCCTCACTGATAACCCCACTATTATGAAAAAGGAAAATTCAAGCGCTATTCCCAAAACACTACTGTCAGTTTGACATTGTGTGGGTCGGTGATTTTAAGACACTAAGAAAGTGCTTAATCTACTTGTATATTAATTCCTTTAAGTCTTGCATGCTAATGTACTTATTTCAACGTAGTTCTTATGATTTTTCAGTCATATTCCTACCATTAGTAATCCTGCTGTGATCATTTTATTATGATATTTTGTTGATTCCTACAGTATTACTTTACGTCAACAATGTGCTGGAACTATTCAAATCAAAAGTGGAATGCTGTTGGAAATATATTGAGTAATTTCTATAGCTATGTAAGTTATTAAAATAAATAATGCAAATTAATAAAGCTATTGTAAAAGAAAGATACAGATATCATGGTAAAATTCTAGAGGGTTAGAAATGAAAAGCAGGGAAATTATGCCAAAGTTATATAGACTTTGTTCTTACCACACTTGGACTAATCAGTACTGGTCTCTGTATTAAAATAAGGATATAAAGGCACTGAAGGAGCAAAATATATTTACAAGGAAAATAATAAATATCAGATCTAAAAACAAAAAAGTAGAATATCTTGAAGTTCTTTTCTCTAAGAAAGGACTGCCTGGTAGAGGTCTTTAAAATTGTGTAGGGTTAGACATAGCACAAGTACAGAAGAGAACAAATTAGCAGTCATACAAATAAGAGGGGTATTAATAAACCCAATAAAAATTAAGGAGACACTTCTTTACCTGAAGAATGGTTAGGAAATGGAACTTGTAGCCACATAAAACAGTGAGAGGAGAGGAAAGCATATATGAATTTAGGATCAAGCTGGATAAGCAATCTGTACGTAAATCATGTTTAGTTTTTATTCTTTTGGAGCCTATGAATGCTCTTCCTGGGCCTATATAAAAATGAAAATGTCACTTGATCTTTTCAGATCATTTCCCCAATCCACTGCAGGATCTGATTGTTTATAAGTTTAGTGGAGTAACCAATGGATTTTACTACATCACAGTACTGGTGAGTTGCCACAAGGCTACTGGTTTGGCTCTGTAGCATGCAGCTGAGAACAAACGTCGACACCCCCCCCCCCCCCCGTGACTCAACCTTCACAATAGTCAAAATGAGTGGTGACATCAGTGTACACCAACCACTTGCTATCCTGATGGGATGCCAACAGAGATCTACTGCATTCACAATCCCAACTTGATAAATATCCATGTTCCTCTGCCAAAGGTTTACAAACCCCAGGTTCTCCAACCGTCTGATATGATATCTGTTGATGCTACAAAACTGAAGGATGGACAAATCCCAAAATTGCTCTCGCTGTAAAATGCAACCAACCAGTCTGCTAACAATATTAACCTACTGGTGTATTCCATTAATATTTGTACCTGTGCAAGTATTACAAGATAAAATATAAACCAAAGTAATATAACGCTACCAGAGTGATTTGTGATAAGCTTTTTCTAACTCAGACATTAACTGTGCTGAGTAACAGAGCTCATGACTGAAGCTGTTAGAAGGTCAGCTGGAGTAAGGCTTTTAAATCATTTACTCTAATGATGAATTGTCCAACCTGATGTGTTCTTAATGACAATCAGGCAACTCTTATAGTTTTTTTCTTGCAGCAATTAGCACAGTTTACCAAATAAATTGAATGCAATATCACAACTTCTGAACTTTGAGGTTGCTGATTTTGTTTTGAAAAATCACTTACTAAATTACAGTATAATCAGAAAATGTACCTTCATTCGAATTTCTACTTTGGTAAAGGCAGCATGGACAGTTAAAATAGCTTCATTTTCTGCCACAGGTTTAAGTATCCAAGATTGGAAAGGCATATTGACATAATATCTCTGGATCAGAGTGAAAATGTTGAACGTGTCCATCTTAAAGGACAGTATCTGTTCCTCTGGCTCAAATGTGATGCTGTGAATGCCATCTGTCTTCCATTGATTACCTATAATGAAAAATAAATATATTAGTCTGGGTTTTAACCATCTTGTTAAGGTGAAGTCACACCATCAGGGCTGAAAACTAGAGCCGACCCCTCTATGGTTGAAGGTGGGTGTTAGATGGTATATTGCTGGCAACAGCCAATTAAACGACTACCATTCAATCAGGTACAGTGGTTATATCCCATCTGCCACCCAATCACTATAGTGAGAGCTCAGGAGTGCCACCACTAACAGTGGCCATTACTGAAACTGCACCTTCAGGGAAAGGACTCAAGTCAGGGCAGTTGGGTTGGGAGACACTGAGGAAAAGCCCTCAGAAACCAGTGGAAGTGATGATGTGATCCCATAAAATGGACTGAGGAGAGCCAGGAGGAGGCACGAAAAAGGCTTGGCAGATAGGATTAGGGAGAACCCAAAGGCATTTTACTCATACATGAGGAATAAGAGAATGATCAGGGAGAAGGTAGGGCCGATCAGGGATAGCGTAGGGAACTTGTGCATGGAGCCTGAGAGACAGGGGAAGCCCTAAATGAGTATTTTGCTTCAGTTTTCTCTAAGGAAAGGGACCTTGTTGTGAATGAGAACTTTGAGGTGCTGGGATACAGGCTTGACCAGATCAAGATTGATGAAGTTGATGTGCTGAAAATTTTGGAAAACATTAAGATTGATAAGTCCCCAGGGCCAGACCAGATTTATCCCAGGCTGCTCTGAGAAGCAAGAAAGGAGGTTGCTAAGCCACTGGCGAAGATCTTTGCCTCCTCACTCTCCACAAGAGTCATACTGGAGGATTGGAAGGAGACTAATGTTGTTCCTCCTTTCAAGAAGGGGAATAGGGAAATCTCTGGTAATTACAGACCAGTCAGTCTTACATCTGTGGTCAGCAAAGTTTTGGAAAGAATTCTGAGGGTTAGGATCTATGACTATTTGGCAAAGTATAGCATGATTAAAGGCAGTCAGTATGGTTTGTGAGGGGCAGGTCATGCCTCACAAATCTTATTGAGTCCTTCGAGGAGGTGACAAGACAGGTCGACAAAGGTTGATCAGTGGATGTGGTGGATATGGACTTCAGCAAGGTATTTGAAAAGGTTCCCCACAGTAGGGTCATTCATAAAGTCAGGAAGTATGGGATACAGGGAGAATTGGCTATCTGGACTCAGAATTGACTGGCTGACAGAAGGCAGAGGGTGGTTGTAGATGGTAAGTATTCTGCCTGGAAGTCAGTGTTGAGTGGGGTCCCGTAGGGCTCTGTTCTTGGGCCTCTGCTCTTTGTAGTTTTTATAAATTACGTGGATGAGGAGGTTGAGGGGTGGCTTAGGAAATGTGCAGATGACACAAAGATTGACGATGTCGTCAATAGTATCGAGGGCTGTTGCAGGCTGCAGCACGACATAGACACGATGCAGAGCTGGGCTGAGAAATTGCCGATGACGTTCAACCTGGATCAATGCGAAGTGATGCATTTTGGAAGGTTGAACACGAATGCTGAATATAGGATTAAAGACAGGATTCTTGATAGTGTGGAGGAACAGAGGGATCTGGGTGTGCAAGTACATAGGTCCCTCAAAGTTGCCACCCAAGTGGATAGAGTTGTTAAGAAAGCATGTGGTATTTTGGCTTTCATTAACAGGGGGATCGAGTTTAAGATCCGCAAAGTTTTGCTACAGCTCTACAAGTCTCTGGTGAGATCACACTTGGAATATTGTGTCCAGTTCTGGTCGCCCTTTGCAAAGAAGGTTTACTAGGATGCTACCTGGATTGGAGGGCTTGCCGTATGAAGAAAGGTTGAAATAGCTCGGACTTTTCTCTCTGGAGAGGAGGAGGAAGAGAGGAGACCTGATCGAGGTATACAAGATAATGAGAGGAATAGGTAGAGTCAATAGCCAGAGACTTTTCCCCAGGGCAGGATTGACTGGTACAAGGGGTCATAGTTTTAAGATATTAAGGGAAAGGTATAGAGGAGATGTCAGAGGTAGGTTCTTTACGCAGAAAGTTGTGAATGCATGGAATGCATTGCCAGTGGTGGTGGTGGTGGAAGCAGAGTCATTAGGGACATTTAAACGACTTCTGGACAGGCACATGGAGAGCAGTGAGTTGAGGGGTGCACAGGTTAAGTTATTATATTTTACATTAGGATTAAACCTCTGCACAACATTGTGGGCCAAAGGGCTTGTTCTGTGCTGTATTTTTCTATGTTCTATAAAGAAAGGACCTCCACCAATGGAGCTTACAGAGAAGCATGCAGAGATTACCTAACTTCACATAGCATGGCAGACCCTTAAATGACCACAAGGTGGATGGCAATACTATCCCAATTCTGGTCATTGGCACTATGTTGGTGGGAAGATCTTGTACTCCCCACCTGATGGCTTCCTATGCCCTAGTGCCAACCTTCCCATCTCCCAGTCCGGTTCTAAGAGGCTATGAATATTCACCCATTGTGTTCACATGGAAGAGTGGCAAAGGAATCTTTGGCTGTGGGTTGCACCAGGGTGGCAAGCAGGTACTTTGTGAGACAGGGATTGATTCTGGGTGAAAGTTTGAGGATGGACAGGTGGTTGCTGTGTGGCTTAATAAAGAATTGAAGTAATTAAGAAAGAATTTTAATGCTGATATACTGCATCCCACCCCACCCCACCCCACCCACAAACAACAGAAAAACCTTATTGAAATGTTTTCCAGAAAATATTTTTAAGTCTGTGAGGGGTCAATTCTATGAGTACATCGCTTCACTCCAATGATAAAACTGTATGGTGCAGATCAGGCATTAGTCCTGACCACAGCAAAACCAATAGAGATTCTCTTCTTCAAGAAGGCCCATTTCAATTCACTCTGAGGTGAGGTTGGATTATGACCCTAGATTTTACATTGCGTGTTGCATGGTCTGAATTTTTTTATTACTGAGTAATTTTTCAATTGTGCACTGAGTGAGTTTGATACCTGTTTGGTCCCATCGAGCAGGCTTAGGCTGTTCAAAGAACAGTGCTTTTGAAGGGAGTTTGAGTGTGATTCCTGCGGGTGGTGCATTACGGCTTTCACCTTCCTTTTCATCTGGGGTGGGACTGTCTTCCTTGTTTGACTCTGGTGGATAGGGAGCTGACATCAATCCTGTATCCTTCAGCTAAAATTGACATAATATGTTTATTCATCAGTAATCATGTATATACTATTTGTGGAGTGCTTGTTAAAGTTATGAAATGTTTAAGTACCAGAAGTCAATGTACTTGAAGTTGCTTTATTATTTGTATCTTCTATAGAAATGTAACCAGAGGGTTGAAGTTTCCATGTGTTTTCTGCTCACATATTAGTGCAATCTGGTCAAAATCAATATTAAAGATCAAGAAATTTGAAACGTAAGTGAATTATGTCCATAACCATTCAAGTTTTTGTAATCTTTGTTTAATGTAGTTCAAAGAATATTTCGGACTAAACAATCAATTTTCTAAAAAGTGACCACACTGTCAGATCAGTGTAGTGACCTTGCAATAATTGTACCCATCCAGAGAGTATGGAGACTGATTAATCACGATACACCTTGAATTTCAGACACACAAGCACGTGTGGCTCAACATTAACCTAGCATTGATCAGCTGTAGCTGTAGCTGCAGTGACCAAGTCAATCGAAACTTTGCTCAAGTCTGTTTCTGAAACTAAAGCTACTAGCACTTCAGATTACCAAAAATTTAGTTTGAATAACCTTAAGTTCAATAAACAGATCTATCCTTGGTATGATCTATGTTCCAACACTAGCCAACTCAAGACATTCAGCTTTATTTCCACAGCTTCTTGGTTAAAGTTTGTGAGCTGGAATGGCTCAGATGAAGCAAAGGTCTGGGGACTGCATAAAATAATAGTTTTACGGAATGCTTTAAAAACACATGGTCATATGAGGTATCATTTTTATCAATAATATACAAACTTTAATAGTTTTTATGGTAAATGTTACTATGTTTCTTTATTACTGTTTTTGTTGACAACCAGGGTTTGATTAATTTTCAAGTGTTAAAATGGGGCTGAATTGAAAAATAGTCCAAGTCAGTAGTTCTCAAACTGTGTTCAAGTTTCTGAATTGAATGCTTGATGTAAATAAAGTAGCTGTTGACAGAGAGAGACAAACAGACAGACACATGGAATATCTCACCAAAAGATGTGAAGGGAACTTCAAAAAAACTGCAAAGGAGGCAGAGGAAGATCAAAACCAACTGGAATGTGACATCTTGTGACTACAACGATAATGAGATGGTGATAAACTGCTCAGCAGCAAGACGCCCCCTGCGAATTATATCCGAACCTACAGACAGACACGTTTTGTATTTGTCCTTCTATATCTTTCAGAGGATAGAGCTTAAAATGTCACTTTCAACTCTACTTGAGAGTTATTAGAACTGAACCTATTTGTGTATGCGAGCAAGCTAAGGTACTCATCTGTTTTAGCCTAGGTTTGAGTATTAGCACACAGTAAAGGTCACAGTCAAAATCCTTTAGTTATAGGTATCCATGTTATAGGTAAAGAGATCCTCTCAAGTGCTAGGAATCAGCATGTTAGTTATCCGGACAAAAGAGAATAGGGTAACAAAAGGAGACTCTCTCATCCTGACTTCTGGACTTCAGTCATAGTTTAACAAAATCAAATAACAAGGAACTCAACCAACCTGCAAAACCAAGAATCTTAAAACGACCAATGCTAACCTTAAGATAACCTCCACATTATTGACCACGTTTAACATCCACTCTGATACAAATCAGTCTCTGAATTGTTTGTAATTTTTTTAAGCCACTATCTTTTGAAGCCCAGTTGTAATTTCTAGTCCATGTGTGTTGCATTACTTCCCACGTGCAATAATAATTAGTAATGAACTCATTCTCTTTTAACTTAGGAAAGCCTTGTTAAATTAACTCCTTTTAAAACAGTGTCAAGAGCAAAGGTTTTCATGAGGGAAGGGATCCTTTAAAAATAAACCTCATTGGAACCAACTGAAAGGTGGATGAGAAAAGAACGGGAACCAGTTCATCCCTCCTCATCTGGGCATTTTAATGACTTGGTGCATCTGTCTAGAACCACAACACATTGGGGAATGTCTCCTGGGATCTTACCACTTACTGTATCTCTTGAAATAAAAGCATTGTTTAAACAACATTCAGATACTGTAGTATAAAATAGACGTTTACCTGGACGATTCTCCACCCTTTAACAAACTTGGGCTGAGGTGGCAACTTCAGTATGTCAAAATAATAAACTCCTCCCAGTGGTGTGTACTGATTAAAGTCAACAATACTCATATCGATGGTCTCATATGATACCTTTTCTAGATGGACAAAAAGTATGAAATCAAGTTGCAATAAACAATAGAATTCCTTTATTAGACATTATAAAAGTAATACATCAAAGACTTAGTTTTGTCCCTGCTCAGCAAAGTGACTTTCTGATTGTTGGTTCAAATTTTGCAAATATGATCTAAATGTAAATAATTATTATAACATTTCTCCTTGGGATGTGGATGATTGTTAGCAATTCCTCAATTATTGCATTTTTATAATTACCATAATAACTCTGATTTAATGGGGTATTTCAAAGCACATTAAGAGTTCGCAACATAATGTAGGACTGGGGTCATGTGTCGATTCTATGTGGAGAGGAGATACTATCCCTTCCCTAAAGTCATCAGTAAGCCAACGGTAGTGCTGTGACGATCTTCTTTTTCCCCATTTTGTCAGTCCAGAATAACCAAACTAATCAAATTCAATTTACAATTTGCGATTTGAACTGATGCCCCCTGGGTAGCACTACCCTGTTGGGTGAATTAACTCTCCATGAAGACATAACAACATCAGCCTGCCACATACTGAGCCCATTAGCGAAAATAAACAAAAGGGTCGAAATGCAAACTGAAATTGCTGAAGGAACTCAGCAAGAGAGAAATTGAGTTAATGTTTTGATGCCAGAGACAACGTTTTGAATAGAGATTTTTAAAAGAGTTCTAAATGCATTGCTTAATCCCAGGGAAGTGTTAAATGTTTGAAAATAAGCATTTTCAAAAAATGAACTACTTAATTCAGCAAAACTACAATCACTCCAATCCTGATCATTCCCTTTGTTACACAACCCTTCTTAGACCCCTCAAGTTCAGATGGCAACAGTTGGCTGTAGACAGCACGCAACTGTTTAGCTACCTTCATCAGTTCCAGCTAGACTCCATAAAGTACACCAAGATTTCATTCTCCTCAGCTCAAACTATCCACAACCCAAGGATCATCCATCACCATACAGCTCTATAAATCTCAGCAGCAACCCTAAACTGCAGCTGATGGTATGCCTCCAGAAAAATTACCAGGGATGAAAAGAGGCTGCCTGATGCCATCCTCTGAGATTTCTCCTACTCCTAAATGCTCCTATTCCTTGATCCAGAAAGACCTAGATGATTCCATCATAAATACAGAGCTGCCAAATCTCTTGCTATCCTGCCATGACTCTCCATCTCCCTACTTTCACATAAGATCCTACTCAAGGCACACCTTTGATGTTGACCTTGAAATTCCATTCAGGTTGACAACAACATGCTTTTATATTTTTCTTTTCAAATTAAAGATGCCAAGTGAATTAGTAAAACAAATTGTTACCCTTGTTGGATGAGGTGTATTGCTCAAATCTGATATCAGTTGCTGAATCTGGTGTGCCACCAGAATCTGGAGACACAACTTTTTTTTGCACACAAATGATGATGTTTAACTCAAATAAGTAGTTGAACATCCTGAGTAATGTGTTGGTACCTCAAAGGGCCGTCCTTTATTGGCCCCTTCCATCCTCCTCAACCCTACTCCCTTTCCCTGTCACTACACTTATTTAAAACCTATTTCATCTCTTTACCCATAGAAACAAACCATCCAGAAATCAATAAAATGGTGCCATTGTAGTTACAGATGGCTATCTGTTCACATTTTCAAAGGTTCAGCAGATGGATAGTCAATCACACTAGGCACCTGTTCAGATACTTCAAAGGCTCAACAGATGTCTGACCTTAAATCAATATAAAAATATCAAAGCACAGAGTCCAGATGATACGCTAATACATAATTCTCAATACTATTGAGAAGAGAACTTTACCCACTTTAGTAAGTGCTCAATGCATCTGAGCATAATGATGGCTATTTGCCTTTAGGGACAGAGACGTACAGCATCTAATTATAACATATAAAGTTGAAAACACTTTCAAAAGGTCCACGATTCCATAACAGGGCTCCCCCGTCATGGTTCAGAAGCTGACCAACTTCATAGAATCCTTATAGTGTGGATAGAGGCCATTCAGCCCATCAAGTCTACGCCAACCCTCTGAAGAACATGCCACCCAGAACAACTCCCCCAACCCCACATTTATCATAGCTAATTCACCATCTTACACATCTTTGGAATCTGGGAGGAAATTGGAGCATGAAGAGGGGACCCACGCAGACACAGGGAGAACATGCAAACTCCACACAGGCAATCACCTGAGGCTGTGAACTGAACCCGGATCCCTGGCACTGTGAGACAGCAATGTTAACCAGTGTGTCACTGTCGCACCTGAGAATGTACAGTGCAAAACTAGCCCTGTCAGCTTAATTGTTCAATGCCAGTGTTTGACCTCCACTTGGCCCACCTCGCAACTTAGGTCATCTCTCCCCCTCAGCATTATCTTCTACCACTTTGTCCCGCACCTCAAAGGGCTAAAAGTGGCTAAGAAATGTCCTTGGACAATGGCTTAAGGAGGATACTGTGAGAGGCAAAGGAGGAAGTAGCTGGTGCCTTAACAGATATCTTTGCATTCTCTTTGGCCTCAGGTGAGGTTCCAGAGAACTGGAGAATGGCCAATGTTGTTCCTTTGTTTAACAAGGAAAACAGATAATCCAGATAATTACAGGCCAGTGAGCCTCACATCAGTAATGGGAAGCTGTGGGAGAAGATACTGAGATTCAGGATTTATTCATATTTGGAAGGTCATACCTCACCAACTTGATTCAGTTTTTATGAGAAGGTGACAAGAATGATTGATGAGAGAAGGGCAGTGGATGTTGTCTACATGGGACTTTAGTAAGGCATTTGACAAGATACCTCATGGCAGACTGGTACAAAAGGTACAGACTCATGGGATCCAGTGGGAGCCGGTTAGATGGATACAACACTGGCTTAGTCACAAGACAGAGTGTCATAGTGGAAGGGTACTTTTTGGAATGGAGATCAGTAACTAGTGGTTACTGGGACCTTTGTTGTTTGTAATATATATAAATGATCTGGAGAAAAATGTAGGTGGTCTGATTGTGGATTAAGTTTGCAGATGACACCAAAATTGGCAGATTTGCAGATAGTGAGGAGCATTGTCATATAGATATAGATGCAGATTTAAGCAGAGAAATAGCAAATGGAGTTTAATCCAGACAAATGTGAGGTGATGCATTTTGGAAGATCAAATTCAGGTGTAAATTATACAGCTGAGTGGCAGACAACACTAAATTGAGTGGTAGTGTGTGCCGTGAGAAGGATGCTAAGAGACTGCAGGATGACTTGGAAAGACTGACTGAGTGGGCACATACTTCGCAAATGCAATATAATGTGGATAAATGTGAGGCAACAACAGAAAGGCAGATTATCATCCGATTGGTGGCAGTTTAGGAAAAGATGAGGTGCAACGAGACTTGGGTGTCAGGGTGGAACAGTCACTGAAGGTTGACATACAGGTGTAGCAGACAGTGAGGAAAGCTAATGGCATGCTGGCCTGCATAGTGAGAGGATTTGAGTATCGGAGTAAGGATATCTTGCTGCAGTTATATAGGGCCTTGGTGAGTATTGTGTGCAGTTTTGGTCTCCTAGTCTGAGGAAGGACATTCTTGCTATTGAGGGAGTTCAGCAAAGGTTCACCAGACTGCTTCCCCAGATGGTAGGACTGACACATGAAGAAAGACTGGATCGACTGGGCTTGGATTCACTGGAATTTAGAAGAATAAGGTGGAGGTCTCATAGAAACATTTCAAATCCCGCTAGATGCGAGAAGAATGTTTCCAATGTTGGGCAACTCCAGAACTAGGAGTCAAAGAATAAGGGGTAAGCCATTCAGGATTGAGATGAGGAAGAATTTCTTCACTCAGAGAGTTGTGAACCTTTGGAATTCTCTCCCATAGGAAACTGTTGGGGCCAGTTCATTAGATATATTCAAGAGGGAGCTGGTTGTGGCCCTTGTTGCTAAAGGGATCAAGAGGTATGGGGAGAGGGTGGGAATGGGATACTGAGATTGCATAATTAGCCATGATCATGTTAAATGGTGGTGCATGCTCGAAGGGCCGAATGGCCTACTTCTACTTTCTATGTTTCTATGTAATCCTTAGCAACATGGACATATAGAGGGATCTAAGCATACAGATCCATAGATCCCTGAGAGATCCCTAAGGTGGTCAAGAAGAAATACAGCACACTTGCCTTCATTGGCTGGGGCACTGAGTATAAAAGTTGACAATTTATGTTACAGCTACAGAATAGTTTAGTTAGGCCAAACTTGGAATATTGTGTGCAGTTCTGGTCGCCACACTCTCAGAATGGATGCTTTGGACAGCATGCAGAAAAAGTTTTGGAAGGTTTTAGTTATGAGGAGAGGTTGGATATATTTGGAATGTTTTCATTGGAAAGATGGTGGCTGAGGGGCAAGCTGACAGAGGTCTACAAAATTATGAGAGACATAGATAGGACATGATTCAGAGATGCCGGTGTTGGACTGGGGTGTACAAAGTTAAAAATCACACAACACCAGGTTATAGTCCAACAGGTTTAATTGGAAGCACACTAGATAGGACAGGCAGTCAGAGGCCTTTTCCCAGGATGGGAAGGTCAACTACAAGGGGGCACAGGTTCAAGGTGAGGAAGTGGAGGTTTAGGGGAGAAGTGCGGGGAAAATCTTTCAAAAAGAGGGTGCTGGGTGCCTGGCACATACTGCCAGTGCTGGTGGTGGAAGTAGGCATATTAGCAACGTTTAAGGTGCATCTTGATGGACACACGAATAGGAGACGAACAGAGGGATAGAAACCATGTATGGGCAATAAATAGCTAGTCTAAATAAGGGCTAGGAATCAACACAGAGTTAGTGAGCCAAAGGGCCTGTTTCTGGGCTGTACTGTATTGTATTGACTCGATCACTTTACTTATCCAGTTTCCATTGAAGCACATCTGCACTATTCACCTCAACGACTCCATGTGTTGGTGAGTTCTACATTCCCATCACTCTTGGAGTAAAGAGGTTTCTCTGCAGTTCTGTAGCGGGTTGGATTTTGTCAGGACTATCATATATTTACAACCCCTTGTTCAGGTTTATAGAAAGAGAAGTCTTTAATTGTGTTTCATTTTTTTTAATTTTAATCATTCAAATTCTTTAAAAGTTTGCAATGGTTAAATGTAAACAACCTCTTGTTTTAAAAGAGTCTTTTCTAATTATCTGTTAATTTAGTAATTTTTTTTTACTTTTTCTTGACATTTCCATTTTAATGAAGCTTGTTAATTCAGCTTCTTTAAGGCAAAAAGGCAACTTTAAATTAATTACATCAAAACATTGTCACATTAAAATAGGTATGGCCTTAATTTGACTCAAAAACAGATTGTGAAGATGAATTAAATTCTTTTACTTGAAAGTTACCACGAACATGGCAACCACTGAATGATATGCGGAAGCTTCATGGTTCGGCTAGAAATAGAATAACCCAGAGGTTATGAGTTCAAATCCCACCATGACTTGCATTGTTCTTTTGAGTTTAGAATGGTTTAAGACGATTAAAGGATTTGTTCTGTTAGTGCAGCCCAGAGTAAGCTGGTAGGACTTTAAACTTAGAGCTAGGCCCTTCCAAGCTAACGTCTTCACAAAAAGGTAGCAGAAATTTGGAACTCTCTCCCCACTGAAACTACGAAAGATAGTTTCAATAAAGACTGATGAAATGGAGACTGATCAGTTTTAGATCAGGGTAAGAGAACGTAAATGGATAATTAGAGTTAGGATACAGATCAACCTAACTGAATGGTGGAACTGGCACAATAGGTTCATCTGCTCCTCAGGGTGGAGTCTTGCAATTCAGTAAATTTGTGGGCTAGCAATGGAAAGAATAAGTGACACTGTCAATGCACTAGCAATCCAACCAGCTAATATTCTGGGGACTTGAGTTTGAATCTCACCATGGCCAATGAGGAAATATACAATCAATAAATATCTTGAATAAAGGATTAAACTAATAGAACATAAAATAACAGCACAGCTCTGGAACAGGCCTTTCAGCCCACCATGTCTGTACTGACCATGCTAACCGATCTAAATTAATCCCATCTAATGACACATGGTCCATATTCCTCTATTGTGTCTCTGACCTGCTGAGGTTTCTAGTACTTTCTATTTATATTTCAGATTTCCTACATCCAGGATATTTCGCTTTTTGTATCCTTGGTACTCTGTTGAATACTACATAACCGGTTTTATTATCTGATGCAGTTAGATTTCAAAAGGTATCTCTGTAAGTATATTTTTCTATCATTTATACTATATATATTAAATATATTGTTTATTTGCAAATATTTCCTACTGCTGGCATAACATTTGGTCACAATTATCAGTCAACTTTACCCACTGTAACTTGGCATGACACTTGTCATTCAGTTGTATAAGTCAATTGTTGGACATTACCTTCTAGTCTCACCACTAAATTTGATTCCACCTTGTATAATCAAACAGTTAATTCATTGTACAGTTGCCAAATTGAATAGCATAATATGAAATGCCTTACATAGGTAACACTTTTTGCTATTCACAAACTTCAGAACTTTGTGCCACCATTTCTCATTGTAAATGACTATATTAATATTTCCCATTCAATTTTATTATGTAAATTGTTCTGCAGTTGCCATGGCTGTAGTGACCATTAGGTGGCTTCACGCAACAAGTTTTGTTCTCTCCCAATTCCATAACCATCCAGTTTATCAAAACAAAAAGCAGGTTTTTCAATTGACAGCATCAGATGTGAATTAACTCTGGCATGAAGACAGTAAATCAGAGACTGTAGTCTCTCTCTCTCTCTTTCTCTCTCTCTCTCTTTCTCTCTCTCTCTCTCTGTCTTATTTTGGCTTCAGGTTGCTATCAGTCAGTCCTTGTCCCCTGTTCTGCTTCCATCGTTTTTAGTCCTGTTGCTTGCTTCTTTTTTAAACGTCTGTCATCCTGCTTTTTTCTCTATCTTCATTTTGTTTTGAAGTGACCGAAAGTGGTCATGAAGAAAGGGGAAAGGAGCTACTGAGGACTACAAGCTGTGTTTTCTGATGGAGGTTGCAAGTGGAGAATAATGAATGAAGGGAATAATCTAACCTCATCAAGGGGTTTCACTCCCTTATTAGGAATATAAAGTAATTATTTAAATAAATCTAATTATATTAAATTTACACAGTTATTTTTAAAAATATATCTGAATTTCTTGACTGATAACCAAGATAACTAACTAAGGGTTACGATGGTGACGACTAATGGTAACGATTCTCCACTGCACATTCGCCACTGATGATTAGCCACTGCTAGCTCTCCACCAGCGTTTCTCCACCGGGGTCGTTTGACCTCTGGAGACTATTCACCACCGGAAATATATACATGTACTGATTGTTTTCCCTCCCTCCTGTTCTTTCATACTTCTCAGTCCCCTTTATTTATACAACTGCATACTACATATTGATAAAAAAAGAGGTAAAATAAATATCATTTTATTGGTTTATATATAAAAATGAGTTACAAACTTTAACCAGAAAAAGGAAATATATTTTAAAAATATTTATTATGGCAGTAAAATCTCACATTAATATTAAACAATGAAATTTCAGTTCATTTGATAGTTATGCGCTATTCCTCTAAGATATTCCAATCTCTTTCACCGTATTCAAGAACAACGCAACGTAAACACTACCTTAACCAATATAACAACAATTTTATAGAGTTTAGATATGCTTGTTCTCTAACATTTTAAACGTTGTTAAATTTTTAAAAATCTATTAACAAAAATAAATCGTTATTAAAACAAGTAAACGCTACCACCAATATTCAAAATATACGACTTATTTGCGGTGGCGAATTGCCTTCAGTGGCCAATGGGCTGTGGCTAAGCGTCCTCAGTGGACAAAGGGCAGTGGCTAATCGTTCGCGGTGAATCTGCTGTGGCAAATGGTCCACCCCGGAGGCAGTGGCATGGCAGTAATTTCTACTAGGCGGAAGTGAGTACTGCAGATACTGGAGATTAGAGTCAAGATTAGAGTGGTGCTGGAAAAGCACAGCAGGCTAGGCAGCTTCCGAGGAGCAGGAAAATCAACGCTTCAGGCAAAAGCCCTTCATCAGGAGGTTCTAGTAATTTCTACTAGCCTAGTAAC
Organism: Chiloscyllium plagiosum; assembly: GCF_037043375.1. Classification (NCBI taxonomy): domain Eukaryota; kingdom Metazoa; phylum Chordata; class Chondrichthyes; order Orectolobiformes; family Hemiscylliidae; genus Chiloscyllium; species Chiloscyllium plagiosum. Next base: position 55,549,293 of record NW_028270161.1, read on the forward strand.
ATAATCCCCGGACTAATGGAACACATAGGTTCAACTTCCACCATGATAGTGAAATTTGATAAAAATATCAAAATTGGAATAATAAGCAAGCCTAAGGATGGACACTGTTAATTGTTATTAAAAGAAAATGGTCACTAATGTCCTTTAGGGAACAAAATAGATCATCCTTACTTGATCTGGCCTAAAATGCTCCAGAACCACAGAAATATGGTTAATGCTTAACCTTTTCTGGGCAATTAAGGATAGGGCAATAAAAGTTGGTTTAACCAGCAACATTCACATCCTATTAAAAAAAGAAAGGTGTATATAAACATCCAAACTTTGCTGTTAAGTGTTTAAACTCACACCTAACAACTAATATTTTCATCCCTGCTTCATTTCTATGTCATCATGTACACAAAGGAACTACAGATGTTTGTCATTGTGTTCTGGAATCATAGTAAAATCACAAATTCTAGCAAGAATTGCTATGTGGGGAGTTGTCAATGTTTTCACCTGGGCTTCACAGAGTTTCCTTACAACTTTTGTGGCTACACCTTCAGTTCATATACAAAACTACTCTTTGATTTTCCAGTGGGCAGAGCTTATTATCAGACTTTGCATTTTATCCTTTCATGTGATATAGGTGAATCTGGCTAGGCCTGCAATTATTGGCCATCTCTGATTACCCTTGAGAAGGTGGTGGTGAACTGCCTTCCTGAACCACTGCAGTTCATTTGGTGTGAGGCCATTTACAGTGCTGTTTCGAAGCAAGTTCCAGGATGAAGGACTGACAATATGATTCCAAGTCAGGATGCTGTGTGCCTTACAGAGGAGCTTTCAAGTGGTGGTATTCCCATGTATCTGCTGCCCTTGTCCTCCTAGGTTAGAGAGATCATGGATATGGAATGTGCTGTCCAAGAAGCCCTGATGAATTTCTGCAATGCACCCAGTGGATGGTATGCACTGCTGCCATTGCGTATTACTCAGAGCAGAGTTCCTTGCTCCTGACAGGTTTTTATAGTTACAGTATTTATATAGCTGGTCCAGTTTAGTGATGACCCCAAGAATATTATTAATAGGAATTCAGTGATAGTAATATTGAGTGTCAAGGGATAATGGTTAGATTCTGTCTTGATGGAGTCGGTCAATGTTTGGTACTTGTGTGGCCATTTAATACCTAAGCATGGATGTTTTCTAGGTCTTGCTGCATATGGACACAGATGGCTTCATTATGTGTGGCATCATATATAGCATTTAAGTCTGTTCAATTATTGGCAAATATCCCCAAGTCTAACCTTATGATGGAGGTAAGGTCACTGATGAAGCAGCTAAGAATGGTTGAATTTAGGACAATATCATGAGGAACTTTTCTTCCTTACTTTTTCATCAATATTGTTGATCATTCAGGATATTCTGGCCTTGGATATCCCACATTTTTTCTCATGGGTATGTCCCCAGTTGCACACTAGTCATCTCCTTTTTGAAAGTCTTCCATTTTTCATCCAGTCTTTTATCCATTAAAATTTGTTTCCAATTAACTTGCTCTGTTTAACTTTTAAACACCTTTGGGGAGGCAATGGCCTAGTAGTATTATTGTGGACTATTAATCTAGAGACCGAGGTTTGAATCAAATCATGGGAAATGGTGGAATTTGAATTTAATAAATATTTGGAATTAAGAGTCTAATGATGACCATGAATCCATTGTAAACTGTCGGAAAAATGCATTTAATGTCCTTTAGGGAAGGAAGTTGCCATCCTTCCCTGGTCTGGCCTGCATGTGACTTCAGACCCACAGCAGTGAAGTTGACTCTTAACTGCCATTTAGGCAATTAGGGATGGGCAATAAATGCTGGCCTAGCCAACAAAGCCCATGAATAAATTTAAAAGATATGCACTTTTCCACTCTGGTATCTTAATCCTTGACTGATATTTATCCTTTTTCAACTTAATATTAAACCTAATTATATTATGATTGCTATTTCCCAAATGCTCTCCTCCTCTAAAATTTTCCACTTGGCCTGCCTCATTTCCTACAAGCAGATCCAGCACAGTTTCCTCTTGGGTATGACTGGAAATGTACAGTTCCAGAAAGTTCTCCAGCATGCATTACAGGAATTTCTCCTGTTCTGCGTTCTACAATCTACCTTTTATTTCCAGTCTATCCTGGGGTAATTGAAATCACCAATCACAACCCTACTTATGTCGCATGTTTTTATAACCTTCCCTCAAATGCTCTCTTTGACTTCCTCCCCACTATTTGGAGGTCTATAAAAAATACCAACAAGGCCACTGCTCCCATCCTGTTTCTCACCTCCAATCATATAGATTCTCTTTCAGGAACTGCATCTCATTCAAGGGCTATGACATTATCTTTGACCAAGTCTGCTGCACCTCCTCCCTTTTCACCCATCCCAACTTCATACTCAAGAGTTTATAACCCAGGGCTTCAGCCACAGTTCTGCCAATGATACTATGTAATATCTCCCTACAGCAATTTTTGTTTCCAGTTCCCTAATTTTGTTCTCTATATTCCATGCATTTACACACTCGCAACTTAACACTGCCCTTATTTCTTTCTTGCCCAATGGAAGATGAGTGTTTCTTTTTCACTGTCAACATTCTAACCTTCCCTCATTTCCTTTTCCATGCTCCCCATCCTCTTTCTTTTGCCCATACTGGTACTTCCAAAAGTAGGTCCATTGATCAACTCACCCACCCCAACATGAACTGATTGTTCAACCTCCTTTTCCAGAAGTTCTTTGACACTAGACCCTTTGAGATTCCCTTCTCAGTTGTGATGAGTGAGCCAACCTTTCTTAGAATTCTCCTCAGTCACTTCTCACTACTATCCTCTGTTCCAGTTGTTCAGCATTTGGACTGTTGATCTAGTTTTGAGTTGTTGCACTGTTCCAAGTCAGGCCCATTAGCATGGCAGCAGTACCACATAACATACCAAAGGGTGTCCTCAATGTGAAGATTACACTTCATCTCCACAAGACTGGGCAGTGGTTTCTCCTACTGATACTTCCTAAGACAGAAACCTCCAAGACAGATAGATTGGGTGAGGTCAAGTAGGTCTTACCCTTTTGTCGGTTCTCTTATTACTTGCTGTAGACTCAATCTAGCAGCAATGCCCTGTGGCACTTGACGAGCTTAATCAATATTGGTGCATTCTTGCTGATGGACATTGAAGCTCCTTGTGCCCTTGTCACACTTAGTGTTTCCTCCAAGTGTGTTCAACATTGAACAGCATTGATTCATCAGCCAAGACGGAGTACAGAGGAACCTTGATTATTCGGCATTCAATTATCCGAATTTCGGATTATTCGGCAAGATTGCAAGGTCCCAATGCTTGGCTAAACAGTGTATCCGGCATTTGATTATCCAAATTTCGATTATCTGAAAATAATACTCCCTGCCCGTGTCATTCGGATAATCGAGGTTCCTCTGTAGTAGATAGTAATCAGCATGAGGTTTCCTTGCATATGTTGATCTGATGCCTTAAGATTGCATGGAGTCCAGAGCCTATGATGACAACTCCAACGGCAATGTTTTTATCGCACATTGGGTAGGTCCCACCTAGAACACGGCATTATTATTGTGTATTTATAGGCATCACACTCACAGAAGGAGGTCAGGTCTTGGAGAAGCTACAGAGGAGATTTACTATCATGACCAGGAAGGTCAGAAACTAGAGGACACAGATTTAAAGTAATTAACAGAAGGATGAGAAGAAATTGTTTTGATTCTGAGCCATAATGATCTGGAATGTTCTACATGGAAGTGCAATGGAAGGAGATTCAGTAGTAACTTCCAAAGAAGATTTAAATACTTATTTGAAAAATAGAAACTTTTAGGGCTGTGGGGAGAGTGTAACTAATAGGGCTTTCAAAGAGCTGGAACAAACACAAACTGAATAGCCTCCTATGCTCTATGATTCTAATTAATCTTCCTTTGATGAATTAGAAATGTAAGAGCAGATTTTCAACTTCAGTGCCTCATAAACACATATTAGATATTTATAATATCGCTAATAATATTATTAATAAGCTCCAAAGTCTTAATGTTCTAAGAAGCCAGGACAGCCAGAATGGATTGACTAACCTTCAGTGTGAATTCCATTATTTATAAAATTTGAAGTAAAACTATAAAGCCTGCAAAGGAATGAATTATAATGTTTGTTGAAAAATGGATTGGCAGTTGGATGATCTGCAATACAGATCTGATCAGATAAATCTGGCTGGTCTTCCAGATTTTACCCCATGTAAACCTGAGGTAATCCAAAACTCTACTGCCCATTTTCTTAATTCACATCTAATTCCAAATCCCTATCAACTTTCTATTCTCATTAGCACCCAGTCAAGTAAAACCTTAATTTTAAAGCTCCAATCCTTGTTTTCGAGGCCTTCCCTAACTCTGCAATCTTCTCAAACTCCACAACTCTCCAAGATACGTTCAACTCGAAAGGGTTGATTTAGTTTAAGAGGAGTTGAAACTTTATTGCTGGAACAGCACAGCAGGTCAGGCAGCATCCAGGGAACAGGAGATTCGACGTTTCGGGCACAGGCCCTTCTTCAGGAATGAGCAGAGAGTGTTCAGCAGGAGAAGATAAAAGGTAGGGAGGAGGGACTTGGAGGAGGGGCGTTGGAAATGTGATAGGTGGAAAGAGGTCAAGGTGAGGGTGATAGGTCGGAGTAGGGTGGAGGCGGAGAGGTCAAGAAGAAGACTGCAGGTCAGGAAGGCGGTGCCGGGCTGGAAGGATCCGGCTGAGACAAGGTGGGGGGAGGGAGGGGGTTAGTTTAAGAGGATGTTGCTGGGACTGGAAAGTTTGAGCTACAAGGGGAGGCTAGGTAAACTGTGACATTTTTTCCTGGAATGTCAGAGGCTGAGGGTGATCTTACAAAGGTTTATAAAATTATGAGGGGCATAGATAAAGTGAATAGCCAAGATCTTTTTCCAAGGGTAGAGGAGTCCAAAGCTAGATGGCAAAGGTGAGCAGGGCAAGATTTAAAAGGGACCTGAGGGGCAATTTTTTCACAAGGGTAGTGCATGTATGGATTGAGCTGCCAGAAAAAGTGGTGGAGGCGGGTACAATTACAATATTTAAAAGACATTTAGACAGGTACATGAATAGAAAAGGTTTAGAGGAATAGGGGTCAAATACAGGCAAATGGGGCTAGTTCCATTTAAGTTACTAGTCGGCATGGACGAGTTAGGTAGAAGGGTCTGTCTCTGTGCTGTATGACTCTATCTAATTTTGCTCTTTCCAAATTGCCCCAATTTTAATCACAGCATAACTGATGGCTGTGCCTTCTGTTGCCTGGGGTCTTAAGGTACAGAAATGTCTCCCTACACTTTTCTACATTCCTATATCATTTCTCTCCTTCAAGGCATTCTTTATAACTACCCCAACCTACCTATCTTAACTAACCTTAATATCTCTTTGTGGTTTTGTATCATATTTTGTTTATAATGCTCTGTGATGTGTCTTGTCACATTTAGAACATAGAACATAGAAGAATACAGCGCAGTACAGGCCCTTCGGCCCTCGATGTTGCGCCGATCCAAGCCCACCTAACCTACACTAGCCCACTATCCTCCATATGCCTATCCAATGCCCGCTTAAATGCCCATAATGAGGGAGAGTCCACCACTGCTACTGGCAGGGCATTCCATGAACTCACGACTCGCTGAGTAAAGAACCTACCCCTAACATCTGTCCTATACCTACCCCCCCTTAATTTAAAGCTATGCCCCCTTGTAATAGCTGACTCCATACGTGGAAAAAGATTCTCACTGTCGACCCTATCTAAACCCCTAATCATCTTATACACCTCTATCAAGTCACCCCTAAACCTTCTTTTCTCCAATGAAAACAACCCCAAGTGCCTCAGCCTTTCCTCATACGATCTTTCTATCATACCAGGCAACATCCTGGTAAACCTCCTCTGCACCCGTTCCAGTGCCTCCACATCCTTCCTATAGTATGGCGACCAAAACTGCACACAATACTCCAGATGTGTCCGCACCAGAGGCGACCAAAACTGCACACAATACTCCAGATGTGACCGCACCAGAGTTTTATACAACTGCAACATGACCTCAGTATTCTGGAACTCAATTCCTCTACCAATAAAAGCCAGTACGCCATATGCCTTCTTCACCGCACTATTTACCTGGGTGGCAACTTTCAAAGATTTGTGTACATGGACACCAAGATCCCTCTGCTCATCCACACTACCAAGTATCCGACCGTTAGCCCAGTACCCCATCTTTTTATTACTCTTACCAAAGTGAATCACCTCACACTTAGCTACATTGAACTCCATTTGCCACCTTTCTGCCCAGTTCTGCAGCTTATCTATATCCCGCTGTAACCTACCACATCCTTCCTCACTGTCTACAACTCCTCCGACTTTCGTATCATCCGCAAACTTACTCACCCAACCTTCTAACCCCTCCTCCAGGTCATTTATAAAAATGACAAACAGCAATGGTCCCAAAACAGATCCTTGCGGAACACCGCTAGTGACGGCACTCCAAGATGAACCTTTGCCATCAACTACTACCCTCTGTCTTCTTCCAGCCAGCCAACTCCTAATCCAAACCTCCAACTCACCCTCAATGCCATACCTCCGTATTTTTTGCAGTAGTCTACCATGGGGAACCTTATCAAACGCCTTACTAAAATCCATATACACCACATCTACCGCTTTCCCCTCGTCCACCTCCTTAGTCACCTTCTCAAAGAATTCAATAAGGTTTGTGAGGCACGACCTGCCCTTCACAAAACCATGCTGACTATCCTTGATCACATTATTCCTATCCAGATGTTCATAAATCCTATCCCTTACAATTCTCTCTAAGATTTTGCCCACAACAGAAGTGAGACTCACCGGCCTATAGTTACTAGGGTTATCCCTACTCCCCTTCTTGAACAAGGGAACCACATTTGCTAGCCTCCAATCTTCTGGCACTACTCCTGTAGACAACGAGGACATAAAAATCAAGGCCAATGGCTCTGCAATCTCTTCCCTTGCTTCCCAGAGAATCCTAGGATAAATGCCATCAGGCCCAGGGGACGTATCTATTTTCACCCTTTCCAGAATTTCCAACACCTCTTCTCTACATACCTCAAAGCCATCCATTCTACTTAATTGTGACTCAGTACTCACATTGACAACAATGTCCTGTTCCTGATTGAATACTGACAAAAAGTATTCATTCAGTGTCTCCCCAATCTCTTCAGCCTCCACACGCAACTTCCCACTACTATCCTTGACTGGACCTATTCCTACCCTAGTCATTCTTTTATCCCTGACATACCTATAGAAAGCCTTAGGGTTTTCCCTAATCCTACCAACTAAGTCACCATAAACCCGGGTTCAATTCCCGCCTCAGGCGACCGACTGTGTGGTGTTTGCACATTCTCCCCGTGTCTGCGTGGGTTTCCTCCGGATGGTCCGGTTTCCTCCCACACTCCAAAAATGTGCAGGTCAGGTGAATTGGCCACGCTAAATTGCCTGTAGTGTTAGGTGCAGGGGTAAATGTAGGGGAATGGGTCTGGGTGGGTGCGCTTCAGCGGTTTGGTGTGGACTTGTTGGGCTGAAGGGCCTGTTTCCACACTGTAAGTAATCTAATAACTAATTGCTTTACCATTCCTTACCACAACATACCATTCACTTTCTCCCAATGCACTTGAAACAAATATTTTTTTAGAAATGTTGCTATATGTGTAGTTAAAAATCTTACAACACCAGGTTATAGTCCAACAGATTTATTTGGAAGTACTAGTTTTCAAAGCATTGCTCCTTCAACTAGATACCTGATGAAGGAACAGCGCTCTGAAGTACTTCCAAATAAACCTGTGGGACAATAACCTGATGTTGTGTGATTTTTAACATTATCCGCTCCAGTCCAACACCAGCACCTCCACATCATGGCTATATATATATATAGGAAATTTCTGAACATATTTATACACTATCTGCATAAAGTGCATAGCTTATTTGGACCATGATCATGTTTTGACACTTACAGTTCCCAACATCATAATACTTTGGTTGATTTGTAGCTCAACTCCACTTTTCAATGATTGATTCACCTCCCTTGCTTCCCTCCCGAGATAACAAAACCTATCTTTCTTAGTCCTGAATATTTTAATTTACACCAATCCAACACCCACTCCCCAAAACTCTGTTACAGCATTTTGGAGGATCACATTCCATTTTGATTTCCAAATCTTTTAAACAAAAGTTGCACTCAATGACTTCTTGCAACTGAAAAATTGCACATTTCCTACCTGAAACGAGTTCTATACTTGGTAACTTTGCATCAACATCTTCGACAACTCGTTCCCTGCTTGATGATCTGCTTCTTAATTCCATTTCCTCCCTGGATCCGCTACTTATTGCACTCTACAAAATAGTAAAATGATTGTTCAATTTTACGAAGATTATTGATAGTAAGGAAATTGGGGGTGGTGGGGGGGGGGGGGCAGGGTGCAATTGCCTATTGGTAGTATCACTGCACTATTCATCAGAAACTCTGCTAATGTTCTGTGGACACAGGTTCAAATCCTGCCATGTCAGATGGTGGAATTTGAATTCATTTTTTTTTAAATTCTGGAATTAAAAATCTATTGATGGCCATGAAGTCACTGTCGATTTTCAGAAAAACCCATCTGGTTCACTAATATCCTTCAGGAAAAACAAATAGCCATCCTCACCTGGACTGGCCTACATGTGACTTCAAACCCACAGCAATTTGGTTGACTCTCAACTGCCCTCTGAAATGGCCATTCAGTTGTACCAATCGCTACAAAGTCTCAAAGCAATGAAACTGAACAAATCACCTGGCATCGACCTGGCCACCTGAAAAGACAATGGCAGTAACAGCCCTTTTGACCATGCAGGATCCTAACATCTGGGAGCTGGTGCCAAAATTGGGAGAGCTGTCTCACAGAGTAGTCAAAAAAAGCGTGACATTGTCTGTAAGGTATGATTCCATGAGCATGATTATATCCCAGACACCACCACTACCATCACCATCTCTGGATATGCACTGTCTCACCAGCAGGCAAGACCCAGCAGAGGTGGTGTACAATCGGGAGGGTGTTGCCCTGGGAGTTTTCAATGTTGACTCTGGAAATCATGAAGTCTCATGGCTTCATGTTAAACATAGGCAAGGAAACCTCCTGCTGATTACCACATACCATCCTCCCTCAGCTGACAAATCGGTACTACACTTACAAGAAGCAAGTAGGATGGCAAGGGCACAAATATACTCTGGGTGGGGGATTTCAATGTTCACCACCAAGAGTGGCTCAGCAGCAATATTACTGATCAAGCTGGTCGAACCCTAAAGACATAGCTGCTGCACTGGGTCTACAGCAGGTATTGAGGGAACCAACAAGAGGGAGAAACATACTTGACCTCATCCTTACCAATCTGCCAGCTGTCCATGACAGTATCGGTAACAGTGACCACCACACAGTCATTGTGGAGACGAAGTTCCACCTTTACATTGAGAATAACCTTCATCATGTTATGTGGCACGATCATCATGTTAAATGGGTCAGACTTCAAACAGATTTGGCAACTCAAGAGTGGGCATCCATGAGGTTCTTTGCACCATGGACACAATTCAATTGTGCTCTAGCACAATCTGTAATCTCATAGTCAGGCATATCCCCCACTCAACCATCAAGCCAGGGAATCAACCCTGATTTAATGGAGAGTGCAGGAGAGCATGTCAGAAGCAGAACCAGGCATACTAAAAATGAGGTGTCAACCTGGTGAAGTCACCAAACAGAACTGCATAAGCAACAAATGGCAGAAAGAGCTAAGTGATCCCACAACCAATGGACAAAATTGAAACTCTGCAGTCATGCCACATCGTGAATGATGGTGGACAATTAAACAACTCACTGGAGGCTACACAAATATCCCTATTCTCGATGATGGAGAGCCCAGCACAGCAGTACAAAAGGTAAGACTGAAGCTTTTGCGAGAAGTGCAATTATAGATGATCCATCTCAGCCTCCTTCAGTGGTCCTCAGCATTACAGATGTCTTTAGCCAATTCAATTCACTCCACATGACATCAAGAAAAGGTTGGAGGTACTAGATACTGTAAAGGCTATGGGCCCTGACAACAGTCAAGCAAAAGTACTGAAGGCTCCAGAACTTGCCGCTCCCCTAGCCAAGTTGTTCCAGTACAGTTACTACACTGGCATCTACCCGACAATGTGGAAAATTGCCCAGGTATGTCCTGTACTTAAAAAGCAAGACAAATCCAACCAGGTCAATTACCGTCCCGTCAGTCTACTCTCAACCATCAGTAAAGTGATGGAAGGTGTCATCCTTAGTGCTTCTGAGCAGCACCTGCTCAGCAATAACCTGCAGAGCGATGCCCAGTTTGGGTTCTATTACAGTCTTGGTTCAAATGTGGACAAAAGAACTGAATTCCAGAGGTGAGGTAAGACTGACAGCTCTTGACATCAAAGCTGCATTCAACTGACTGTGGCACCAAGGAGCCCTAGCAAAACTGGACTCAATGAGTACTGGGGGCAAATTCTCTGGTCTCTCAGGAGTCATACCTGGCATAAGGGAAGATGTTCATGGTTGTTGGAGGTCAATCAAACCGACTCCAGGACATTTCTGCAGGACTGCCTCAGAATAGTGTCCTAGGCCCAACCATTTTCAGCTGCTTCATCAAAGACCTTCCCTCCATCAGAAGTGGGAATGTTCACCGATGATTGCACAATGTTTAGCACTATTCACAATTCCTCAGATATTGAAGCAGTCCATGATCAAATGCAACAAGATCTGGCCAATATCCAGACTTGAGCTGATAAGTAGCAAGTAACATTTGTGCCACACAAATGCCAGGCTATGACCATCAGCAATAAGGGGCAATCTAACCATCACCCCTTGATATCCAATGGTCTTACCATCACTGAATCCCCCACTATCAACATCCTTGACGTTATCATTGATCAGAAACTCACTGGACTCATCACATAAACACAATGGCTACAAGGGCAGCTTAGAGGCTAGGAATACAGAGGTATGTAACAACTTCCTGACCTCCCAAAGACTGACATGTCTGGAGTTTGCTTTGAAGCCACGTTGACAATGTATACTCTTCCAACAAAAGTTAACTACAGTCCAGATTGATACATCTTCCTAACAAACTGTAGCTGCAGTTCAAACAGAAATTATTGGAAATTATGAGGTATTTGTGTGACTTTCCTTTTCATCAGCAGCACATATAATAAGCAGACAATTGAAATCACCTATTTACTACTACCACAAAAAAAATGAAAGTACCCCACTGGGTTACGCCACATGTGAGGAGAAGTACATTTTGACTGGGTGCATGGAGTGTTCAATATTAAATCAGGCCCTAACTTTACACCTATTCCACAACTTCAATTAACTTGTCAGAGGTGACTTAGCATTCTCATCTCTTAGTCAGAATGAGGATTCAGGTCCCTTTCTAGGAATTGAGCTGCTACATTCAGTATGGTACCAAGGATATGCTGTACTGTTAGTGGTGTTGCCTTTCAGATGAAACACAAACTAATGCCCATCTGCCCTCTCAGGTGGATGTAAAAGATCCTATTGGCACCATCATGAAGAACAGCAGTTGACTTCTCTCCAGTTTCCTGGCCACTATATCAATTTGCTGTAGTAGTTTTTAGGGTAAAATGTGGATTTCCAACTCACTGGCTTGCCACCAAATGGCTATAGGCTGCTGCCACTGCCCATCAGAAGTTTGAGGGCAGCATATCTGATATCTTCCAATTATCATTCAAGCCAAGTACCTCAGAGTTAAGAATTTGTTAATCTACCCTCATGCAGAATGTTAAAAATCATACAACACCAGGTTATAGTGCAACAGGTTTAATTGGAAACACACTAGCTTTCAGAGCGTTGCTCCTTCATCAGGTGATAGTGGAGGACTCAATCCTAAAACACAGAATTTATAGCAAAAATTTACAGTGTGATGCAACTGAAATTATACATTGAAAAATATTTTGATTGTCTGTTGAGTCTTTCATCTGTTCAAATACCATGATAGTTTCACTTCTTTCATGTGTACATCACAAAACCTTTTTTAAAAAAGTTGCATTCTCAGGTTAGCTGTAAAAATAGGTGATAGCTAGACAACATGTTGAAGGTGTTAGCCCCCTGTGTTCTCTGTCTATGCCATGATGTTTAGATTGATTCTAATCTAAAAGGTGAGATAACAGAGTTTTACATGAATTCATGCAGTTTTTGAGCAAAGTACAATGTAACTTTGCAAGTACAAATTCACCCCACAAAATATATGTGTGTGTGTGTGTGTCTGTGTGTGTGTGTGTGTGTGTGTGTATTGCAATGGTGGTCACCTGTACTGTGACATGAACTCAAGATCCTGGTTGAGGCCCTTCCTATGGGTACCGAACTTAGCTATCAGCCTCTGCTCGGCCACTTTTCTCTGCTGCCTGTCCCGAAGTCCGCCTTGGAGGATGGTCACTCGAAGATCCGAGGTTGAATGTCCTGGACCACTGAAGTGTTCCCCAAGTGGGAGGGAACATTCCTGTCTGTTGATTGTTGTGCGGTGCCCATTCTTCCGCCGTCGTTGCCTTTGCTCGGTTTCCCCAATGTACCATGCCCCAGGGCACGGTATATTGGGCATGAATGGGCACCGCACAACAATCAACAGACACAGTGGGCTAACACCTTCAACATATTGTCTAGCTACCACTCTAGCTCAACAGACAATCAAGGTATTTTTCAATGTATAATTTCAGTTGCATCACACTGTAAATTTTTGCTATAAATTCTGTGTTTTAGAATTGAGTCCTCTAATATCACCTGATGAAGGAGTGACGCTCCAAAAGCTAGTGTGTTTCCAATTAAACCTGTTGGACTATAACCTGGTGTTGTATGATTTTTAACTTTGTACACCCCAGTCCATATCGCATCTCTAAGTCACTCATGCAGAATGTATGTAAGAACATTTGAAGGAAATTGGGAAGCTTGTCTAGGTGCCAAATGCCAATCTTAACAGCTTTGAAATGTAAATTATCTTTCTAATTTATACTTGCAATTCAAATTAATTTTCTTATAATTCAAAGTCAATATAGCAAATTATAAAAATCAACAGCAAAACAATCAAACCCACAATATCAATTCAATAAAGAATCGAGCTCAACGACTGAACTGGAAAAGAAGTTTTCAAAGTTTAGAGTAGGAAAAAAGATAAATTCTGCAATACCTGTATGGGAATGCACAATTTTTCAAATCTTTACTTTTATATTGCTAGAATCAGCAGATTAGTGTATCACCTGGATATGTGTTACATAGAGGAAACCCATCACTTAAGTTCAATCCAAACTGGTTGTGGTGTTCTTCATTAGTGCAAGTCTATAAACTAAGGATTGTAATTGTATCACAGTGGACAAGGTAGCCACATTCACGGACAATCACCTTAGGTCATTATCTGATGAAGTGGTAACTCCTTCTGCATGGGTGACTATTTGGTCATGAAAGTTCTTGTGTGTGTGTGTGTGTGTGTGTGTGTGTGTGTGTGAGCTGTCCTTTTACTGATGAGGATTTAGGGATAGTTTATAGCATGTGGACTGCTGAATAAGACTAGTGTTTAGAGAAAGTCATTTCAATATAAAGGCATTGAACAACCCAAAATATACCAAATCTCACATTTATTAGAAATCGTATAGCCATTGATAAAACTACTTAAATCTGCCTGTATTCAACATATTCATACCCTTGATCTTGTTAGTCGAATAGGCTTTATTTCTTCATCAGGTAATGGTTTGCTTTCAAGAGTCTGTTGCTCTTCAGACGTTTTTTGTTCTTCATTAACTTTTTGTTCTTCAGGTATTTTCTGATCTTCAATAGTTTGGTATTCCTCTCCCTCTCCCTGTACCTCCATATCCTCGTGCATATCCTGCCTAATTTCAACTGCAACAAGTTTAGTTTTAAAAGCTCTCTGATGAGCATTAAATGCATGGCTGTGGCAAGATATGTGATCATAATCCGTATGTAAGATCCGCACAGCTATATCACTCATTGCCAATGGTTTAGGGAGTTCAAATTCCAAATGGTAATTGACAAATGCGTAGCCTTTAAACCTGTGAGAAAATCAGAAATTATTTTTAAAAGTCTTTTCTTCTGCAATAGCAATAGATAACAATAGTTTATTAGCCAACTTAGCCTAAGTATTAAAAGTTATACTCAAAGAATCCAATATCAGGTGGATTTTATACAAACAGTTCAGTTACTGAACAAGACTAGCTGTGGTGTTCAATTACAGCAACCCCCTCAAGTGACTAACTGACAATTGTGAACAAAATAAACTCAAGTGGCTAATATCTGCTTCTATAATAATGAAAATTAGCAGTGAATTGCAATACCTAGTCATGACCCACTTGTACTTCTTCAACATCTAATAAGTTCCCCAACCATCATATTTATCAACATTTATTCTGGAGAATGTACTGCTTCTGCAAAATTTCTTACCAACAACTGCAAACAACCCAATTTAGCTGATGGGCTGAACTGCCCAGAAAAATTGTGTATATGCTTCGAAGTTCACTTCAGCAGGAGACAGAAGTGAAAACTTAGCTAAAACAAAGTTAAAATTTCCCTCTCAAAAGATGTTAGTGAAAATGCGAGTGATGTTTTAAAACAAATATATCAGGGCAAATTAAGATTACAGAATCAATTGACTCGATCTCTATGGCAGGAACCAAATTTTTAGAATCTCTGCAAAACCATAATTCCCTGGTGTTACACTTGCCCTGAACTCAAGCATCTTATTCTTAATGATTTTGGCATTTAGGTTTTAGGTAATCTCTTCTCTTTCACATTTAAAGTTTCTGCCTTAGCTTATTTACGTTCTCCCCTTCCTCAACTGTTCTGCCCATCTGTTAAAAGTCTTCTATTCCCTTTGCATGCTTAATTTAAATGAATATGAGCTGCATCTACTACAGTAAAAGTCTGTGTTTCTGGACTTGCCTCACAGACCACTTCTTCGTTATTAATCTAGTTTATTGTTATGGAAGAGGTTCAATCTTAGCTGTAAATGTTCCTGCTCCCTTTCAGAAGAAACCTTTATGAATTTTTAGCATTTTCCACTGTTTACATAACACTTTGCGCACATCCTACTCAGCATTCTATTGAACTCATTCAACCATAAAGCAATATCTTTATAATGCAGTTCAGTCACAAACATTTTGATCTGTTTTGCAATCATTTATGGTTTACAGTGGAGTTGTAATGAGTTGAATCACAAGGGCCTGTCCACAGATTTTAGTTTTTTAAAAATTTAATCACAGGATGAGGGCACTGCTGGCTAGACCAGCATTTATTGTCTATCCCTAATTGCCCAGAGGGTAGTTAAGAGTCAATCACATTGCTATGGGTCTGGAGTCACATATAGGCTAGACCAGATAAGAACGCAATTTCCTTCCCTGAAGGGCATTAACAAAACTGATGGGATTTTCTGACAATTGGCAATGGATTTGTGGTCATCATCAGACTCTTAATTTCAGACTTTTTTTCATTGAATTCAAATTCCACTAGCTACCATGGCAAGAGTTAGACTCAGGTCCCTATAACATTACCTGAGCCTCTGGATTAACAGTATGGCAATAATACCACTAGGCCTTACTATGTGTTACGTGGTGCTTCTTTCTAGGTAACCAAGAAAACCACAGCATAACCCAATGTGCGTACATAAATGACCTTTTCATACAGTAAAGTCCATAATAGATGATTAGATATTTATGTTATGTCACTGTCTCATGGTTTCTGAAATGTGTCCATGATAGATTGGTGAATTGGCATGGATGATGTGAGAGCAAAGGGTAATGGTCATAAATTAGTATGAGTTTACACCAAGTTGATATAGTGTCTATAAGGGGCTATGGGATGGGTGAAATATCATGATTTGGAATGTTTAGGTCTGGGTGTGAATTACAGTGTAAGCAATATGTGAAATTTGAACTAAAGGGGTGAATATATAAGAAAACAAATGGGACAAAATTCTAGAGAACCAAGGCGGATTTTCTAATTATTACATTTGGTAGTCCTTGTCCTCAATGTGAATTGGATTGACTCCATCCGCATCCACATCTTGGAACAAAGATCCCCAGCCATTAGGTTTATATTTTCCCAAGGCAAATCCGAAGAGCTGTTAAGTATACTGTCTCGACCCAACAGCATAACAGTGAAAATCCAGTCTTTACATTCCCTGGACTCTTGAATTTGTTTGCGATCTTAGTGCAGTGTGTGATCATCCAAAATTTGCATATTAATGAGTCTCCATAATCATTGCTCGGTTCAAGTTTTGTATCAGATAAATTTGAAATTTGCAAATAGTAAAGTTCATATTCAGTTTACCATTTTTACATGTTAGTTAAGTCGATATAAAAATTGTCAACAAAAACAATAGCTCCACAAATCCTACGGATTCCAGATTGTTGGAGCTTTGACATACACTGCAAGATTCAGAACCTTATGGAAGATTTGGCATGAGAATCTTATAATGAAGGAATTGCCCAGGAAATGTAAACTTCTGATAACCAATTCCTTTGCACCTCAGGACCCTCCACAAATATCTCTGACCCTAAGCTGATGTTGAAGACTCGGGAAAGACCTGTGGAACGTAACCTTATTATGATAGTGTTCAACTGCAATCATCTGACTTTTAATAGCTGGAACCTCTCAAGGGCTAAAATGGTTTTAGAAGGGAAAAAAAAATTGAATTAAAATGGCCACATTGACCACTCAACCAGATTGAGGCAATTTTCGTGAAATCAGTCACTCTGATGACAAGTTAATTTCAGATCAGACTGGGTCTTATTTACTAGTAGTCTCATGAAGCTTGCTTCAACCTGGTTGGTTGGTTGGTCGGTCAATGTGGCCATTTTAATTCAATGATATTCCTTCTAAAACTGAAACCAGTCACTCAGATATATTTCTCCCATTTGATTAAACCTCTTACCATCTACCCTATCTATGCCTCTCATAATTTTGTAAACATCCATCAGGTTGCCCTTCATTCTCCGTCTTTCCAGTGAAAACAATGTAAGTTTATCCAACCTCTCCTCCTATCTAAAACTCTCCAGACCAAACAATATCCTGGTAAATCTTCCCTGCTCCCTCTCCAAAGCAACCACGTCCTCCTGGTAGTGTGGCGAGCAGAACTGCACACAATATTCCAAATGTGGCTTAACTAAAATTTTGTGGAGCTGTAAAACAAAGAGAAAGAAATGTGCAGCAGCATTGGACAAGAAGAACCTTTGCGCATTGCTCCAGTTTGGATGATTCAGGTCCTTATTCTCCCAACATTCCCAAGTTTCAATGGGAAATAATTTGACATTCACCTGCAACAATCTGCATACCTGGGATTTTTGTTGAAGTTTGCCCACAAACAGAGAGTGACGTTCTCATCAGTAACCACTTCTTGCATATTTCCAGTCTCAATGTCAACAAGATCAATGGCTTTCTAAAAAGAAATTCATTTTTTTTAAAAAATGCAATGAATCTTTCAATGATTTCAAGGAGGAATGTTGTCCTTGAAAATAATTGTCTGCCAAATCATCTCCTTAACTTAAAACAACAGTAGAAAATAACAAACATCAAAACACAACATGTCACTTTTGCATAATATCATGACAAAATGACCAACAATTATCTCCATCATTTTTAAATAAAAACAGAATATGCTTGAGAAACACAACACAGTTGGCTACATCTGTGGACAGAGAGAAAGAGAGTGAATATTTTGACTCCAATAATGTTTCTTCAGAACAGACATGTCTGGAAAATTATGTTGACTATATTTTGAATGAAGGTGGAACAGGTGGCAATGGTGTTCAGAGTAAAAGACAAAGGGAAGGTTAATGGGACATGTAGATAGGGAAAAAAGGTTTTAATGATAGATGTGAATTACAAAATAATAGGTCTGCTATGCCAGAGACCAAACTCGTGTTATCAAAACAATGAGTGGGGGTGGGATATATTGGAAATGGAAGACAACATTCATGGTCTGCAGTTCTGGAACTTAATGTTGAATCCTGAAGAATGTAAAGTGCCGAGTGGAAAATGAGATGCTTAGATCAGAGTGGTGCTGGAAAAGCACAGCAGGTCAGGCAGCATCCGAGGAGCAGAAAAATCGATGTTTCGGGCAAAGGATCTGGACCAGATGGGCCAATGGGCTGAGGAGTGGCAGATGGAGTTTAATTCAGATAAATGCGAAGTGCTGCATTTTGGGAAAGCAAACCTTAGCAGGACTTATACACTTAATGGTAAGGTCCTAGGGAGTGTTGCTGAACAAAGAGACCTTGGAGTGCAGGTTCATAGCTCCTTGAAAGTGGAGTCGCAGGTAGATAGGATAGTGAAGAAGGCGTTTGATATGCTTTCCTTTATTGGTCAGAGTATTGAGTACAGGAGTTGGGAGGTCATGTTGCGGCTGTACAGGACATTGGTTAGGCCGCTGTTGGAATATTGCGTGCAATTCTGGTCTCCTTCTTATGGGAAAGATGTTGTGAAACTTGAAAGGGTTCAGAAAAGATTTAAAAGGATGTTGCCAGGGTTGGAGGATCTGAGCTACAGGGAGACGCTGAACAGGCTGGGACTGTTTTCCCTGGAGCGTCGGAGGCTGAGGGGTGACCTTATAGAGGTTTACAAAATTATGAGGGGCATGGATAGGATAAATAGACAAAGTCTTTTCCCTGGGGTCGGGGAGTCCAGAACTAGAGGGCATAGGTTTAGGGTGAGAGGGGAAAGATATAAAAGAGACCTAAGGGGCAACTTTTTCACGCAGAGGGTGGTAAGTGTATAGAATGAGTTGCCAGAGGATGTGGTGGAGGCTGGTACAATTGCAATATTTAAGAGGCATTTGGATGGGTATACGAATAGGAAGGGCTTGGAGGGATATGGGCCGGGTGCTGGCAGATGGGACTAGATTGGGTTGGGATATCTGGTTGGCATGGAGGGGTTGGACCGAAGGGTCTGTTTCTATGCTATACATCTCTATGACTCTATGATTCTAAAAGCTCTTCATCAGAAATAGAGGCAGAAAGCCTCCAGGGTGGAGAGATAAATGGGGGAGGTGGGGCTGGGGAGAAGGTAGCAAAGAGTACAATAGGTGAATGGGGGTGGGGATGGAGGTGATAGACAATAGACAATAGGTGCAGGAGTAGGTTATTCTCCCCTTCGAGCCAGCACCATCATTCATTATGATCATGGCTGATCGTCCTCAATCAGTATCCTGTTCCTGCCTTATCCCCATAACCCTTGATTCCACTATCCATAAGAGCTCTATCCAACTCTTTCTTGATTGGTCAGAGAGGAGGGTGGGGGAAGGTTGCAAAGAGTACAATGGGTGAATGGGGGTGAGGATGGAGGTGATAAGTAAGAGGGGAGGGTGAAGCAGATAGGTGGGAAGGGAGATTGGCAAGTGGGACAGGTCATGAGGATGGTGCTGAGCTGGAAGGTTGGAACTGGGGTAAGGTGGGGGGAGGGGACATGAGGAAATTGGTGAAGTCAACATTGATGCCCTGGGGTTGGAGTGTTCCGAGGCGGATGATGAGGCTTTCTTCCTCCAGTCGTCGGATGGTGAGGGAGCAGTGGTGGAGGAGACCCAGGACTTGCATGTCCTCGGCAGAGTGGGAGGGGGAGTTGAAATGTTGGGCCACAGGGCAGTGGGGTTGATTGGTGCGGGTTTCCCAGAGATTTTCCCTAAAGCGCTCTGCGAGGAGGCGTTCAGTCTCCCCAGTGTAGAGGAGACTGCATTAGGAGCAACGGATACAATAAATGACATTGGTGGATGTGCAGGTAAAACTTTGATGGATGTGGAAGGCTCCTATGGGGCCTTGGATGGTGGTGAGGGAGGAGATGTGGGCATAGGTTTTGCAATTCCTGCAGTGGCAGGGGAGGGTGCCAGGATGGGAGGGTGGTTTGTTGGGGGGCGTGAACCTGACCAGGTAGTCACGGAGGGAACGGTCTTTGTGGAAAGCGGAAAGGGTTGGGGAGGGAAATATATCCCTGGTGGTGGGGTCCGTTTGGAGGTGGCGGAAATGTCGGCGGATGATATAGAACATAGAAAATTACAGCGCAGTACAGGCCCTTCGGCCCTCAATGTTGCGCCGACCTGTCATACCAATCTGAAGCCCATCTAACCTACACTATTCCATGTATGTCCATATGCTTGTCCAATAACGACTTAAATGTACTAAAGTTGGCAAATCTACTACTGTTGCAGGCAAAGTATTCCATAACCTTACTACTCTCTGAGTAAAGAAACTACCTCTGACATCTGTCCGATATCTATCACCCCCCCAATTTAAAGCTATGCCCCCTTGTGCTCGCTGTCACCATACTTGGAAAAAGGCTCTCACTGTCCACCCTATCTAACCCTCTGATTATCTTATATGTCTCTATTATGTCACCTCTCAACCTTCTTCTTTCCAACAAAAACAGCTTCAAGTCCCTCAGCCTCTCCCATAAGACTTTCCCCCATACCAGGCAACATCCTAGTAAATCTCCTCTGCACCCTTTCCAAAGCTTCCACACCCTTCACCAGAACTGTACACAATACTCCAAGTGCGGCCGCACCAGAGTTTTGTACAGCTGTAGCATAACCTCATGGTTCTGGAACTCGATCCCTCTATTAATAAAAGCTAAAACACTGCATACCTTCTTAACAACCCTGTCAACCTGGGTGGCAACTTTCAAGGATCTGTGTACCTGGACACCGAGATCTCTCTGCTCATCTACACTACCAAGAATCTTACCATTAGCCCAGTACTTTGCATTCCGGTTACTCCGACCAAAGTGAATCACCTCACACTTGTCTGCATTAAACTCCATTTGCCACCTCTCAGCCCAGCTCTGCAGCTTATCTATGTCTCTCTGTAACCTACTACATCCTTCGTCACTACCCACAACTCCGCCGACCTTAGTGTCATCTGCAAATTTACTAACCCACCCTTCTACACCCTCATCCAGGTTGTTTATAAAAATGACGAACAGCAGTAGACCCAACACAGACCCTTGCGGTACACCACTAGTAACTGGACTCCAGGATGAACATGTCCCATCAACCACCACCCTCTGTCTTCTTTCAGCAAGCCAATTACTGATCCAAACTGCTGTATCTCCCACAATCCCATTCCTCCGCATTTTATACAATAGCCTACAGTGGGGAACCTTATCGAACGCCTTGCTGAAATCCATATACACCACATCAACCGGTTTACTCTCATCTACCTGTTTGGTCACCTTCTCAAAGAACTCAATAAGGTTTGTGAGGCACGACCTATCCTTCACAAAACCGTGCTGACTATCCCTAATCAAATTATTCTTTTCTAGATGATTATAAATCCTATTTCTTATAACCTTTACCAACACTGAAGTAAGGCTCACTGGTGTATAATTACCAGGGTTGTCTATACTCCCCTTCTTGAACAGGGGAACCACATTTGCTATCCTCCAGTCTTCTGGCACTATTCCTGTGGACAACGACGATTTAAAGATCAATGCCAAAGGCTCGGCAATCTCCTTCCTGGCTTCCCAGAGGATCCAAGGATAAATCCCATCCGGCCTAGGGGACTTATCTATTTTCACACTCTGCAGGATTTCTAATACCTCTTCCTTGTGAACCTCAATCCAACCTAGTCTAGTAGCCTGTATCTCAGTATTCTCCTTGACAACGTTGTCGTTTTCTAGAGTGAATACTGTCGAAAAATATTCGTTTAGTGCTTCCCCTATCTCCTCAGACTCCACACACAACTTCCCACTACTATCCTTGATTGGCCCTAATATTACTCTCGTCATTCTTTTATTCATTAAATACCTATAGAAAGCCTTAGGGTTTACCCTGATTCTATCTGCCAACAACTTCTCATGTCTCTTCCTGGCTCTTCTGAGCTCTCTTTTTAGGAATGCCAAGGTTGGTAAGGTGGAAAGTGAGGACCGGGGGGTTCTGTCCTGGTTACGGTTGGAGGGGTGGGGTTTGAGGGCGGAGGTGTGATATGTGGATGAGATGCGTTGGAGGGCATCTTCAACCACGTGAGAAGGGAAATTGCGATCTCTAAAGAAGGAGGCCATCTGGTGTGTTCTGTGAGGGACCCGGTCCTCCTGGGAGCAGATACCGCGGAGGTGAAGGAATTGGGAATACAGGATGGCATTTTTGCAAAAGGTAGGGTGGGAAGAGGTGTAATCCAGGTAGCTGTGGGAATCCATAGGTTTGTAAAAAATGTCAGTGTCAAGTCATCTCCAAGTCTGGAGATGGAGAGGTCCAGGAAGGGGAGGGAGGTGTCAGAGATGGTCCTGGTGAATTTAAGGTCAGGTTGGAATGTGTTGGTGAAGTTGATTAACTGCTCAACCTTCTCGCGGGAGCACGAGGTGCACCGATGCAGTGATCAATGTAGTGGAGGAAGAGGTGAGGAGTGGTTCCGGTGTAACTACGGAAGATGAACTGTTCTACGTAGCAGACAAAGAGACAGGCATAGTTGGGGCCCATATGAGTGTCCATGGCTACCCCTTTGGTCTGGAGGAAGTGGGAGGATTCGAAGCAGAAATTGTTAAGGGTGAGGACCAGTTCAGCCAAACGAATGAGAGTGTCAGTGGAAGGGTACTGTTGGGGACGTCGGGAGATGAAGAAACGGAGGGCTTGGAGGCCCTGGTCATGGCGGATGGAGGTGTAGAAGAATTGGATGTCCATGGTGAAGATGAGGCGGTGGGGGCCGGAAGTCTTGGAGAAGGTGGAGGGCGTGGATGGTGTCTCGAATGTATGTGGGGAGTTCCTGGGCTAGGGGGGATAGGACAGTATCGAGGTAGGTGGAGATGAGTTCGGTGGTGCAGGAACAGGCTGAGACAATGGATCAGCCGGGGTGCTCAGGCTTGTGGATCTTGGGAAGGAGGTAGAATCGGATGGTGCGGGGTTCCCGAACTATGAGGTTGGAAACTGTGGGTGCTGCTCATCAAGCTTGCATTGGGCTTCACTGAAACACAGCAGCAAGCCTCGGTACTCTCAGTGATGTTGCAGATACGTACTCCAGTAACATAATCTCAGCACCACTGTAACTTATTGACCACCCTATGTTATATAAAATACAATTATTTTCATCACGCTTTCTCCCATAACCCTAATAGCTTAAATTTACTTAAGGACAAAACCGTACTTCAAGATCTTTCCCTCCTCTTATTCCTGCCGTTGGTATAATTCAAAAAACAGAGTTTCCAAACATTACAAACATTGTTATTAATTGATCTACCAGTCTCAGTAAACCCTGCATTACATATTAATACGGTAATAGTTAATGCCATTAAATACTGAAAGAAGTGTGAATGCTGTATATCAGAAACAAGAACAGAAATTGCTGGAAAGGCTCAGCAAGTCTGGCAGCATCTGTAGACAGAAATCAGATTTAACATTTCGAGTTGAATAACCCTTCCTCAGAACTGATGGTATCTAGGTAAATGTCAGTTTATACGCAAAAGATAAGGTTGCGGAGAAGAAGGTGAGGAGTAAATGATAGGTGGGGATAAAGCCCAAAGAGAGATAGAAGAACAGTTGGACAGACACAGAAATGGATAATGATCTGGCTAGGAAGGTAATGGGGCCTGTTAGTCGCTAACACTGGGCTGTGTGTAATAGCAGACAATGTGATAACAAGGCCTAGTGTGTGGGGTCCGTGGGCTCTTGTTCTAAAGCTGTTGAACTTGATGTTGAGTCCAGAAGGATGTCGAGTTCCCAAGTGGAAAATTAGGTGCTGTTCTTCCAGCTTACATTGAGCTTTACTGGAGCACTGCAGGAAGCCTGAGACAGAGATGTTGACCAGAGAACATGGCAGTGTGTTGAAGTGGCAGGCAACTGGAAGTTCTGGGTCTTTTTTTACGAACAGAACGTAACCATTCTGCGAAGCAGTCACCCAGTCTATGCTTCGTTTCCCCAATGTAGAGGAGATCACATTGTGAACAGCAAATGCAGTAGACTAGATTGTGTGAAGTGCATGCAAAACACTGCTTCACCTGGAAGCCTTGGATACTGAGGAAAAGGGCAGTAAACAGGCAGGTGTTACACCTTCTGTGGTTGCAGGGGAAGGTGCTATAGGCCTGTGGAGAGGTGTTGGGAGTGAAGGAAGAATGGACAAGGTTGTCCAGGAGGAAACGGTCCCTGCAGAAGACTGACAAGGGAGGAGAGTGAAAAGATATTATGAAATTGGAGAGGGTTCAGAAAAGACTTATCAGGGTGTTACCAGGGAGGGTTTGAGTTATAAGGAGAAGCTGGATAGGCTGGGAAATTTTCACTGAAGCATAGGAGGTTGAAGGGTGACCCTATAGAGGTAAAATCATGAGGAGCATAGATAAAGCAAATAGCAAAGGTCTCTTCCCTAAGGTGAGGGAGTTCAAAGCTGGGGGGCATATTTTTAAAGTGAGAAGAGAAAGTTTTTAACAAGTTTTAAAAGGCACCTTTTTTACACAGGTTCATATGAGGAATGACTAACAGAGAAAGTGGTGGATGCCTGTACATCATTTAAAAGATATTTGGATAAGTACATGAATAGGAAATATTTTGAGAGATATAGGTTAAACACAGGCAAGTGGGACTAGCTTAGCTTTAGAAAATGGTTGCCATGGACTAGTTGACCAAAGGGTCTGTTTCCATGCTGTATAACTCCATGACTTTATAATCTGAAAATTTGCTAAAGCATCTACCTTTAGGAGGATATCAGTTGCTTTATCATTTATATTGGAAAGAAGTTCCTGAAGATCCCAAATGGTCTGTTGATACTGATCTGAAATTCCCTCCGGCAACTCATCAGGTGGAGTGTCACGTAATACCATTTCCAATTCATCCAAAAGCTGTAACACATTTCATGACAGTCACAGGGCGGATTTCAATGTTGTCTTCATATACAGAACTCAGAAGCTTTTGTTAAATACTTCTAATGTCTACATTAAATGACTCAATATATAAGAAAGAGAATAATCTGAAGAAATAGAACTGTTTTGAAATTTTGTTTCTGGAAGCAACCTTTACCAGTTTCACCTGTGCAAATGCAGGTGCAAAATCTTTAACCAAGCAAGAGAGAGCGAGAGAGGCCATGCCAGTTTGAAGAGCTTGTCTCAAGGGAGAAAGATAATGTGCATGGAGCAAGCATTAAGAAACTTGGATCCACAGGAGAGAGAAAATAGCAAATAGCTTCTAAACATCATATAAGGGGTGAGAGCTGACCTCGGAGGACTTTACAATGTAGTGATCACTATAGCCAAATTTCCATCAAACTGCAGAATTCCTTATAGGTACATTGGATATAAATGCCTCCATGAGGAGTTCAAAGTATATTTCTTTAAAAATTATATCCAACCTATTATAAGGACAGATACACATGGGTGATTTGCAAACACATGGTTTTGTGACAATGCAACTAGTGTTTATTTTTTGTTGTAGTGGATTAATATTGTTATGATAAACCTAATCCTGACACTCTATCATCTTCAACTAATATATAAGCAATTCAACACAGGAAGATAAATTCAAAATTTGGAGATCTACAGTCACTAAAGCTTTCTACCAATTAGTTTTCTGTCATGTTATTACTACATTAACTGATAGGAGATCAATTGCTATGATTAGTCAACACCTTCACTATCAAGGATCATCTACCAGGATAGTGAATATAAACTAGATAAACATTGATCTACCTATAAAATAGTAATTCTAAAACTGGTAGTTTATTATTGCGTCCCAGTGTTCCATTGCATGAGATGAAAGGAAACTAAGCCTAGAGAGAAAGAAACTTGTTTTTTTTTCCCAACCACAATCTAAGGCTGACAATGTTTATTAAGTGCTTACCTGTAATATTACTCTCCCTCCTTCAAGCAAAGTTTTTATATCTGTATTTGGATTCTCCTTTGAAAGATTTATGAAAGTATTAATCTCCTGAGGTATTGTTGGATCAGGAGTCCCATCACAGCGCATGTAACGTTGCCACTGAAAGAACAACAAATAATAACAACAAGAGGTTGCTTATTTAAACATTGATCATTTGGATCAAATATTTAACATCACAATCTAAAAGATGATGCTGAAAACTGAAAGGAACAGAGTGCCTTTTTCATCAAGGAACATCATAATTTGTTCTGAATTTTAAAAATATAAAAAATTCATCACTCCCATTCAATGTCTGATGCTGCCCAGTCACCTTGTGCTCTTTTGGGCTTTCTCCACTATTAAATAGATAGCTTTGCTGAATATAATAGAAATTTCTATATTTTGCATTTAAAAAATCAAAATTTGTTGTTAAAATAACAGTCATCCAACTTTCTGTCATCCCAGTTTTGAAGATGAAACGTCTGCTCATCATGATCATAAAGAAATGCTTTCACAAACAACTTGTGTTCAAATTAAAGAACATCTGAAACTAAACAGCTGGATTTGTGAATTACCACATAAATGGCAAAACTACATTTCCAAATTTCAGAATTTAAAACTCTTCAGTCAGTCCCCCAGCTCTAAGTGTGCTTTATGCAATGATTGCCTGCAGATTTAGGCCCAAAGTTCCCTTATCACTGTACCAGGCTGGTTTCTAACTGTCAGAATTTCATGGGTTTACAACTCACTCAAAAGACTTGGTCACAATAGCCAAGCTAATGCTGCAAAGCATTAGGAACTGGAGGGTAGGAACTGGAATGCACCATCTGCAAGTATGCTGGAGACAGAATAAACTATTCATTCCCAATCTCTATGTCTTAAAATATTGACATGAATGAGATGGTCAGCAGTGTCTGGGGCAGGGGAGATGCAATTCAAGCTCACCTCAACAACTTTTTGAGAGACAGAGTTCCAGGTTTTCACTATGCTTCCTGAGGAAATGCTTCCTGAACTGTTTAATTTTTAACTTAAGGTTATGGTCCCTTGTTCAGGACTTTCCCAATAGAGAAAACATTGTCGATATAAACTATTACTTTCAGACACATTAAATGTATAAATCTTATAAAACAAAGTCATTTAACAACAACACTGCTTTCATATTTAAGTGTTCAACAGACCTAATCTTCTAAAATCAAGGGAATAACAGCCTACACTAGGCAACAATATTGAGAAACATTACCTTCTTCATTTCTCTCTGGCTTTTGTGCACCTTTTGAATAGTAAGTCTATTTCTTTCCAAAATCTGGTAAAGTTCAGGTAGTTCAAGTTCTTTACGTGCTTTATCCTATTTTGATGTGAAAGCAAATCAATCCATGTCAGTTATATTATAAGAAATTGCTCGGGTGTATAATTTAAATTTAATCGAAACTCAGTATAATTTTCCAGCACTTCAACAGAAAACATTTTAAGGAACTGTTGTTTGAGAGCTTGCCAAAAACTCAGTATGTCATGCATAATATGCAGTCACAGATTTCTGTCCAATTCAATTCAACTTGGTAGGAAAGATTGATTTTCTTTGCAATAAAAATCTTACCATTTTAAATCAGTGTACATATTATTACAAGCTAAATAAAGTGTGTAGACATCAGCTGAACTCCCACTGGTTTGCTTATGGATAATCCTAATCCTAATTCTAGAGTATATTCATGGTGAATAGTTACAAAGATGCCTGTCCCTTTGAAATGGCAACTCAGTTGGTCCTATTCAATATGTTGTCTCTACAGGGGTAGAGTTATGTTAAATAAATATAACAGGTTTTAAACAAGTGAAACCTAAGCTTCTCTGGAGATCTTTCTCCCTAAAGCCACCAGCTCCATGAACCCCATCCTCAAATAGACCACTTCAACCTCCTTCACAAGATCAACACTTGGGGTGGCTCAGTGACAGTGGTGCTGTAGCTTGCACTCACCGCCAAGGATCTAGATCAATTCCAATCTTGAACAACTGCCTGTGCAGAGTTTGCACATTTTCCTCATGTCAGTGTGGGTTTCCTCCTGTTTACTGCCATAGTCCAAAGATTAGGTGGATTTTCCATGTTAAAAAAGTTCCCCATGTGTCCAGGAATATGCAGATTAGGTGGTTTTGCCACAGTAAAAAACTGCATGTTGGGATATGGGGATAGGGTGGGGGAGTTGGTGCAGAATTGATGGGCCGAATGGCCCCTTTTTGCACTGTAGGGGTTCTATCAATCTAACAAACAGATCAAGGTAGGAGACCTTTTTTAAAAGTTTGTTTAAGCCCCACTGAAAGAATTTCTTCTTGCCCTAACTCAATTTTTTCTTTCAGTCCCTTCCCACCTACACCATGACCCCTCTGATGTCTTCTGGTTTGTTAAGAGTTTGCACCTAAGCACCTTTTTACTGCAGATATCCAATCACACCACCTCTCTACCTCCACACCATTCCCCCCAACCCAAATGCACCTCCCCACGACTTCACCCACATCCTCCAAATCAAATGTATTGGCAAGGTACACAGATGGCTGCAAGCAATGCCTATCTTTCGTGGGGTGTGTCCAAACAAGGCCCTTTTCCTCACTTTGTATATTAATGACTGCAAAGATGCTAATACTAGCTTTTTCCCTGAAATGGAAAACGTTATTGGGTTTGCTACCAATTTCCATCTTTCTTTCACCTTCCATTAGCCCACCTCCAACCCTTCACTTTCTTCCTTGATTTCTCTGATATTCACAATAAGGTCTCTGATTCCTGCAACTATCTTGAATGCACTTCCTCACATCCTGCTTTGCCTATCCCTGCCTCTATCTCCATCACATTTTGTTTTGAAGATGCAACCTTCCATACTAGTGCTTCCCATATCTCCCTTTTTCTTTAACCCAAGGAATTCCCTGACTACAGGTGACAGAACCCACAGGTTTGTCCAGTTCATTTCATGCAACATCCCAGCCTTTTCCTGCCTTCCCATAATTCATTTGCTTCTCCTGTCCTTAATTTCCATCCAGCAGCTCTATATTTAACACCATCTGCCATTCAACACTCTGTGCATAAGGCCACTCGGTAAAAACAAGGACTGCAGATGCTGGAAACCAGAATCTAGATTAGAGTGGTGCTGGAAAAGCACAGCAAGTCAGGCAGCATCCAAGGAGCAGGAAAATCAACGTTTCGGGCAAAAGCCCTTCATCAGGAATACAGGCTGAGAGCCTGAAGGGTGGAGAGATAAATGAGAGGAGGGTGGGGGTGGGGATAAAGTAGCATAGAGTACAATCTTCATCCCCTCCCCCACTCACCTATTGTACTCTATGCTACTTTCTCCCCACCCCCACCCTCCTCTCATTTATCTCTCCACCCTCCAGGCTCTCAGCCTGTATTCCTGATGAAGGGCTTTTGCCCGAAACATCGATTTTACTGCTCCTTGGATGCTGCCTGATCTGCTGTGCTTTTCCAGCACCACTCTAATCTAGCATAAGGCCACTGCCAAACAAACATTTTCCTGTACCATTCTAGAACTTAGAAGTCACATTCTATTCTGAACACCCTGGTCAACTCCTTAATCACCCCCAACATACCATCTCCTTCTCATTACACCTTTCCATGCAAGCATAAGAAATATAAATTTGCTCTTTTATCTCCTCTCTCCTCATCCTAGGCCCTAAATACTTCTTTCAGGTTAAATAGCTATTTACATGTAAAACTTGCAATTGACTATAGCACTTTTGCTGCTCACAGTTCAGCTTAATCTTGACAGTGGTGTCTAATGGAGGTTGAGTCACTACTTGCAGAACACCTGCCTTCAATTTGTAAGCATGGCATGAGCTTCTACTCACGTAACATTTTAACATTCTAAACTCCCACTCTGAACCTCTTTGTCCTCAGTCTGAAAGGTTCCAAAGAAGGTCAGCGTAAGCTTATAAATGATGAAAAGGCACTTTATAGCTCTTTCAGTCTTAGCATTAATTCCAACAATTATGAATCATAACCTCTGGCCTCATTTTGCCGATTTTGATTGATCTCACTCATTTTTTTTTCCACTTTCAGACAATATCCATTCATCTGCCATGCACTCTTCATCTAGAAATATTTTCTGTTTCTTCACTCATCACATGACCATTCTCATCAATCTTTCACTGTCAATCCTTGTGTCATTTAATCTCTGTTCTTATTTTTAATTTCAGATTTCTAATTGCAGCAAAATTATGCTTTTCAGCTATTAGTGAAATTCAAACTCCTCCCCTTGGCCTGATTGTCATGGTCACAGGAAAGGCAGACTTGACTGTTCATTATCTCTTCTCGAATCTCTTTGTAAAGAACAGTGCAGTATTATTTCCACTGCTGTCTTATGAATGTAACACTTAAATCAGTCACTTTCAAATCCAACCCTTACTGGTTAAGATTGGTCCACAAAAGACTGAGATTGGGGATACTGGCAGTGACCATGGATAGATGGCAGACATGCTGAACGATTATTTTCCTTCAGTGTTCACAGCAGAAAAGGAGGACAGCTTGTCCAGAAGTCACAAGGAAATTAACAGAGGATCAGGGACAGGGTCTAAATAAAATTAGCTTAGGTAAATAATCAATAATGTGGAAATTAATGGAACAAAAAGTGAAAAATCCCTAGGACCTGATGGCTTCCATCCACAGGTGTTCGAGGAAGTAGCAGAGCACATTGCCGATGTCCTAATCATAATCCTTCAGACTTCCCTATATTCTGGAGTTACACCTCTCAATTGGAAATTTACTCCTATCTCTCTACTCTTTAAGGAGGGTTACAGAGGGAAAGCAGGAAATTACAAACTAGTTAGCCTAACATCTGTGGTGGGGAAATTGTTGAAGTCTATAATCAAGGATAGGGTAATTGATCACTTTTTTAAATTTCAGTTTATCAGAGAATCAGCATGGGTTCATGAAGGATAGGTCATGCCCGACAAGGCTCAGAGTTTTTTGAAGAGCTGACAAAGATGGTGAGACAGAGCTAAGTCGATGGACGTTTTCTTAAATGGACTACCAGAAAGAAGGCTCTTGATAACAAGAGACTGTTAACTAAAGTAGAATCTCATGGAATTGAGGACAAAGACATGGATAGGAAACTGGTTGAATGGCATGAAACAGGGAGTTGAAATGATGGGTAATTTGCAGGACATGACTGTTAGTATCCCACAGGGATCTGTGTTGGCACCTCAATTATCCACAATATTCATTAACAACTTAGATAATAGGATAAAAAGTCATATATCCAAAATTGGGCAGCACTGTAGACAGTGTTAATGACAGCATTGACAACAGCATAAAATTCCAACAGAATATTAATCGATTAGGTGAATGGGCAAAGCTGTGACAGATGGATGTTAATTAAGTAACTGTGAGGTTATCCATTTCAGATTGAAAAAGGATCGATCAGGGTATTTTTTAAAAGGCACCAAGTTAAGTACTGTGGAAATCCAACAAGATTTGAGGGTTCAGGTGTATAGACCTTTAAAATGCCACAAACAGGTGCAGAAAATATTCAAGAAGGCTAATGAATGCTGGTCTTCATGTTTGAAGAGCCGGAGTATAACGATACAGACATTATGCTGCAGTTTTACAAAACCCTAGTTACACCCACTTAGAGTGCTGTGAGCAGATCTGCCACCCCACCTTAGAAAGGATGTTTTATGCCTGCAGTGAGTTTAATGCAGGCTTACAAGGATGAGACCTGACTTCACGGGTTAAGTTGTGAGGAGGGATTACACAAACTAGGCCTTTACTCTAGTATTTAGAATGTTAAGGATTGAACTAATCAAGGTTTTCAGGATATTAATAGGAAAATACAGGGGAGATAGAGATAAACTGTTTCCACTGGTTAAAGGTTCTAGAATCGAGGGTGTAGTGCTACAGTTAGGGCTGGGCCATTCAGGACAAATGTTAGAAAGCACTTCCACACAGAAAGTAGTGAAGGCTTGGAACTCTCTTCCTCAAACAGAGGCCATGCTAATTCAATTGTTAGATTCAAATCTGAGACAGACAATTTTTAGTTAAGCATGGATATCAAGGGATATGGGCCCAAGGCAGGCATATGGACTTAGGCTACTGATTAGGCATGATCTTATTGATTGATGGAGCTGGCTCGAGGGACTGAATGGTCTACTTCTGTCCTATGTTCTGGATGTATAG
The DNA here is from genome assembly GCF_037043375.1 of Chiloscyllium plagiosum. Lineage (NCBI taxonomy): Eukaryota > Metazoa > Chordata > Chondrichthyes > Orectolobiformes > Hemiscylliidae > Chiloscyllium > Chiloscyllium plagiosum. Next base: position 55,581,350 of record NW_028270161.1, read on the forward strand.
ATATCACTTCCAGTGTCTTTAATTTATTTTTGTTTTAACTACTTAGTATCTCGGTCTTCCAGAGATCAGTTTTATTTAAAGAGTTTTTAAGGTCAATGTCCGACTTACATTTTGAGAGTTCAGTGCTGAGTATTTTAGCTATCAGGATCTCTATGATTTAGAAGTCAGTGTATTGACTACAATGGTACACCTACACTGAATTCCAGGACACTCCATACATTCCAGATAACTTTGCATGTAGAAAGTGCCATCAGTTGCTTAAGCTCAAGGAGAAGTCTAGCCAGTGTATAGAATTTGGATTTTTCAGGAGGTGATCATCACATATGTTCAGAATATTACACAAAGTTAGGGAGAGAGTGACTACTGGACAGAATAGAAGGCAGACATAAGTAGTAGAGGAATTCTCCAAAACCAGTAACAACTAATGGTAATTTAAGGGACATTTCCACTTTCATACCCTCTGTTGCAATTTTGAGGCTGACAGGAGAAGATTTAGGAGTGGAGTGAAGTGTAATAAATTATCTTGGGCCATCAAGGGCTCCCGTTTCCCAATGGGGGGGGGGGGCTGCCCCATAAGGTCTGGTCACTCCCAGGTGTTTTCTACACCCTCAACCCTAGCATACATCACCATCTCCTAACCTCACTCCAACTGTATTATCATTGACAACTTTCATGGCCACCGCCTTAAAAAATATTATTAAATTTGGTCAAGAAGATTTTCTCCTTTGAAATCCATGCTGACTTTTCATTATTGTGCTTTTTGTTTCTATGTGCTTTTCTGGGAACCAATTAGCCTAGTTTGCTAGACGGCTAACACATAGTTCAATATGATACCAACAGTGCAGATTTGATCCTCATTCCAGCTGAGGTCCACTTGGTACATAAACTGTGTCAGGTGACCCTTGCCTAGTCATGATTTGGAGATGCTGGTGTTGGACTGGGGTGTACAAAGTTAAAAATCACACAACACCAGGTTATAGTCCAAAAGGTTTATTTGGAAGCACTAGCTTTCGGAGAGCTACTCCTTCATCAACCTCCTGTGGGGTTCTCTTATGCATAGATGGTGGACACAGTCCCATTTCCTTCTCTATACTCCATTCAGGTAATGCCTCACACCCAGTCAACAACGACTGTTGTGTAGGGAGTGCTAGATGATGAGAGAAATTGAGGTTTTGGTTAAAGAAAGAATGGAACATGGGTCCGGTAGAGACAGCAGAGATCGAGTGAATCCTCACAAGAGTATAAAAGCAGTAGGATGGAAGTCAGGAGAGTGAAAAGGGAACATGAGATAGCTTTGGCAAATAGGGTTAAGGAGAATCCAAAAGGATTTTAAAAATATTTTAAGGACGAAAGGGTAATTAGGGAGAGAATAGGGGGCCTTAAAGATCAACAAGGCAGCCTTATGCGTGGAACCATAGAAGGTGCAAGAGATATTAAATGACTATTTTGCATCAGTGCTTACTGTGGAGAAGGACATGGAAGATATAGAATGTGGGGAAATAGATGGTGACATCTTGAAAAATATCCATATTATGGAAGAAGAGGTGCTGGATATCTTAAAATGCAAAAAAGTGGATAACTCCCCAGGACCTGATCATATGTACTCTAGAACTCTGTGGTAAGCTAGGGAACTGATTGCTGGGCCCCTTGCTGAAATATTTGTATCATCAATAGTCACAGGTGAGGTGCCAGACTGGAGGTTGGCTAAAGTGGTGCCACTATTTAAGAAAGGCGAGGAAAAGCCAGGGAACTATGCACAGGTGAGCCTGACGTCGGTGGTGGGAAAGTTATTGGAGGGCTTCCTGAGTGACAGGAGTTATAAAATCATGAGGGGCATGGGATAATTAGGGGTAAATAGTCAAGGTCTTCACCCTGGGGAGTCCAGAACTAGAGGGCATAGGTTGAGGGGAAAACTTGGTGATGGCAGAGAAAATTTAAAAGGGACCTAAAGGGCAACCTTTTCATGCAGAGGGTAGTGAGTGTGTGTAATGAGCTGCCAGAGGAAGTGGTGGAGGCTGGAACAATTACAATATTTAAAAGGCATCTGGTTGAATATATGAATAGAAAGGGTTTAGAGTGATACAGGCCAAGTGCTGGCAAATGGGACGAAATTAGGTTAGGAAATCTGGTCAGCATGGACGAGTTGGACTGAAGGGTCTGTTCCCGTGCTGTATATCTTATGACTCTATGAGTTGCTATGACTGCTAACTCTGTAACCTTTTCCATCCCTGCAATCCACATAAATCACCCCAATTCTGGCCTAAATGCCTCTCTGATTTCCACTGCAATGCTATTGGCAGCGGTGCTTTCAGCTGTCCAGGTTTTAAATCTCTGTATTTCCCTCCTTAATGCTGTCTCCCTCTCACCTTCTTTAAGACACTGATTAAAACCAGCTTCTCGATCAAGGTTTTGGTCACCTGTCCTAATATTCCCTTAACTGGCTCAGTGTCAAACTTTGTGAAGTACTTTGCGATTTTTTCTAAACTATATTTAAAATGCCAAATAAATACAAGTTGTTGTTGAAAGGCTACATGAAATATTTTATTGTAGATGTAAATGTCACAAACTTAGATACAAAACATCATGGAGGTGAATCAAAAACTTAAATTGCTGGAGAAACTCAGCATCTGTGGGGAGAAAACAAAATTAACACTTCGAGTCTGGTGGCCCTTCTTCAGAACAGTTTTGTGTTTTGTTTCCACAGATATTGCCAGACCTGCAGAGTTTCTCCAGCAATTTCTGTTTTTGAGTCAGACTTCCAGCATCCATTTATTATCTTATTATGGAAGTGACATGCTTTGGCTGTATGCTTCCTATCACAGTCAAGGAGTCTTAGAACTTGAGATGCTTGAGAACTTAAATCACAGCTCATGCAACAGTGCTCTGTGGCGTGATGTTTAGGGCAAATCAAGAGATAATGAAATGGCAGCCTATTTCACACCACTTCACTCCTCTCCCCCACAATACCCTACCTACCACTTTCATTTCCATTGACTTCAGGCTAATTTCAAACGCTCAACTCTTCATTTGATTGAGACGCTGAGTACTCTCAATGAAAGCATACTAACCGCTGCTGCAATTCTTGCCCTCTCTTCTTCTTCAAGTCTCAGTTTCTCAAGTCTCTCTCGCTCCACACGTTCAGCTGCCAGCCTTATTTCCTCTGTCACATATGAAACGTTTGTTAGTTCTTGCAGGAAATATAAAGCTCTTCTCTCAACAGTGACGTGAACATTTTAGATTTGTTTCACTCCTTTCATTTTACATGAACACCCTACCCCTTCATTGCTCTCTAACTAAATCCAGGTTAGTGTTTTGGGATGAACAAGGTTGTCTGGAGGAATGCATTTTTGTAGTTTGTACACTGTGACTTGCCATACTCATGTGACCTCTGATGTGGTTGCTTTCAATTTGGAGGCATGAAGGCAGAAGTCATTAAAGCCAGCACATGTACTCAAATTACTTGCCACCCTATTTCCAGCATGGCTTCAACCAACATCCTATTGTTGGGATCGTTGAGACAGGGGCTCAGACAGCTGGCCAAAACAAATCATGCCTGTATGATAATCAGCTGTACCAAACCGCAACAGAATATTGGTTCAAAAAGGTACCTTCTCCAGGACAACTAAGGATTGATGTAGCTTGCCAGAAAGATCCACATCCAAAGAAATAATTTAGAAAATTGGGTTCCAATAAAATGACACTTAACTGCAAGCCTTACTTTCACTTCATATTTTGTTGGTTTCAAAAGGCTGGCTAATGTTGAGACCTTTACTTTTAATTTTTTATTGGAACTGTGAACTATGAATTGAAAGTGACCTTTGGACTATGAGCAGTCCAAAGGTCACTTGTTTTGTTCTTTTAAAAAAAGAACAAGACAAATGACATTTGTTTGAAGGACATGACTTAAACATTAGTTGTGAAGGGCTCTTGCCCAAAAAGTCGATTTTCCTGCTCCTCGGATGCTGCCTCACCTGCTGTGCTTTTCCAGCACCACTCTAATCTAGAGTCTAATCTCCAGCATCTGCAGTCTTCACTTTTGCCCTTAAAAATTAGTTGCAGGTTGCTTTTTGTTCAAGGAGCACTAGGCATTTTGGTTCTGGAGATGCATTAAGCTCAAGTGTTAGCAGATGTTTGAATGTAAACAATGGCCATCACACGGTGGCTGATGCCAATCAGTCTAACAAACAGAATGTTAGAAAACTGAAAGAGAAAGCAAAGTTTGAATTGACTCTCAACAGTATCTTTTGGACAGGAGGGTTGTAGCTGTAAAGACTGTAGGACAGAGGTTTATTTGTTCCCTGGTTATCCTCCCATTATCATCTTATTGAAAGTTTGAAGAACTTTAGTTATAAGAATTCAATGAATATTCCTTGCAGCCTACTGGAACTGAATTGAACAGAATTGAATTTATTGTCACGTGTACCGAGGGACAGTGAAAAGCTTTGTCTTACAAGCAACACTGGCAGATCACAGAGTTAAATAGCATAGATACATAAATAGGTAAACAGCTGCAGAAACAAAAACACAGGTACACGTGAACGTAAAGAGTTTGTGAGTCCATTCAGTATTCTAACAACAGTAGGTTAGAAACTTTCGAAACCAGCTGGTGCATGTATTCAGACTTCTATACCTTCTCCCCGATGGTAGAGGTTGTAGAAAAACATTGTCAGGATGGGATGGATCTTTGAGAATGCTGGTGGCCTTTCTCTGACAGTAGGCCTGGTAGATGGATTCTATAGATGGGAGGTATAGATGGGAAGTTGGCCTTTGTGATTGTCTGGGCCGTGTTGCTATTTGCATTGATTGACATCTTCAGAAATCAAGCAAGATACAATTCTATATGGGTGTGATTCTACACAACGTGGAAAAAGCTTATTGAAACAAGCCAATTACATCTATTTTTCTTTAAATCATAGAATCTCTACAGTATGGAAACAGGCCCTTCAGCCCAACAAGTCTGCACAGACCCTCCAAAGATTAACCTACCCAGACATATTCCCCTACCCTATTACTATACATTTACCCCTGACTAATGCATCTAACCTACATCTCTGGACACTATGAGCAATTTAGCATTGCCAATTTACCTAGCCTGCACCTGGTTGGATTGTGGGATGAAACTGGAGCATGCAGAGGAAATCCACGCAGACACAGGGAGAATGTGCAAACTCCACACAGACAGTCGCCCAAAGCTGGAATCAAACCTGGGTCCCTAGTGATGAGAGACAGCAGTGCTAACCACTGAGCCACCATGTCATCCATATTTCAAATGTATCCCATAATTCGGTCTGCGTGTGTGTCTATGTATGAATGAGGGCTTCAATCAAAGAAGATCAGGTTTAAATCATAGACATTAATTAGATTATCTTGTTATTTAACTTTGTTCAGCTAAAGCTATTAAATTCATCAGAAATTGTTAATTCTTTTGTTTAGGCTATAAACTTGGTGTTTGGTGTCAGTTATTCACAAAGTCTGATTAGGATCAATTTTGACAGTCATTGAATGTTTCAGTTTTACTGTGGAGTAGGGACTCTGATTTGATCTGGCTATCAGTCTTTGTGTCATAATATTGAATCTCAGCTGGATTTGAACCAGAATCTGATTTTATTTTCAACTAACATAACTTATAAGAGAAAATATGATGGCATTCATCTGCCAGCATTTTTTCCCTCCTATCAGAATATGTCAGGAGATCAGTTGCTTACCAGATGGGCAAATTTACTTTCACATTCTATTATTATTGGGACTGTTCAACAAATGACTCCAAATTGTTTATAACCATTAAAATATGGATGAGATCAGGTCAACAACCTGCTTCCTGGTGCCTTGACTTAACCTTGTGGCCAGTTGTCCAAATGGCACCAGGAAGTACCAGAATTTATGTGGAAATGGCACAAATTCCTTAACCCACAGATAGGTATCGGGACAGTGCATTTCACCAGGCCAGCAAAAATATATATCGGTGAATTTTGAAGGCATCACTTTGAGGGTTTCTGTTGGGTATTTTTCTTCCGACATTGCTCAAAGCTTTCCTTGTCTAAATTGCACTGACGTTCTCATTTGTTTTTGGGATGTGCACAATAACAATATGATAGAAATTCGCAATTGATTTTAAACAAAAAGCATCCATCAAACTATAATTTTGTTATGAAGAACCAAATATTGATTCACTGATGTCCTTTAGGGAAGGAAACCTGCCCTACTTAGCCAATCTGGCCTCTATGTGACTCCACTCTCACTTCAGATTTGTTGAGTTTTAACTGTCTTCTGCTGTAGCCATGCAAGTCACTCAGATGTCTAAGAAAATTATTCCAAGATAAAGGCCCTGCAACATCTTTCTCAGGCCAACTAGGTTTAAGCAAAAAAATACCAACGTTGCCATTTGAAGCTGACAACACAATAATTATCTAAAAACAAAAGGAGCTTTACCCTCTTCCAAGCGTTTCCTCTCCTCCTCTTGTCTGAGGAGTTTTTCTTCAGATCTGGTAAGTCTTTGACCCTTAGCCGAACTCATAATGGAGGACTTGAAAGAAATATATGCCAACAGAACATACGTTTTATACAATTGAAAGTCAAAACAGTAATCTCTCAGACAAAATATGTGTTTGGTATAACAACAGTTTAGAAACACAATAAAAACCTTCTAAACTTCATATTTTGACATTTAGAATTTGGTTTAAAACTGGGTGGAATGTGATGCAGAAGTCACATTAATCGCTAAATTTTCCTTTCTTTAGGTCCCGCAAAACTTACACCCCCAAGAGTACCCTCTTTCTGTCCTAAGGATTAGGAAATAACTACAATGTCTGGAGACATTTCCTGTGATCTAAAAGGAAAATCATTGTATTATACATTTGTACATATGTGTAACATTCCACTAGACTTTTAAATGATTGAAATTCTAAATATATGGTGAAACATATTTGCTAGCAGATTTATATTAGGAGGAGTATTTTAAACACATTCTACATCGGAAAATAAGTTTTCATTAGCAGAAAATTGAAGTTTTACCTAACTTACATAATTTTAGCACTGCATTCTGTGCTCAAATTCCAGAATGATTATCAATATGAACAGGGCAAACAATCCCAATTATGGAAAATATACTTGTATGATTATGTTACAAAAGTTTGCAGGCCATGTGCAACATCCTGTGTTGTGCTGGTCACCTGGGGGATAAATGTGTCACCCTTCAGTATCTTTGAACCAGCACAAAAACTCCATCTCATTCCCTTGTTGATAGAATTGTTCTCTACTCATCATCACAATCTTTCAGGATGCCAACTGTTGTTCATTGATTCAATGTTCAATTCCTTACCTGCATTTGTTTAACTCCAGCCATACTGCTTATAAATAAAAATGAAGAACAATTTGGTTTTGGAATACTCTTTACAAAAGTAGCATCTTGAAAAAAGGGGCTACCCATACAAGGAAATCTTTCTCCCTTCTATGTTTAGCATGAATGAAGCCAACTACAAATAAGGACACTGTAAAAAGTACATAACTAAAGATAAAAAGCAGTCACTTTGAAATAGCAATGCAATTTTGCTCACGCAGATTGATTGAATGGCTGCCAATGATGATCAATGGGCATCACTTTCTGCCATCCAATCTGGTGACTCAAAAGTGGTCTATTTTATTAAGAAAGCAATATAATCCTGGAGAAGTTGAGGTTAATATCAGCTCAAACAAATTCTTTCACAAAAGATTCTGGTACTTCTAACTCATACAACATTGCAAAATTAATGGAGAGTTAGAACCTTTCATTTTCCAACATTAGTATAGTTAACAGCTTTTATTAATGCCACTCTTTCCAAAATGCAGCTTCTCACCTCCTCACATGCACACGTGCCTGGTAAACGTAAATGTGAGAATCTGACAGCTGTACTAAAAAAAGTCTAAATCTCTAATATTTTTTCAACACACTACCACTATACCTGCCTGTTGTCATACCATTTGTTTCCTTCTTTGCTTTGGCGGCTGGCACCATAAAGAGAAGAAAAGAGAATTTGTGAGATATTTTGAAAAGAATCAGAATAGTTTAAAAGTTTCTCAAGCTCTAAACCTGTATACATAGAAAAGACAAAACTAAACAAGTTTATAAGACTGGATTTATACTGCAGTGTGATTGATACCAGGATAAGGTGATGGGGATATGAGACCTCATATCTCAATTCTTTGGTATGTGCTGCACTCGTCATTATTCAATTATCACTTTATGTGTTGATGTACACCGAAAACAATGATGCAGGAATGCAAAACATCAGCAGTATAAATGGAGCCTAAAAGACGATTTTAAATCAGCAGTCTGTAGTCTGGTTTACTAACCATTAAAATAAAACATTTTCTCTTCAATAGCATTATTTTAAGCAAAGGAATTTATAAAAAGAATGGAGTTGTTTGTTCAGTCAAAAACATCCTGGCAAAGACTAGTCCACTTATTCAGTCTGTTGTCATGAAGTGCTTTCAATATGTATATTGAAGTCTGTAATTTTTGAAAACTGGATTTCATTTAACTTTTATATTAAGAATATATCTAATAAGAAGCAAATGATGAATACTGCAACATCTTCCAATTATTCTTTTTCAAGAATTTAGAACAGTTGAGATCATTCAACCTGTGTACCCTACTGCGTAATTGGGAAAAAAATTAAATTGCACTTATATAGCAACTTTCACAAACTCAGCATGTGCTTTACATACAATGAAATAATCACTGCCATGATGTCGAGAAACTTTCACACAGCAAGGTCCCACAAGGAACAATGAAAAGCAGTTTCTGTAACATTTATTAAGGAATAAATATTGTTCAAGAAATTAGGAAAATCTTGTTTGTCAAACCAATTAGAATGTTTTTTTTCCAATTCTAGGAAGGAGATAAGCCACCTATGAATAACTAGGAAAGTTGAGAATACTATCAGATTGAAAGAAAAACATACATCGTGGCAAAGATTAGTGGTAAGACACAGAATTGGGAAAGTTTTAAAAGTCAGCAAAAATATTAAAGAGGGGGAAGTTAAACTTGCAAGTAATATCAAATCTACAGCAATAACTTCTTAAAGTATATAAGAAGGTACAGAGAGGCCAAAGTTAATATGGATCCTTTAGAAAACAAGGCAGGGGAAATACCAATGGGGTTGATAAAGTGTCATGCTGGAAAAAGCACGGCAAGTCAGGCAGCATCCAAGGAGCAGGAGAGTCAATGTTTTGGACATGACCCTTCATCAGGACTGGAGATGGGGAAGGGAGCTGAGAAATAAATGGGGAGTGGAGTTAGGGGAAAGGTAGGTGGAATGGCGATAAGTGGGTGCAGGTAGGAGGTGATTGTGATAGGTCTGTGGGAATTGTGGAGTGGATAGGTGGGAAGGAAGATGGATAGGTAGGTAGAACAAGAGGGTGGTGCTGGTGGAGGGTTAGATCTGGGTGGGGGGGAAGGGAGATTTGGAAACTGGTGAATTCAATGTTGAGGCCATGTGGTTGTAGGTTCTCAAGGCAGAAGATGTTCCTCCTCCAGTTTGCGGATGGCCTTGTTTATGCAGTGGAGGAGGCCCAGAGCGGACATGTCATCAGGGGAAGTGGGAGGGGAGTTGAAGTGGATGGCCACCGGACGGTGAGGTTAGTTGGTGCGTACAGACTAGGGATGTTCCCTGAATCATTTTGCAAGTTTGCACTTCATCTCTCCGATGTAGGGGAGACCAGATCGAGAGCAACGATGCAGGAAATGAGGTTCGAGTAAATCTCTGCAGGATTTGGAATGATCCTTTTGGGCCTTGGATGGAGGTGATGGGGGAGGTGTGGGCATAAATTTTGCATGTGTTGCAGCAGCAGGGAAAGGTACCAGTTAGGGAGAAGGCGTTGGTGGCGAGTGTGGACCTAATGTGGGAGTCGCAGAGGGAACAGTCCCTATGGAATGCCAATTAGGATGGGGAGGGAAATATATATTTGGTGATGGGATCTGACTGCAGTGGTGAAAATGGGGAGGATGATGCACTGGATTTGGAGATTAGTGGGGTGGAATGTGAGGACCAGACGGATTCTATCCTTGGGATGACATGGAAGGGAAAATTACAGTCCTTGAAGTAGGAGGATATCTGGGATGTCCTGCAGTGGAAATACTCATCCTGGGAGCAGATACGCTGGAGGCAGAGGAATTGGGCGTGAGGGATTGTGTTTTTACAGGAGAGAATGTGGAGGAGGTGTAGGCAAGGTGGCTGTGGGAGTCGGTGGGTTAGTCAGTCACTGGAGACAGAGGAGGAGAGGCCCAGGAAGGGGAGAGAGGTGTCAGAGATGGTCCAGGTGAATTTGAGTGGAAGATGTTGGTGTAGTGGATGAACTGTTCAAGCTCCTTGTGGGAACACAAGGCAGTGCTGATACAGTCATCGATGTAGCAGAGGAAAAGGTGATGTAGCTGTGGAAGAGAGACTGTTCCATGTATCTTAGGAAGAAGCAGGCATAGCTAAGACCCATGTGGGTACCCATAGCCACCCCACTGGTTTGTAGGAAGGAAAAGTTGTTTAGGGTAAGGACCAGTTTTGCCAATCGAATGAGAATGTCAGTGGAGGGGGACTGCTTGGGTCGGTGGGAAAGAAAGAAATAAAGGGCTTTTAGGCTTTCCTCATGGGTGATACAGATGTAGAGGGACTGGAAGACCATGGTGAAGATGAGGTGTTGGGGGCCAGGGAATCGGACATCATGGAGGCGGTGGAGGGTGTGGGTGGTGTTTCGAATGTATGTGAGGAGTTTCAGGACCAAGGAGGACAGGACAGAGTCGAGATAAGTGGAAATGGGTTCAGTGGGGCAGGAACAGGCAGAGACAATTGGTCAACCGGGGTAGTCAGGCTTGTGGATTTTGGGTAAGAGATAGAACTGGGTGGTGCAGGATTGGGGAGCTACTAGGTTGGAGGCTGTGGATGGGAGATCACCTGAGGTGATGAGGTTGTGATCTCCTCTACATTGGAAAGATTGAGCGCAAACTCGCGGCACGGTTCAGGGAACATCTCTAGTCCCAACCCCAACTGCCGGTGGACATCCACTGCAACTCCCTCTACCATTCCCTCTTGGACACGTCCAAATTGGGACTCTTCCACTGCCTAAACAAGGCCTCCTGCAAACTGGAGGAAGAACACCTTGGGAGCCTACAACCACATTGCCTCAACATAGATTTCATCAGTTTCCAAATCTCCCCTCCTTTCACCACATCCCAGATCCAACCCTCTAACTCAGCACCGCCCTCTTGACCTAACCTACCTCTCCATCTTCCTTCCCAACTATCCGCTCTACACTTCCTAAAGACCTATCACAATCACATCCTACCTGCACCCACTAATTGCAATCCCACTTACCTTTCCCCTAACCCCACCTCACCTCCCTTCAGCTATTTCTCAGCCCCCTTCCCCGTCCTTAGACCTGATGAAGGGTCATGCCCAAAACGTCGACTCTCCTGCTCCTCGAATGCTGCCTGACTTGCTGTACTTTTTCCAATGCCACATTTTTATCAACTCTGACCCTCCAGTATCTGTGGTCCTCACTATCTCCTGTGGCACAGAAACTGAATAAATACTTTCCATCAGTCATCACAGTAGAAGTCATGAATAGCATGCCAAAATTACTAAATGATCAAGAGACAAAAGGAGGAAAGGAAAAATATACAGTAACTGTCACTACAGAAAAAAGTGCTGGGGAAGCTCAAGGGTTAAAGACTTGGTGGGATGTATCCTAAGATATTAAAAGATGTAGCTACAGAGATAGTGAATACACTGGTAATAATCTTCCAGGATTTTGGAAATATCGTATGGATAGGTAAATTGGAAAATAATGGTAACACCTTTATTTAAAAGGGGAAGGAGACAAAAATATAATTATAGGCCAGTCAGCGCAATGTACATTATTGGGAAAATGTTAGAGTCTTTTATAATAAGACTCTAAATAGCATTTAGAAATACATGTGATCAAGGAGAATCAGTATGGCTTCACAAAGTGGAAATCATGTCTGATAAATTTATTAGAATTCCTTGAGGTAATAAGCTGGATAAAAAAGGAAGCAGTGGATGTTTGGATTTTCAGAAGGCATTTGATAAGTGTCAGATATGAGGCTACTTAATATGATAAGAGCCCATGGTGTTGGAGGTAGTATATTAAAACGGATAGAGGATTGGTTAACTCTATCTAATTGAAGACAGGGAGCCATTTTCAGGGTGGTAACTTGTAACTGGTTGGTGTACCACACGGATCAGAATTATTTACAATATATATTAGTGACTTGGGTTATGAAAATGAATGCACAATAGCCAAGTTAGTGGATGACACAAAAGTAGGTGAGAAGGCAAGTCATGAGGATGACACAAAGAAACTATCAGCTGAGGTTACCATGAAGGACCCTTCTTCTTTACTGAGGCATGGTGACCCTCAGGTTAAACCACAATCAGTTGTCTCACGGCACGGTGGCACAGTGGTTAGCACTGCTGCCTCACAGCGCCAGAGACCCAGGTTCAATTCCCGCCTCAGGCGACTGACTGTGTGGAGATTGCACATTCTCCCCGTGTCTGCGTGGGTTTGCTCCGGTTTCCTCCCACAGTCCAAAAATGTGCAGGTTAGGTGAGTTGGCCATGCTAAATTGCCCGTAGTGTTAGGTGAAGGGGTAAATGTAGGGGAATGGGTCTGGGTGGGTGGCGGGTTGGTGTGGGCTTGTTGGGCCGAAGGGCCTGTTTCCACACTGTAAGTAATCTAATCTAATCTAATGAGACAGTAGCATTTGGTATGGTAGAACTACGGTTACACATGACATAGACAGGTCAATCGAGTGGGCAAACATTTGGCAGCTGGAATATAATGTGCAAAAATGTGACATTATGCAGTTTGGCAGAAAGGATAAGGGAGCTGGATATTATGTAAATGGAGAAAGACTGCAAAAAAGCTACAGCACAGAATGATATGGGAGTCCCAATGCTTAAATCACAAAAAAGCTCACTTAAAAGTTCTGTAGGTAATAGGGAAGGCAATGGAAAATTGGTCTTTATTTAAAGAGGAAGAAGTACAAAAATAGAGCATTAGTCAGACTATAGCTGGAAAACAGTAAATAAATTTTGGCCCATTATCTAAGGAAAGCTATACTGGCATTGGAGGCAGTCCGAAGAAGGTTCACTAGGCTGATCCTGAATATGGAAGGACTGTTTTATGAGGAGAGATTAAATAGAATGGGTCTGTACTCATTGGAATTTAGAAGAATGAGTGGTGACTTTATTGAAACATAAAAGATTCTAAGGGTGCTTAACAAGGTAGATGTGGAAAGATTATTTCCTCCTTTGGGAGAGTTTAGGACCGGGGATATAATCTCAGAATAATGGGTCGACCTTTCAGAGATGAGGAGAAATTTAATTTCTCAGATGGTGGACAATTTGTGGACTTCTTTACAGCAGAGGATTATAGAGACTGGGCCATTAATTATACTCAAAACTGAGATGGGCAAGTTTTTAATTATTAAGAGAATCAGGGAAAATGGAGAAAACTGGATTGGAGGATTATCAGATCAGTCATGATATTGTATGGCAGAGTGGCCTCAGGTGGGCTGAATGACCTGTTGCTATGTCTTATGATCTTTTTGAAGATGTCTCTGGCAGGGTAGGTAAAGGGATACACGTGAAAGTAGTATATATAGATTTTCCAAAAGATGTGGTACCACTGGACAGCTTGTTACTCAAAATAATGGGTCATTGGGGTTGGTGGTAATTTGAAAGTGTGGAACATGCTTGACTAAAAGACAGATAACAGGGGTCAAATTAATGAGTCATTCTCAGAATTACAAGTTGAGGCTTTACTCCTGCTCCTATTTCATAGCTGGTAGCCTCAGGATTCAAATAACAAACCAAATACTACAGGTGAAAGTCGAAAAACATGAGCCTCTGTGTAGGTCAATGGCATTACATTAGAATTGGAAAAGGTTTCTCAATTATTAGGTGTCAAGAAAGCATAAAGGCACAGAAAAGGAGGAGAGGAAAAAAGAAAAGGTAAGGTCTGTAATAACATATAAGGTAGGAAAGATCAAATGACAAGATAATGATGGAAGGTGGAATTTAACAAAATTTGTCTGGGGTAAGAATGACTGGGAATCACAGAATCACAATAACAGTTGTCTGAAACAATGTACACATGCGACTTAAGATCTGAAATTGTTGAATTCAGTGTTAAGCCTCAGTGTTGAGAATCTTCACAGACTTCCAGACTAAACTCTTCAACAACTGATGCTCGGTCAATAGTTAATTTTAAAACTGAAGATGATAGATTAGTGCTTAAAAGTTGTTAAATAATATAGGGATAAGAATGATAAATAGAGATAGGCCACAGAACTGCCATGACCACAGTGTTGAGACCCTTCACAGTCTTCCACATTAAACATTTTTGTAAGAATCCCTGCAGTGTGGAAACAGGCCATTCATCCCAACGAGTCCACACCAACCCTCCAAAGTGACCCCCCCCCAACCCAGCAATTTCAGATCTTAACTTTTGCTACTATTTTTTTCAGACTATCGCAGATCATAGAAAATCATAGAATCCCTACAGTGTGAAAGCAGGCTATTCAACCCATTCATTCCACACTGACCCACTTCATCCATGTAACCCTACATTTTCCTTGGCTAACTCACCTACCCTGAACATCCCTGGACACGATGGGCAATTTAGCTTGGCCAATCCACCTAACCTGCACATCTTTGTACGAGCATCTTTGGCAGTGATTCTGCTATCCGTATTTACACTTCCTCACAGTCTTTTTTCACATGTCCCATTACCATCTCCTTTTGCCTTACACCACCATCATTTGCCTTGTTAATTAATCAAACCTCACCCTCCAAGCTCTCCCAGACTCATCATTATATTCTTTATCAATCTCATCATCTCCAGTCCCTCAACCTTTCCGTGCATCAATACATGCTTAAGACCTTTTATACATCAAACTTTGAACAGCTTGGACAAAAGGTCATCAACCTGAAATGTTAGTCCTATTTGAGTACAGATGCTGCCTGATCTGTTGAATGTTTCCAACATTTTCTGCTTCAATTTCAGATTTCAAGCCTGTATTGATGTTTGGAGCGTTGCAATGAGAGGTTGGCACGACACCTTTTTCAAGCACATCTATACATAATGGGTATATCTTAAAACTGCGTTTGTAATTCGCTTGTGAGATGTGGGTGTCGCTGGCTGGCCAGCATTTATTGTCAGTCCCTAGTTGCTTGAGATGGTAAGAGTGAGCTGCATTTTTGAGCCGGTGCAGTCCACATGCTGTAGGTAGACCCACAATACCCTGAGGTAGGGAATTTCAGGATTTTGACCCAGTGACAGTGAAGGAACAGCGATATATTTGCAAGTCACAATGTTGAGTGGCTTGGAAGGGAACTTTAGGTAGTGGTGTTTCCATGTATCTGTTGTCCTTGTTCTTCTAGATGGAAATGGTCAATGCGATTTTCAAGGAAGCCAGGGTCAAGGTGAACGCAATAAAAATGAAGACCAGAGACAGTGTCAGTACTAGTGCAAAGTTTAATTTGTGTAGAAAAATAGATGGAAATCTTACACTAGCTAGAATCTTTAATATACTCCTTGTTACCTTGTTCTCCTGTATAAAGTATATTACTGTATATTGTTTCTGGGAATGTAGTTCTGTTCAGATTGATTCAGTGACTGCATATTCTCTGCCTCACAGACTGAATTATATTCAGCTCCTTGTATCTGCCCACCATTCAAACAGTTTGTTTAACAAAAATCTGTAGGAGTACAGTACATAACTAGAAATTCACATCAGCTAAAAGTGAGGTTATTTAGCCCTTTAAGCCCGTACTGCCATACAATGAAATTATGGCTATCATGTGACCTACTTCCATTTATCATCCATTTCCCTATATAATTTAACAGTAACCTATTACCCTCAGTTTTAAAATTAACTACATTTCGCATCAATTGCTACACAGTTCCAAACGTCCACTATTATTGAGAAGAGTTTCCTAATTTCACTCTTGAAAGATCTGTCTCTACTCTTTAGACTAGACTCCTCAACCCTATCAGTTCCCGTTGACAGTTCAAAAATTTAAGTCAATAATCCCTGCATTTTTGAAAATCCAGGGAATGCAACACCAGTTTGACTGATATCTCTTCACAATTCAATACTTGGAATTCAGGTGTAATTCTGGTCAATCAGCACTGCATATCTTCATGATCAATATCTCCTTTCTAAGGCATGTTGCCCAGAACGATTCACATGTCGCCTGAACAAGGCTTTGTATAACTGAAGCATGAATTCTGCCCCTTTATGTTGTAGTCCTCCAGATATAAAGGCTAAAATTCCATGAACCTTTTTTGATTATTATCTGTCCTCGTACGTGCCATTTAAATTACCTATGTAATTTTCCACTCACCCCCCTCAACGTTCTTTCAATCTCCTTTCTTGTATCTTTTTGCCATTTAGAAACTATCTTATTCTATCCTTTTAAAAACCAAATTAGACAATCCTATATTTTCTCACATTGGTATGTATTTGCCACAATTTTAGCCATTCACTCAATTGTAATTTTATACTTCTATCCACTCTGCTTATACATCCATCATATTTCTATCATTGGTAGGTTTAGATATGTAGCCTCTAATCCTATTAGTTAGGTTATTAACATTTGGGTCCATAGCACATATCCAAATATTCTGACTTTGCACTTGTTCAGGGGATGTAGGTGCTGTTCACTGGAACAGTAATTACTGCCCATTCCTGATTGCGCTTGTACTGAATTGCCTTACCAGGATATATAAATATCAACTATATAGCTGTGGGTCTGGAGCCACAGACCAGGGAAGGACAAAATATTTCCTTTCCTAATGGAGTTAGTGAACCGATCCTTTTTTGACAATCAACAATAGTTACAAAGTGATCATTAGTGTTCTAATTGAAGTTGTTGAAATTTTGCTATGTTCCATGGCGATTGGAGAACCCATGTCCCAAATGCATTTGCCTGGATCTCTGAATTACAGGTCTGGTGATATGCCACCACCAACACCTACCCATTATTCCGCACTCTCTTTGTCCCATGTGGCTCAGCCAATTGTCTAGCTCGGTCAATAGCTTGCCCTCACTTCCATGATCTTCAGCTGTAACTAATTCCTGGATTTTAGCAAAAGCCTTCTGGAAATCATAGAAATAACATCCCCTGAATCAGAAGTTGTGTTCATAACTTGGCAAATCCTTCCAACATGTGCTAGAGGCAGGCAAAAAGAGTGACAGAGATTCCTGGCCAAACATGCAATAGTGTTAGAGCCTCTATCCAACCCCTTGGCATTAGAGCCTCTATCATGCTATATTTGGCTCGAGACTATGACATACTTGGAAATGCATGTGTTGCCTTAGCAACCCAAACTCATTGAAATATATGACATGGAATATATCTACATTATATATCTATATTATACAAGTAATATTAAACCAATGCAATATTAATATTAAGCTATTTCTTACAATTAATCTCAAACTGCTGTACTATTGTTATTAAAGTATGTTATGATATTAAAACGTGTGATGTAGTGAGAAAACAGTAGGTCACAATTTTGATATGTTAGACCAATGTTGACATATTGACATTAAACTACGTTACAATACTGATATTAAACTATGTTGTAATATTGATATTAAACCATGATGTTGACATGAAACTGTGGAGGAGAGCAGTAAAAATAGGGAACCTCACAACTTTTGAAAAGAACTTAAATGGGCTCTTGAAATACCATAACGCTATGGGGCCAAGTGCTGGAAAGTGGGTCTGGTGTAGACTGAGAGCAGTTTTCATTTGTCGACGGGTACTGGATGGGCCGACGGGCCGACGGGCCTCCCCCGTACAGTCTGATTCATATAATAATATTGAAATTAAAACATGCTTAAACTCACCATCGTGGCTTCTTGTTCCAGTTGTTTACAACAAAAACAGAAAGTGCACGCTCTATCTGCAGACACAGGGAGAAGGGAGAAGAGCAGGCCGCGTTGCTAGGGCCAAGCTTGTTTACCGCGGCTCCGTTGCTGGGAGACGCGCCCGGCCTCACGGCGCATGTGCGGCCCTCCCCCTCCTTGCCGCTGCCGCACATGCGCCGTGTGTTTCGCGACCGGGCTTGGAGCCAGCAATCAGTTTACGGCAGCGATCCCCGTCACTGCTTCTGTCGCCACCGCCATAACGGTGTTTGTTGCCGGCGGGTAAGGGCCCGGGGTCCGCTCACCGGCGGGGGAGAGAGAGAGAGAGACGGTGTGAAGGTCCTCCTGCCGTCGGACAGGAGGGAGGGTACTGAGCTGGGCTGAACCCAAGGTTGGGTCGGAGTGAGGATACACAGTAAGTCAGGGCAAGCCTGGGGGTGGAACGGTCTCCGAAATACAGCAAAACCACCAGCTCCAGGGGTGGCGCAGGCAGAATTAGGGGGTCTGGGATCTTTTTTTGTTGCAAAAATAACTCTATTCATTCAAGTAAAGTACAGATACTGACGCATTTCTGTGTTGTCTTTGCACATGAATAACAAACGTACACTGGAAGTTGGCATTTCTTATACAAGATTTATATTTGCATGTATTTGAGGTACTGAAATGGTTTGATAACTGGATGGACCCCCATCTTACTTTGGCAGAAAGATGGGTTGTAAGTTTGCTCGGTGAGCTGGAAGGTTTGTTTTCAGATGTTTTGTCACCATACTAGGTAACATCATCAGTGAGCCTCTGGTGAAGTGCTGGTGTTATGTCCTGCTTTCTATTTATGTATCTTGGTTTCTTAAGGTGGGTGATATCATTTCCAGCTCTTTGACTCCATTTACCAAGTTCTGAGAAAGTGTTTGTTGATGGAGTACCAGTTAGAATGCCAGATCTCTAGGAATTCCTGTGTGTCTCTCTGTTTAGCCTGTCCTAGGATGGATGTGTTCCAGCCAAAGTGGTGTCCTTCATCTGTACATAACGATACAAGTGATAGTGGGGGGTCATGTCTTTTGGTTGCTAGTTGGTGTTTGTGAATTTTGGTAGCTAGTTTTTTTTTGCCTGTCTGTCTAATGTAGTGTTTGTTATGGTCCTTGCATGTTAATTTGTAAATTACATTTTGCT
Organism: Chiloscyllium plagiosum; assembly: GCF_037043375.1. Lineage (NCBI taxonomy): Eukaryota > Metazoa > Chordata > Chondrichthyes > Orectolobiformes > Hemiscylliidae > Chiloscyllium > Chiloscyllium plagiosum. Next base: position 55,600,446 of record NW_028270161.1, read on the forward strand.
GTTTGTTTGTATGGGGTCCTTTTAGGTTCATCAGCTGCTGTTTTAGTGTGGTAGCTTTGTGGACTACCATAATGCCAAGGGGTTGGAGTAGTCTGGTAGTCATTTCAGAGATGTCTTTAATGTATGGTAATGTGGCTAGAGTTTCTCGGCGTGTTGTCTGCCTGTTTGGGTTTGTTTAGGAATCAGTAGATTGTTTTTATTGGGTACCCATTCTTGAATACGCAGTATAGGTAGAAAAGCCTTGAATGGTGGTTTCTCCTCACTGTGCCTTGGCGGCAACTGCCCCAACATTAGTACTTCCCTCACCTTGGAACATTGAGTTCAGCTGTTTGCACTGGAGGGCCAACAAGTTTCAGGCAGATCAAAGAGCATTTTTCACTGAGTTGCTAGTTCTCCAGGCACAAACCTTGACAAGAAGCACTGCATATTTCTCCATACCTTTGTAAAGGCATTCCAGGAGGTGTGGGACAGTCTCTTTTCCCCACCACTACCCCTTTCAGCTGCTTCAAGTGTAGCATGTAGTGACAGTCTGGGTGTAAATGAAGCTAAGCAACATCTTAGTGCTTTTTTTGAAAGATCTGGACTGTCAGGGATTAGAAGTGATGTTGGAAACTGCACTAGCTAGTTTTGATTTGGAGGTGCTGGTGTTGGACCATAGTATACAAAGTTTAAAATCCTACAACAGGTTTATTTGGAAGCACTGGCTTTCAAAGCACTGCTTCACCAGGTGGTCGTCCCCTGCTCTGAAAGCTAGTGCTTCCAAATAAACCTGTAGCACTATAATCTGGTGTTATTTTTTAAACTAGATAGTTTTGTTCTTGTTTACCTGGTGAGACACCAATGTAATTCCTAGCATTTTGATGGTGTTTTGAATAGTGATTATATACTACAGGTGGAAAATCAAAGCTTTGTGCCATCAGCAAATAAAGATTTATATTTAACAATGCTTTTTATCACCAAAAAAGTAAGCTGATAAGATCCACTGTTCAACAACTCATTCAAATACCAGCACATCCAAAACAATGCAGTACTCCCTTAGTACTGGACTGGACTATTAACATTTTGTAGAAGAGCCTGGATCCTTATGACTCTGAAGAGTGCTATGGCTGAAACAGGTGACTGACAGATGGTCAATATTAGGCGGAGGCAAGTGCATTTTGAACAGATACAATTCTTCCAGTTTGTGGCATGGTCTTTTCCCTGGTGTGGCTGTCCAGAATTAGAGAGCATTGGTTTAATGTGAGGAGAAAAACTTAAAGGGACCTAAGGATCAACTTTTTTTATGCAGAGGGTGGTGGGAGTATGGAATGAGTTGCTCGGAAGAGGCTAGTACAATTACCACTTAAGACATCAGGCTGGAAAAATAGGACTAAATGCTGACAAATGGGACAAGATTAACTTCGGATAAGTGGTTGGTGTGGACGAGTTGGACCAAAGTATCATCTTCCATGCTGTACATCTCTTTGCAATCTTTTCTAAATTCACATTATATAATACTCATAGTAAGTGGTCACTTAAGTATTCATATCTGCTTTGTGATATCAGTAATATCTAGTTATGTTTGTTCTGTCACTTTGTATGTTAAAGTATTGTTTACACATTTCAAACATCGGTTTGATTGGCCTTCAAGTCTGGTTAATTTGTTTATAATTAATTAGGGAATGGGGTATCATTAGTGTAGTTCCTAATAGTAATGGAACTTTAGTTTTGCTACTCAACCAACAATATCCTACTTGTGCCTTTAATTCTAGATATTGAGCACTGGAAAGAAACTGTGACACTTGTTTCACTAGTGGCAAAGAACCCCTGTGGTTGTTTATAGGCTGACTTCTCTAGCCAGTAAACAATGGGTAAAATTGAATTACTTTGTGGACAGTCATAGCAACCCGTTTGAATGGTTCTAGAGTCAGTAAGGAGACTGATGACCTTATGTTGACTAGTACAGAGAACTTTCTAACTTTTAATAGTCCTATGGCATCATAACAATTCACCTAAGCTTAAGAGTCAACCCAAATTGTGTTCACAAGTCTTGCATTGGGCTTGAATCCAGCCTTCAAGTCACTAAGCCAAGACTGCTATTTAATGTACCAAAATTTGAGACTTTTCTTTTTTGCAGAGAGTGAAAAGCTGGATGGAAAATCTTCTGTTTGAACATGGCAAATCCTTTACGAAGTGAAGTAATAAAACTGTATAAACAAGTAAGTTTCTGGTCATCTGCTGTAACATTGAACTTAAACATAATACTAAAAAAGTTTCTGAAGTAAATCATGCAAGACCAGAAATTTCCAGGCCACTGTTAATCAGTGTGCTGCCTTCAGTACATAAATCAACCTCAAATCTCCTTGGGTCTGGGTACAGAAGGGTACAAAAATCAACTGGGTTTCTAATTTTAAATCTCATTATCTTTGTGTTACTTTAAGCAAACTTGTCATAACACCTGGGCATTTGAAACATTCTACCCTGGAGGAAGGGTCACTGAGTACTAGACTTTTAAAAAAACATTTTCTACTGTCATTGCACAATGGAAAGACTTCATCTAAGGATAGAGAAAAATTATTTTAATACATGACTATTGTCAGAATTTGCAACAGTCCATATTAACACTTTGGAAGAATTATAGGGGAAAAAATGACAGCCATTCCAATAGTCATTCTATACCATCTCATTCTAGTAGCTCAGGAGGAGAGAGGCAAAGTAGCAGGTAGTTACCAATTTTAAATTAAAAACAAGTGTAGAAAGAGCAGCATCCTAGATCCAAATGGCTTCAGTTGCTTTTACCACATGACAGGACAGTCTGCTGATGGTTTGTGTTCATCTCCATAGACTGCTTCACTTGTAATTCCTCAGACAATGTCCATACCAGAATCATTGACAAAACCCTGGGTTGTCACATGTGGTAGGGAACATTTGCTAGGCAATGATAGAGGATAAACTTAGTTACAAGGTATTTTCACTTCAACACTACATATGCTAGTCTTCCATCTTTATCTTTTGACTTAATCACAAATTATTCTATACCTTTAACAAAACATCTTAGTCAATTCAGTCAGATGTTTCAGGGGACTGGATAGGAAAATAAAAAAAAGGAACAAGGATAGGGAAAAGTTCCAAGAGGTAGGATTAAGAAAGCAGAAAGCTTTTCTGCCAACTAAAGAACACTTAGAGGGAAGTAAGGAGGCAAAGCTGGAAGCATTGTACTATAGGCAGATAAAACAGGGTTTCAAACCTTGCAGCATATCTAACAATGTAATCTAGTATAGTTAGTAGGGAGGTGAAGAAATTAAACAGTGGTAGAAAGGGAAAAATGTCTTCCATCCAAACTGTCGTCAGGTACCATGGAATAACTTTGGGTGGCACAGTGGTTAGCACTGCTGCCTCACAGCGCCAGAGACCCGGGTTCAATTCCCACCTCAGGCGACTGACTGTGTGGAGTTTGCACGTTCTCCCTGTGTCTGCGTGGGTTTCCTCCGGGTGCTCCGGTTTCCTCCCACAGTCCAAAGATGTGCAGATCAGGTGAATTGGCTATGCTAAATTGCCTGTAGTGTTAGGTAAGGGGTAAATGTAGGGGTATGGGTGGGTTGTGCTTCGGCGGATCGGTGTGGACTTGTTGGGCCGAAGGGCCTGTTTCCACACTAAGTAATCTAATCTAAAAAAACTTTCACAAGGCACATCTGGAAGAGCTAGAAAAAGCATGAAGATCACAGGCCAAGGTGGGGGGAAGAGAGATATTTGGGCAACTCATCTCATTTCAAGTTGAACAACAAAAACTGATCGAGGAGATCCCACTTGCCTGAATAAGAAAGAGAATGTCAATTTTTCCCCTTGCAAAAAAAAAACAAAATCAATCATCGAACATAGATATTATGACTCTTGTTTCAATTATGTAGGCCAGGGTGGACCAATCATCAGAAATCCTCATTTCAAAAGCAGATCACTCCAAATTTTTGGAAGTCCTCCTAGGTTTTAAAACCAGAGCCCGCAAACACCTTAAATTAACTAGCAGGAACAGCATGTAATGAAAAATATTGTATTTAACTAAACCTAAAAACTTAAATGCATTTCCCTGAAACTAAAAGATAAATATTTTATCTTAAAGTTGCTGTACCTTGGCAAAGAATATCCAAAAGGAGAAGACTACTTCAGAGACCGTCTTAAGGCAGCTTTCATTAAAAATAAAGATGTTACAGATCCTGAGCAAATAAAGGCATTAATAGCTCGAGGAGAATTTGTGATAAAGGAACTGGAGGCATTGTATTACCTTAGGAAATACAGAGCTATGAAACAACGTTATTATGAAGAGAAGAATGAGTGATCTTTTGATGGGGCAACTTTAACACCTCAATTTAAAGATGTACTTGTATACAAATACACTGCATTATCTCTGGGATTCAATCAAATTGTCTGCATCTATTTGCATGTCTCAATGCTGTGTTTAAAATTGGTTAATTAAGAATGGTACTTTTAAGAAGCCATTGCTATAACGTTCAAAATTCAAACATTTTTAGAATACAAGTACTAATGCTGCTCAGTATTCAGATCTTGCTATGTTAGCATTATCTGCATGCAACCTGATCATAGTTAGATACACCTGTCAATCCAAACTAATTTAATAATGTTGGCCTTTGATCAAGACTATTGCTGCCTAATTGTGCCATGATCAAAAATACAGCTCTCATTTTAAAGGTAAAAAAGTTTTTAAAAAGTCTGATTAATGAACACTTAATTACAATGCAAATACTAACCAACCACCATACAACAGTTGCCGTTTTAAGCAACTGAATATGTACTGTAAGTGATAATAAAACTGGTGCGAAGAAGTTTGTTAATACAGGAGGTGAGTGTTTTATTTTACCTAGAGTGTTTGTAACAGGCTTGATACACAAATCACTGCTGAAAAATCAGTTTGCAGCTTAAATTTAAGAACTTCACAGCTGTATTTGGTTAATGTTCAGCTGGTACAAATTGTGACAATTTTCTATCTGCATGTGTGCTCACTTTGATTTGTGCCCAAGTAGGCTCAAGTCCTAGTGTTGCAGCTTTAGTTTCTCTTACAAAATTAACTTTAATTTCCCACATTTTATAATGTGGGAAAATAAACAAAGATTTAAGTTCTTTGTAACCTGCCTGTTCACTTATCCCTCATCTGCAAGTTAGGCTACAGTCCACTTCCTCTAAACCACTAATTTTGTTCAGAATGTACATATCTTGTACTATGATAGATGTTTCCATATAACTCAGCATTACTGTGTCCTACAGGCAAAAGGTACAGTTGAGACTTCAGTCATGACCTTTTTGAATGGTGGAGGTTACTGCTTGGATGCAGTCAAGAGAAAATCAATTTTACATCTCTATCTAAAATGGAAGACCCCTTAGTCTGAAACAGTGACCCAGTTCTAGATTCCCTATAAAGGGGAAAACACTTAGCATCTACCCTATTAAAAAGAGCCACAGAATTCTGCAGGTTTCAATAAAATCAACCTGTCTGAGTTAGTGAGTACAGCTTAGTCTTTTATAGGCCAACTTCCTCAGCCTAAAGATCAGCCAAGTGAGCTTTTTGAACAGCTAAGGTTCCTCTGAAAAGAAACTGTACACTAGCAAGGTGCAGTCTCTCTAATGTCTCAATTTTAAATAGTTTGTAGGGAAGACCCAACATTTCATTTGCTTAATCACTTGCTGTACCTGTGTTAGTTGTGTGGACATAAAATGACAGTTCCTTTTGTGCAGCAAATATTCTGCTTTTCTTCCCTTGCTGCCAAAGTAGCCAGCTTAAATTTTCCCTGGAGTCTGCCAATGGTAGGTACTGGGGATTTGAGCCTTTGTCTGCATTATTTTAGCATTCATTGGCCATTTAAAAAAGCAGAGGAGCAAAGAGGAACTAATGTATTGAGACTTTAATTGCAAATTAAACTATTCAGTACATTTGTGTTCAAACAACATCTACATATTACAAATTCCAATTAAAACAATTACCACATGTACATCAAGCTATTCAATAATGCTTGAAGTGACTCATTCTTGATACAAAAAGGACAAGAGTATAAAAATATAATTTCTCCATTCAACTTTGGCCATCCACAAAGTTATTTGCAAACAATCAATTTGTAGCCTGCAGTTTGAGCAGCTACAGTTATTCATTCAACGACAGCAGAGTTTGGTACTTTTGCAAGTACACTTTTCAGATTCCATTCAGTGTAGTATTGAATACTGCTTGATGTCAGTTAAGATTCAGGAACTGTTGAGCACCATGCTAAAAACTGGACAGTACAAAAATTGAAAGCTTGCAACTAAAGGTACTGCACACTAGTTTTAAACTAAAAAAAACAGCAGTAAATCACGAGTCTTATTTGTCAAGATATGAAGGAATCCTTTTAAATGCTGGATGGTTTCAAGCTGCAGAAACACCACATTTAAATCATAACATCTATAAATAGAATTGATATCAAATACTTTGCAGAAAAGTGTAAAATTGATAAGCTGTTTAGTTGGGGGACATTAAACAACATATGACCCTAAAGGTGGGTCCCAGGTTAAGTCAGACTCCTGATTATTTACTTGACAACTGATCAGCAACAAAGGTGTATAAAACCAGTTAAAAGCAATTAAAGAAAGAAACTTTGCTTGGAGGATTTTTTAGGTTCTGAATACTTTCATCCTCAAAAGAACCTGTAAATCTACCCATTCTACTCAATCTTGCCAGCATTGGCACCTCAAATATACTGTACAGTTGTGCCTTTTGTTTGTAGAAAAATACTGCAACTTGAAGTTTCCTATTGTTAAAAAGGGCAGATAATGAGTGCAAGGCAGATTAAACTCCACCAATCTTAGCTTTCAATGAGGAACATGAGCCTTTCTAGGCCCTTAAGTTAGGCTGATTGATCTAACCCCAAGAAAAGTTATACTAAATTGATGTTAGTGATGCTAATTCAATAATCTGGAAGGAGAGTTGCAACATGGGCATGTGAAAGTTTGTAATTTAATGGTCAAATATTCAAAAGCATTTATTTTTATACAGCAAGTGAAAACATGGAATGTTGTTTTGGATTTCAAATTTTATTTTGGTCTTCTGTTAAGAGGATTTGAGATCAGTTCTTAAATAAGGACATTAAACAATATATATTGAGCTATTGTGTTGAAATTCAAGTCATTTTTACAGAAATAAAATGGAAACACTTTCATCTATGCACAATTGAATGCATCTTAAAAACAGTATTCCATTCAAGTCAAAAAATAATTTATTGCACTGTGACTCTTCTGATAGTTACGCTCATCAAGACTGATCCAAATTCACATCGACTCTGCAAATTGGGCAACTTGAGTTTCTCTGCAGGATAGAAATAGTTATTAATCTTTGAATTAAATTTTAATATTGCTACCAACTATTACTATCACTAAACTGAACAGACATTAAGATGGGGCTTTTAAAAAGTATTAATGTTAATTTGTACATTAACTTGCTGCTCTAAATTCTTTAAAGGCCAGTTTTAAAATGGAAATTGATCAACAAAGGGGCAAGTTTGGGAACTTCAAGTCACTTTCTTACAAAGAATCCAGTTCAAAAATGTGTGAGCGTAGCATGAGACTTTTTGCTGGGCATGTTGGACTACTCACTGCTGCATGTGGTGCAATCCTGAAATCAGTTTTAACAATTGGACCAACTGAGAATCATCCAAAGGGAAGAGTGAGTGGGAATTGTGGAGGGACTGGCCATAATTTCAATCTTCCTTAGACTAAAAGATGGTGCCAGATAGTTGAAGAATTGCAAATATTACACTTGTTCAAAAAGGGTGTACAAGGATAAGTCCAACAATCGGGCGTGAGTTTAAATTTCAGGTGACTGATTAATACCTCTAGAAACAATTACTTGGGATAGAAGTAGTCACATGGATAATTGTAAATCAATTAAGAGGAGAGATAGCATGCATTTCATAAGGGAAAGTAATGTTTAACATGGAGTTTTTTTGAAAAGGTAACAGTATTGATGACAGCAAAGTGTATGGAAATATATTTTTGTTCTTCCTAACAAAACAATGCAATTTGGAGCAGAGAAACCCAAATGTATCTGTGCTTAAAAGGAGGCGAGAGAGGACTGCAGATGCTGGAGATCAGAGTCAAGAGTGTGGGGTGCTGGAAAAGAACGGCAGGTCAGGCAGCATCCGAAAGGAGGAGAATACACGTTTTGGGCATAAGTCCTTCATCAGAAATGAGGATGGATGGCAAGACATGTGAAGTGAACAGTTCTTACAGCATTTATCTAGGCTTTTTAGTAAGGGTACAGAAATACAAGGGATTTATACTGAAATTCAGACACTAGTTAGACCTCAGTCGAAGAGTGTGGTGCTGGAAAAGCACAGCTGGTCAGGCAACATCTGAGGAGGAGAAGTGAC